>NC_137823.1:0-117500 GCF_963921795.1 Nannobrachium achirus
TCCAGAAAGGAACATGGGATGCACACACGCAGCCCTGAGGGGACTCAACAGAGAGAGGTGCAGGTGATACTTTGACATTTGTCACCATTGTATTGCATTAGAACACTTTAAGTGAGCTTGGCTTCTGTGGGGGTCTGAGCTGTGAATCCATTTGTTCTTCAGATCTTGACTCAGTCGATTGACTGTTCTCACTTTAGGCAAGTCCTGACTTGCCTAATAAGGTGAGACGCGCACTCACTCACGGGTCCAGAAAGGAACATGGGATGCACACACGCAGCCCTGAGGGGACTCAACAGAGAGAGGTGCAGGTGATACTTTGACATTTGTCACCATTGTATTGCATTAGAACACTTTAAGTGAGCTTTGGCTTCTGTGGGGGTCTGAGCTGTGAATCCATTTGTTCTTCACATCTTGACTCAGTCGATTGACTGTTCTCACTTTAGGCAAGTCCTGACTTGCCTAATAAGGTGAGACGCGCACTCACTCACGGGTCCAGAAAGGAACATGGGATGCACACACGCAGCCCTGAGGGGACTCAACAGAGAGAGGTGCAGGTGATACTTTGACATTTGTCACCATTGTATTGCATTAGAACACTTTAAGTGAGCTTTGGCTTCTGTGGGGGTCTGAGCTGTGAATCCATTTGTTCTTCACATCTTGACTCAGTCGATTGACTGTTCTCACTTTAGGCAAGTCCTGACTTGTCTAATAAGGTGAGACGCGCACTCACTCACGGGTCCAGAAAGGAACATGGGATGCACACACGCAGCCCTGAGGGGACTCAACAGAGAGAGGTGCAGGTGATACTTTGACATTTGTCACCATTGTATTGCATTAGAACACTTTAAGTGAGCTTTGGCTTCTGTGGGGGTCTGAGCTGTGAATCCATTTGTTCTTCACATCTTGACTCAGTCGATTGACTGTTCTCACTTTAGGCAAGTCCTGACTTGCCTAATAAGGTGAGACGCGCACTCACTCACGGGTCCAGAAAGGAACATGGGATGCACACACGCAGCCCTGAGGGGACTCAACAGAGAGAGGTGCAGGTGATACTTTGACATTTGTCACCATTGTATTGCATTAGAACACTTTAAGTGAGCTTTGGCTTCTGTGGGGGTCTGAGCTGTGAATCCATTTGTTCTTCACATCTTGACTCAGTCGATTGACTGTTCTCACTTTAGGCAAGTCCTGACTTGCCTAATAAGGTGAGACGCGCACTCACTCACGGGTCCAGAAAGGAACATGGGATGCATGGGATGAACATGTCGATTGACTGTTCTCACTTTAGGCAAGTCCTGACTTGCCTAATAAGGTGAGACGCGCACTCACTCACGGGTCCAGAAAGGAACATGGGATGCACACACGCAGCCCTGAGGGGACTCAACAGAGAGAGGTGCAGGTGATACTTTGACATTTGTCACCATTGTATTGCATTAGAACACTTTAAGTGAGCTTTGGCTTCTGTGGGGGTCTGAGCTGTGAATCCATTTGTTCTTCACATCTTGACTCAGTCGATTGACTGTTCTCACTTTAGGCAAGTCCTGACTTGCCTAATAAGGTGAGACGCGCACTCACTCACGGGTCCAGAAAGGAACATGGGATGCACACACGCAGCCCTGAGGGGACTCAACAGAGAGAGGTGCAGGTGATACTTTGACATTTGTCACCATTGTATTGCATTAGAACACTTTAAGTGAGCTTTGGCTTCTGTGGGGGTCTGAGCTGTGAATCCATTTGTTCTTCACATCTTGACTCAGTCGATTGACTGTTCTCACTTTAGGCAAGTCCTGACTTGCCTAATAAGGTGAGACGCGCACTCACTCACGGGTCCAGAAAGGAACATGGGATGCACACACGCAGCCCTGAGGGGACTCAACAGAGAGAGGTGCAGGTGATACTTTGACATTTGTCACCATTGTATTGCATTAGAACACTTTAAGTGAGCTTTGGCTTCTGTGGGGGTCTGAGCTGTGAATCCATTTGTTCTTCACATCTTGACTCAGTCGATTGACTGTTCTCACTTTAGGCAAGTCCTGACTTGCCTAATAAGGTGAGACGCGCACTCACTCACGGGTCCAGAAAGGAACATGGGATGCACACACGCAGCCCTGAGGGGACTCAACAGAGAGAGGTGCAGGTGATACTTTGACATTTGTCACCATTGTATTGCATTAGAACACTTTAAGTGAGCTTTGGCTTCTGTGGGGGTCTGAGCTGTGAATCCATTTGTTCTTCACATCTTGACTCAGTCGATTGACTGTTCTCACTTTAGGCAAGTCCTGACTTGCCTAATAAGGTGAGACGCGCACTCACTCACGGGTCCAGAAAGGAACATGGGATGCACACACGCAGCCCTGAGGGGACTCAACAGAGAGAGGTGCAGGTGATACTTTGACATTTGTCACCATTGTATTGCATTAGAACACTTTAAGTGAGCTTTGGCTTCTGTGGGGGTCTGAGCTGTGAATCCATTTGTTCTTCACATCTTGACTCAGTCGATTGACTGTTCTCACTTTAGGCAAGTCCTGACTTGCCTAATAAGGTGAGACACGCACTCACTCACGGGTCCAGAAAGGAACATGGGATGCACACACGCAGCCCTGAGGGGACTCAACAGAGAGAGGTGCAGGTGATACTTTGACATTTGTCACCATTGTATTGCATTAGAACACTTTAAGTGAGCTTTGGCTTCTGTGGGGGTCTGAGCTGTGAATCCATTTGTTCTTCACATCTTGACTCAGTCGATTGACTGTTCTCACTTTAGGCAAGTCCTGACTTGCCTAATAAGGTGAGACGCGCACTCACTCACGGGTCCAGAAAGGAACATGGGATGCACACACGCAGCCCTGAGGGGACTCAACAGAGAGAGGTGCAGGTGATACTTTGACATTTGTCACCATTGTTGCATTAGAACACTTTAAGTGAGCTTTGGCTTCTGTGGGGGTCTGAGCTGTGAATCCATTTGTTCTTCACATCTTGACTCAGTCGATTGACTGTTCTCACTTTAGGCAAGTCCTGACTTGCCTAATAAGGTGAGACGCGCACTCACTCACGGGTCCAGAAAGGAACATGGGATGCACACACGCAGCCCTGAGGGGACTCAACAGAGAGAGGTGCAGGTGATACTTTGACATGTGCAATTGCATTGAATTATACAACACTTAAGTGAGCTTTGGCTTCTGTGGGGGTCTGAGCCGTGAATCCATTTGTTCTTCACGTCTGAGGAACATGGATGCACACTCAGCAGAAAAACAGCCGACTCAGCAGGAAAGATGCACACTCAGCAGAAAAACAGCCGACTCAGCAGGAAAGATGCACACTCAGCAGAAAAACAGCCGACTCAGCAGGAAAGATGCACACTCAGCAGAAAAACAGCCGACTCAGCAGGAAAGAGGTGCCGGTGACACTTTGACATGTGCAATTGCATTGAATTATACAACACTTAAGTGAGCTTTGGCTTCTGTGGGGGTCTGAGCCGTGAATCCATTTGTTCTTCACGTCTGAGGAACATGGATGCACACTCAGCAGAAAAACAGCCGACTCAGCAGGAAAGATGCACACTCAGCAGAAAAACAGCCGACTCAGCAGGAAAGATGCACACTCAGCAGAAAAACAGCCGACTCAGCAGGAAAGATGCACACTCAGCAGAAAAACAGCCGACTCAGCAGGAAAGAGGTGCCGGTGACACTTTGACATGTGCAATTGCATTGAATTATACAACACTTAAGTGAGCTTTGGCTTCTGTGGGGGTCTGAGCCGTGAATCCATTTGTTCTTCACGTCTGAGGAACATGGATGCACACTCAGCAGAAAAACAGCCGACTCAGCAGGAAAGATGCACACTCAGCAGAAAAACAGCCGACTCAGCAGGAAAGATGCACACTCAGCAGAAAAACAGCCGACTCAGCAGGAAATATGCACACTCAGCAGAAAAACAGCCGACTCAGCAGGAAAGAGGTGCCGGTGACACTTTGACATGTGCAATTGCATTGAATTATACAACACTTAAGTGAGCTTTGGCTTCTGTGGGGGTCTGAGCCGTGAATCCATTTGTTCTTCACGTCTGAGGAACATGGATGCACACTCAGCAGAAAAACAGCCGACTCAGCAGGAAAGATGCACACTCAGCAGAAAAACAGCCGACTCAGCAGGAAAGATGCACACTCAGCAGAAAAACAGCCGACTCAGCAGGAAAGAGGTGCCGGTGACACTTTGACATGTGCAATTGCATTGAATTATACAACACTTAAGTGAGCTTTGGCTTCTGTGGGGGTCTGAGCCGTGAATCCATTTGTTCTTCACGTCTGAGGAACATGGATGCACACTCAGCAGAAAAACAGCCGACTCAGCAGGAAAGATGCACACTCAGCAGAAAAACAGCCGACTCAGCAGGAAAGAGGTGCCGGTGACACTTTGACATGTGCAATTGCATTGAATTATACAACACTTAAGTGAGCTTTGGCTTCTGTGGGGGTCTGAGCCGTGAATCCATTTGTTCTTCACGTCTGAGGAACATGGATGCACACTCAGCAGAAAAACAGCCGACTCAGCAGGAAAGATGCACACTCAGCAGAAAAACAGCCGACTCAGCAGGAAAGATGCACACTCAGCAGAAAAACAGCCGACTCAGCAGGAAAGATGCACACTCAGCAGAAAAACAGCCGACTCAGCAGGAAAGATGCACACTCAGCAGAAAAACAGCCGACTCAGCAGGAAAGAGGTGCCGGTGACACTTTGACATGTGCAATTGCTTTGAATTATACAACACTTAAGTGAGCTTTGGCTTCTGTGAGGGTCTGAGCCGTGAATCCATTTGTTCTTCACGTCTGAGGAACATGGATGCACACTCAGCAGAAAAACAGCCGACTCAGCAGGAAAGATGCACACTCAGCAGAAAAACAGCCGACTCAGCAGGAAAGATGCACACTCAGCAGAAAAACAGCCGACTCAGCAGGAAAGATGCACACTCAGCAGAAAAACAGCCGACTCAGCAGGAAAGATGCACACTCAGCAGAAAAACAGCCGACTCAGCAGGAAAGATGCACACTCAGCAGAAAAACAGCCGACTCAGCAGGAAAGAGGTGCCGGTGACACTTTGACATGTGCAATTGCATTGAATTATACAACACTTAAGTGAGCTTTGGCTTCTGTGGGGGTCTGAGCCGTGAATCCATTTGTTCTTTACGTCTGAGGAACATGGATGCACACTCAGCAGAAAAACAGCCGACTCAGCAGGAAAGATGCACACTCAGCAGAAAAACAGCCGACTCAGCAGGAAAGATGCACACTCAGCAGAAAAACAGCCGACTCAGCAGGACTCAGCAGGAAAGAGGTGCCGGTGACACTTTGACATGTGCAATTGCATTGAATTATACAACACTTAAGTGAGCTTTGGCTTCTGTGGGGGTCTGAGCCGTGAATCCATTTGTTCTTCACGTCTGAGGAACATGGATGCACACTCAGCAGAAAAACAGCCGACTCAGCAGGAAAGATGCACACTCAGCAGAAAAACAGCCGACTCAGCAGGAAAGATGCACACTCAGCAGAAAAACAGCCGACTCAGCAGGAAAGATGCACACTCAGCAGAAAAACAGCCGACTCAGCAGGAAAGAGGTGCCGGTGACACTTTGACATGTGCAATTGCATTGAATTATACAACACTTAAGTGAGCTTTGGCTTCTGTGGGGGTCTGAGCCGTGAATCCATTTGTTCTTCACGTCTGAGGAACATGGATGCACACTCAGCAGAAAAACAGCCGACTCAGCAGGAAAGATGCACACTCAGCAGAAAAACAGCCGACTCAGCAGGAAAGATGCACACTCAGCAGAAAAACAGCCGACTCAGCAGGAAAGAGGTGCCGGTGACACTTTGACATGTGCAATTGCATTGAATTATACAACACTTAAGTGAGCTTTGGCTTCTGTGGGGGTCTGAGCCGTGAATCCATTTGTTCTTCACGTCTGAGGAACATGGATGCACACTCAGCAGAAAAACAGCCGACTCAGCAGGAAAGATGCACACTCAGCAGAAAAACAGCCGACTCAGCAGGAAAGATGCACACTCAGCAGAAAAACAGCCGACTCAGCAGGAAAGATGCACACTCAGCAGAAAAACAGCCGACTCAGCAGGAAAGAGGTGCCGGTGACACTTTGACATGTGCAATTGCTTTGAATTATACAACACTTAAGTGAGCTTTGGCTTCTGTGGGGGTCTGAGCTGTGAATCCATTTGTTCTTCACATCTTGACTCAGTCGATTGACTGTTCTCACTTTAGGCAAGTCCTGACTTGCCTAATAAGGTGAGACGCGCACTCACTCACGGGTCCAGAAAGGAACATGGGATGCACACACGCAGCCCTGAGGGGACTCAACAGAGAGAGGTGCAGGTGATACTTTGACATTTGTCACCATTGTATTGCATTAGAACACTTTAAGTGAGCTTTGGCTTCTGTGGGGGTCTGAGCTGTGAATCCATTTGTTCTTCAGATCTTGACTCAGTCGATTGACTGTTCTCACTTTAGGCAAGTCCTGACTTGCCTAATAAGGTGAGACGCGCACTCACTCACGGGTCCAGAAAGGAACATGGGATGCACACACGCAGCCCTGAGGGGACTCAACAGAGAGAGGTGCAGGTGATACTTTGACATTTGTCACCATTGTATTGCATTAGAACACTTTAAGTGAGCTTTGGCTTCTGTGGGGGTCTGAGCTGTGAATCCATTTGTTCTTCACATCTTGACTCAGTCGATTGACTGTTCTCACTTTAGGCAAGTCCTGACTTGCCTAATAAGGTGAGACGCGCACTCACTCACGGGTCCAGAAAGGAACATGGGATGCACACACGCAGCCCTGAGGGGACTCAACAGAGAGAGGTGCAGGTGATACTTTGACATTTGTCACCATTGTATTGCATTAGAACACTTTAAGTGAGCTTGGCTTCTGTGGGGGTCTGAGCTGTGAATCCATTTGTTCTTCAGATCTTGACTCAGTCGATTGACTGTTCTCACTTTAGGCAAGTCCTGACTTGCCTAATAAGGTGAGACGCGCACTCACTCACGGGTCCAGAAAGGAACATGGGATGCACACACGCAGCCCTGAGGGGACTCAACAGAGAGAGGTGCAGGTGATACTTTGACATTTGTCACCATTGTATTGCATTAGAACACTTTAAGTGAGCTTTGGCTTCTGTGGGGGTCTGAGCTGTGAATCCATTTGTTCTTCACATCTTGACTCAGTCGATTGACTGTTCTCACTTTAGGCAAGTCCTGACTTGCCTAATAAGGTGAGACGCGCACTCACTCACGGGTCCAGAAAGGAACATGGGATGCACACACGCAGCCCTGAGGGGACTCAACAGAGAGAGGTGCAGGTGATACTTTGACATTTGTCACCATTGTATTGCATTAGAACACTTTAAGTGAGCTTTGGCTTCTGTGGGGGTCTGAGCTGTGGCCGACTCAGCAGGAAAGAGGTGCCGGTGACACTTTGACATGTGCAATTGCATTGAATTATACAACACTTAAGTGAGCTTTGGCTTCTGTGGGGGTCTGAGCCGTGAATCCATTTGTTCTTCACGTCTGAGGAACATGGATGCACACTCAGCAGAAAAACAGCCGACTCAGCAGGAAAGATGCACACTCAGCAGAAAAACAGCCGACTCAGCAGGAAAGATGCACACTCAGCAGAAAAACAGCCGACTCAGCAGGAAAGAGGTGCCGGTGACACTTTGACATGTGCAATTGCTTTGAATTATACAACACTTAAGTGAGCTTTGGCTTCTGTGGGGGTCTGAGCCGTGAATCCATTTGTTCTTCACGTCTGAGGAACATGGATGCACACTCAGCAGAAAAACAGCCGACTCAGCAGGAAAGATGCACACTCAGCAGAAAAACAGCCGACTCAGCAGGAAAGATGCACACTCAGCAGAAAAACAGCCGACTCAGCAGGAAAGATGCACACTCAGCAGAAAAACAGCCGACTCAGCAGGAAAGAGGTGCCGGTGACACTTTGACATGTGCAATTGCATTGAATTATACAACACTTAAGTGAGCTTTGGCTTCTGTGGGGGTCTGAGCCGTGAATCCATTTGTTCTTCACGTCTGAGGAACATGGATGCACACTCAGCAGAAAAACAGCCGACTCAGCAGGAAAGATGCACACTCAGCAGAAAAACAGCCGACTCAGCAGGAAAGAGGTGCCGGTGACACTTTGACATGTGCAATTGCATTGAATTATACAACACTTAAGTGAGCTTTGGCTTCTGTGGGGGTCTGAGCCGTGAATCCATTTGTTCTTCACGTCTGAGGAACATGGATGCACACTCAGCAGAAAAACAGCCGACTCAGCAGGAAAGATGCACACTCAGCAGAAAAACAGCCGACTCAGCAGGAAAGATGCACACTCAGCAGAAAAACAGCCGACTCAGCAGGAAAGAGGTGCCGGTGACACTTTGACATGTGCAATTGCTTTGAATTATACAACACTTAAGTGAGCTTTGGCTTCTGTGGGGGTCTGAGCCGTGAATCCATTTGTTCTTCACGTCTGAGGAACATGGATGCACACTCAGCAGAAAAACAGCCGACTCAGCAGGAAAGATGCACACTCAGCAGAAAAACAGCCGACTCAGCAGGAAAGATGCACACTCAGCAGAAAAACAGCCGACTCAGCAGGAAAGATGCACACTCAGCAGAAAAACAGCCGACTCAGCAGGAAAGAGGTGCCGGTGACACTTTGACATGTGCAATTGCATTGAATTATACAACACTTAAGTGAGCTTTGGCTTCTGTGGGGGTCTGAGCCGTGAATCCATTTGTTCTTCACGTCTGAGGAACATGGATGCACACTCAGCAGAAAAACAGCCGACTCAGCAGGAAAGATGCACACTCAGCAGAAAAACAGCCGACTCAGCAGGAAAGATGCACACTCAGCAGAAAAACAGCCGACTCAGCAGGAAAGATGCACACTCAGCAGAAAAACAGCCGACTCAGCAGGAAAGAGGTGCCGGTGACACTTTGACATGTGCAATTGCATTGAATTATACAACACTTAAGTGAGCTTTGGCTTCTGTGGGGGTCTGAGCCGTGAATCCATTTGTTCTTCACGTCTGAGGAACATGGATGCACACTCAGCAGAAAAACAGCCGACTCAGCAGGAAAGATGCACACTCAGCAGAAAAACAGCCGACTCAGCAGGAAAGATGCACACTCAGCAGAAAAACAGCCGACTCAGCAGGAAAGATGCACACTCAGCAGAAAAACAGCCGACTCAGCAGGAAAGAGGTGCCGGTGACACTTTGACATGTGCAATTGCATTGAATTATACAACACTTAAGTGAGCTTTGGCTTCTGTGGGGGTCTGAGCCGTGAATCCATTTGTTCTTCACGTCTGAGGAACATGGATGCACACTCAGCAGAAAAACAGCCGACTCAGCAGGAAAGATGCACACTCAGCAGAAAAACAGCCGACTCAGCAGGAAAGATGCACACTCAGCAGAAAAACAGCCGACTCAGCAGGAAAGATGCACACTCAGCAGAAAAACAGCCGACTCAGCAGGAAAGAGGTGCCGGTGACACTTTGACATGTGCAATTGCATTGAATTATACAACACTTAAGTGAGCTTTGGCTTCTGTGGGGGTCTGAGCCGTGAATCCATTTGTTCTTCACGTCTGAGGAACATGGATGCACACTCAGCAGAAAAACAGCCGACTCAGCAGGAAAGATGCACACTCAGCAGAAAAACAGCCGACTCAGCAGGAAAGATGCACACTCAGCAGAAAAACAGCCGACTCAGCAGGAAAGAGGTGCCGGTGACACTTTGACATGTGCAATTGCTTTGAATTATACAACACTTAAGTGAGCTTTGGCTTCTGTGGGGGTCTGAGCCGTGAATCCATTTGTTCTTCACGTCTGAGGAACATGGATGCACACTCAGCAGAAAAACAGCCGACTCAGCAGGAAAGATGCACACTCAGCAGAAAAACAGCCGACTCAGCAGGAAAGATGCACACTCAGCAGAAAAACAGCCGACTCAGCAGGAAAGAGGTGCCGGTGACACTTTGACATGTGCAATTGCATTGAATTATACAACACTTAAGTGAGCTTTGGCTTCTGTGGGGGTCTGAGCCGTGAATCCATTTGTTCTTCACGTCTGAGGAACATGGATGCACACTCAGCAGAAAAACAGCCGACTCAGCAGGAAAGATGCACACTCAGCAGTAAAACAGCCGACTCAGCAGGAAAGATGCACACTCAGCAGAAAAACAGCCGACTCAGCAGGAAAGAGGTGCCGGTGACACTTTGACATGTGCAATTGCTTTGAATTATACAACACTTAAGTGAGCTTTGGCTTCTGTGGGGGTCTGAGCCGTGAATCCATTTGTTCTTCACGTCTGAGGAACATGGATGCACACTCAGCAGAAAAACAGCCGACTCAGCAGGAAAGATGCACACTCAGCAGAAAAACAGCCGACTCAGCAGGAAAGATGCACACTCAGCAGAAAAACAGCCGACTCAGCAGGAAAGATGCACACTCAGCAGAAAAACAGCCGACTCAGCAGGAAAGAGGTGCCGGTGACACTTTGACATGTGCAATTGCTTTGAATTATACAACACTTAAGTGAGCTTTGGCTTCTGTGGGGGTCTGAGCCGTGAATCCATTTGTTCTTCACGTCTGAGGAACATGGATGCACACTCAGCAGAAAAACAGCCGACTCAGCAGGAAAGATGCACACTCAGCAGAAAAACAGCCGACTCAGCAGGAAAGATGCACACTCAGCAGAAAAACAGCCGACTCAGCAGGAAAGATGCACACTCAGCAGAAAAACAGCCGACTCAGCAGGAAAGAGGTGCCGGTGACACTTTGACATGTGCAATTGCATTGAATTATACAACACTTAAGTGAGCTTTGGCTTCTGTGGGGGTCTGAGCCGTGAATCCATTTGTTCTTCACGTCTGAGGAACATGGATGCACACTCAGCAGAAAAACAGCCGACTCAGCAGGAAAGATGCACACTCAGCAGAAAAACAGCCGACTCAGCAGGAAAGATGCACACTCAGCAGAAAAACAGCCGACTCAGCAGGAAAGATGCACACTCAGCAGAAAAACAGCCGACTCAGCAGGAAAGAGGTGCCGGTGACACTTTGACATGTGCAATTGCATTGAATTATACAACACTTAAGTGAGCTTTGGCTTCTGTGGGGGTCTGAGCCGTGAATCCATTTGTTCTTCACGTCTGAGGAACATGGATGCACACTCAGCAGAAAAACAGCCGACTCAGCAGGAAAGATGCACACTCAGCAGAAAAACAGCCGACTCAGCAGGAAAGATGCACACTCAGCAGAAAAACAGCCGACTCAGCAGGAAAGATGCACACTCAGCAGAAAAACAGCCGACTCAGCAGGAAAGAGGTGCCGGTGACACTTTGACATGTGCAATTGCATTGAATTATACAACACTTAAGTGAGCTTTGGCTTCTGTGGGGGTCTGAGCCGTGAATCCATTTGTTCTTCACGTCTGAGGAACATGGATGCACACTCAGCAGAAAAACAGCCGACTCAGCAGGAAAGATGCACACTCAGCAGAAAAACAGCCGACTCAGCAGGAAAGATGCACACTCAGCAGAAAAACAGCCGACTCAGCAGGAAAGATGCACACTCAGCAGAAAAACAGCCGACTCAGCAGGAAAGAGGTGCCGGTGACACTTTGACATGTGCAATTGCATTGAATTATACAACACTTAAGTGAGCTTTGGCTTCTGTGGGGGTCTGAGCCGTGAATCCATTTGTTCTTCACGTCTGAGGAACATGGATGCACACTCAGCAGAAAAACAGCCGACTCAGCAGGAAAGATGCACACTCAGCAGAAAAACAGCCGACTCAGCAGGAAAGATGCACACTCAGCAGAAAAACAGCCGACTCAGCAGGAAAGATGCACACTCAGCAGAAAAACAGCCGACTCAGCAGGAAAGATGCACACTCAGCAGAAAAACAGCCGACTCAGCAGGAAAGAGGTGCCGGTGACACTTTGACATGTGCAATTGCTTTGAATTATACAACACTTAAGTGAGCTTTGGCTTCTGTGGGGGTCTGAGCCGTGAATCCATTTGTTCTTCACGTCTGAGGAACATGGATGCACACTCAGCAGAAAAACAGCCGACTCAGCAGGAAAGATGCACACTCAGCAGAAAAACAGCCGACTCAGCAGGAAAGATGCACACTCAGCAGAAAAACAGCCGACTCAGCAGGAAAGATGCACACTCAGCAGAAAAACAGCCGACTCAGCAGGAAAGAGGTGCCGGTGACACTTTGACATGTGCAATTGCATTGAATTATACAACACTTAAGTGAGCTTTGGCTTCTGTGGGGGTCTGAGCCGTGAATCCATTTGTTCTTCACGTCTGAGGAACATGGATGCACACTCAGCAGAAAAACAGCCGACTCAGCAGGAAAGATGCACACTCAGCAGAAAAACAGCCGACTCAGCAGGAAAGATGCACACTCAGCAGAAAAACAGCCGACTCAGCAGGAAAGATGCACACTCAGCAGAAAAACAGCCGACTCAGCAGGAAAGAGGTGCCGGTGACACTTTGACATGTGCAATTGCATTGAATTATACAACACTTAAGTGAGCTTTGGCTTCTGTGGGGGTCTGAGCCGTGAATCCATTTGTTCTTCACGTCTGAGGAACATGGATGCACACTCAGCAGAAAAACAGCCGACTCAGCAGGAAAGATGCACACTCAGCAGAAAAACAGCCGACTCAGCAGGAAAGATGCACACTCAGCAGAAAAACAGCCGACTCATCAGGAAAGATGCACACTCAGCAGAAAAACAGCCGACTCAGCAGGAAAGAGGTGCCGGTGACACTTTGACATGTGCAATTGCATTGAATTATACAACACTTAAGTGAGCTTTGGCTTCTGTGGGGGTCTGAGCCGTGAATCCATTTGTTCTTCACGTCTGAGGAACATGGATGCACACTCAGCAGAAAAACAGCCGACTCAGCAGGAAAGATGCACACTCAGCAGAAAAACAGCCGACTCAGCAGGAAAGAGGTGCCGGTGACACTTTGACATGTGCAATTGCTTTGAATTATACAACACTTAAGTGAGCTTTGGCTTCTGTGGGGGTCTGAGCCGTGAATCCATTTGTTCTTCACGTCTGAGGAACATGGATGCACACTCAGCAGAAAAACAGCCGACTCAGCAGGAAAGATGCACACTCAGCAGAAAAACAGCCGACTCAGCAGGAAAGATGCACACTCAGCAGAAAAACAGCCGACTCAGCAGGAAAGATGCACACTCAGCAGAAAAACAGCCGACTCAGCAGGAAAGAGGTGCCGGTGACACTTTGACATGTGCAATTGCTTTGAATTATACAACACTTAAGTGAGCTTTGGCTTCTGTGGGGGTCTGAGCCGTGAATCCATTTGTTCTTCACGTCTGAGGAACATGGATGCACACTCAGCAGAAAAACAGCCGACTCAGCAGGAAAGATGCACACTCAGCAGAAAAACAGCCGACTCAGCAGGAAAGATGCACACTCAGCAGAAAAACAGCCGACTCAGCAGGAAAGATGCACACTCAGCAGAAAAACAGCCGACTCAGCAGGAAAGAGGTGCCGGTGACACTTTGACATGTGCAATTGCATTGAATTATACAACACTTAAGTGAGCTTTGGCTTCTGTGGGGGTCTGAGCCGTGAATCCATTTGTTCTTCACGTCTGAGGAACATGGATGCACACACAGCAGAAAAACAGCTGACTCAGCAGGAAAGATGCACACTCAGCAGAAAAACAGCCGACTCAGCAGGAAAGATGCACACTCAGCAGAAAAACAGCCGACTCAGCAGGAAAGATGCACACTCAGCAGAAAAACAGCCGACTCAGCAGGAAAGAGGTGCCGGTGACACTTTGACATGTGCAATTGCATTGAATTATACAACACTTAAGTGAGCTTTGGCTTCTGTGGGGGTCTGAGCCGTGAATCCATTTGTTCTTCACGTCTGAGGAACATGGATGCACACTCAGCAGAAAAACAGCCGACTCAGCAGGAAAGATGCACACTCAGCAGAAAAACAGCCGACTCAGCAGGAAAGATGCACACTCAGCAGAAAAACAGCCGACTCAGCAGGAAAGATGCACACTCAGCAGAAAAACAGCCGACTCAGCAGGAAAGAGGTGCCGGTGACACTTTGACATGTGCAATTGCATTGAATTATACAACACTTAAGTGAGCTTTGGCTTCTGTGGGGGTCTGAGCCGTGAATCCATTTGTTCTTCACGTCTGAGGAACATGGATGCACACTCAGCAGAAAAACAGCCGACTCAGCAGGAAAGATGCACACTCAGCAGAAAAACAGCCGACTCAGCAGGAAAGATGCACACTCAGCAGAAAAACAGCCGACTCAGCAGGAAAGATGCACACTCAGCAGAAAAACAGCCGACTCAGCAGGAAAGAGGTGCCGGTGACACTTTGACATGTGCAATTGCATTGAATTATACAACACTTAAGTGAGCTTTGGCTTCTGTGGGGGTCTGAGCCGTGAATCCATTTGTTCTTCACGTCTGAGGAACATGGATGCACACTCAGCAGAAAAACAGCCGACTCAGCAGGAAAGATGCACACTCAGCAGAAAAACAGCCGACTCAGCAGGAAAGATGCACACTCAGCAGAAAAACAGCCGACTCAGCAGGAAAGATGCACACTCAGCAGAAAAACAGCCGACTCAGCAGGAAAGAGGTGCCGGTGACACTTTGACATGTGCAATTGCATTGAATTATACAACACTTAAGTGAGCTTTGGCTTCTGTGGGGGTCTGAGCCGTGAATCCATTTGTTCTTCACGTCTGAGGAACATGGATGCACACTCAGCAGAAAAACAGCCGACTCAGCAGGAAAGATGCACACTCAGCAGAAAAACAGCCGACTCAGCAGGAAAGATGCACACTCAGCAGAAAAACAGCCGACTCAGCAGGAAAGATGCACACTCAGCAGAAAAACAGCCGACTCAGCAGGAAAGAGGTGCCGGTGACACTTTGACATGTGCAATTGCATTGAATTATACAACACTTAAGTGAGCTTTGGCTTCTGTGGGGGTCTGAGCCGTGAATCCATTTGTTCTTCACGTCTGAGGAACATGGATGCACACTCAGCAGAAAAACAGCCGACTCAGCAGGAAAGATGCACACTCAGCAGAAAAACAGCCGACTCAGCAGGAAAGATGCACACTCAGCAGAAAAACAGCCGACTCAGCAGGAAAGATGCACACTCAGCAGAAAAACAGCCGACTCAGCAGGAAAGAGGTGCCGGTGACACTTTGACATGTGCAATTGCATTGAATTATACAACACTTAAGTGAGCTTTGGCTTCTGTGGGGGTCTGAGCCGTGAATCCATTTGTTCTTCACGTCTGAGGAACATGGATGCACACTCAGCAGAAAAACAGCCGACTCAGCAGGAAAGATGCACACTCAGCAGAAAAACAGCCGACTCAGCAGGAAAGATGCACACTCAGCAGAAAAACAGCCGACTCAGCAGGAAAGATGCACACTCAGCAGAAAAACAGCCGACTCAGCAGGAAAGAGGTGCCGGTGACACTTTGACATGTGCAATTGCTTTGAATTATACAACACTTAAGTGAGCTTTGGCTTCTGTGGGGGTCTGAGCTGTGAATCCATTTGTTCTTCACATCTTGACTCAGTCGATTGACTGTTCTCACTTTAGGCAAGTCCTGACTTGCCTAATAAGGTGAGACGCGCACTCACTCACGGGTCCAGAAAGGAACATGGGATGCACACACGCAGCCCTGAGGGGACTCAACAGAGAGAGGTGCAGGTGATACTTTGACATTTGTCACCATTGTATTGCATTAGAACACTTTAAGTGAGCTTTGGCTTCTGTGGGGGTCTGAGCTGTGAATCCATTTGTTCTTCAGATCTTGACTCAGTCGATTGACTGTTCTCACTTTAGGCAAGTCCTGACTTGCCTAATAAGGTGAGACGCGCACTCACTCACGGGTCCAGAAAGGAACATGGGATGCACACACGCAGCCCTGAGGGGACTCAACAGAGAGAGGTGCAGGTGATACTTTGACATTTGTCACCATTGTATTGCATTAGAACACTTTAAGTGAGCTTTGGCTTCTGTGGGGGTCTGAGCTGTGAATCCATTTGTTCTTCACATCTTGACTCAGTCGATTGACTGTTCTCACTTTAGGCAAGTCCTGACTTGCCTAATAAGGTGAGACGCGCACTCACTCACGGGTCCAGAAAGGAACATGGGATGCACACACGCAGCCCTGAGGGGACTCAACAGAGAGAGGTGCAGGTGATACTTTGACATTTGTCACCATTGTATTGCATTAGAACACTTTAAGTGAGCTTGGCTTCTGTGGGGGTCTGAGCTGTGAATCCATTTGTTCTTCAGATCTTGACTCAGTCGATTGACTGTTCTCACTTTAGGCAAGTCCTGACTTGCCTAATAAGGTGAGACGCGCACTCACTCACGGGTCCAGAAAGGAACATGGGATGCACACACGCAGCCCTGAGGGGACTCAACAGAGAGAGGTGCAGGTGATACTTTGACATTTGTCACCATTGTATTGCATTAGAACACTTTAAGTGAGCTTTGGCTTCTGTGGGGGTCTGAGCTGTGAATCCATTTGTTCTTCACATCTTGACTCAGTCGATTGACTGTTCTCACTTTAGGCAAGTCCTGACTTGCCTAATAAGGTGAGACGCGCACTCACTCACGGGTCCAGAAAGGAACATGGGATGCACACACGCAGCCCTGAGGGGACTCAACAGAGAGAGGTGCAGGTGATACTTTGACATTTGTCACCATTGTATTGCATTAGAACACTTTAACTGAGCTTTGGCTTCTGTGGGGGTCTGAGCTGTGGCCGACTCAGCAGGAAAGAGGTGCCGGTGACACTTTGACATGTGCAATTGCATTGAATTATACAACACTTAAGTGAGCTTTGGCTTCTGTGGGGGTCTGAGCCGTGAATCCATTTGTTCTTCACGTCTGAGGAACATGGATGCACACTCAGCAGAAAAACAGCCGACTCAGCAGGAAAGATGCACACTCAGCAGAAAAACAGCCGACTCAGCAGGAAAGATGCACACTCAGCAGAAAAACAGCCGACTCAGCAGGAAAGAGGTGCCGGTGACACTTTGACATGTGCAATTGCTTTGAATTATACAACACTTAAGTGAGCTTTGGCTTCTGTGGGGGTCTGAGCCGTGAATCCATTTGTTCTTCACGTCTGAGGAACATGGATGCACACTCAGCAGAAAAACAGCCGACTCAGCAGGAAAGATGCACACTCAGCAGAAAAACAGCCGACTCAGCAGGAAAGATGCACACTCAGCAGAAAAACAGCCGACTCAGCAGGAAAGATGCACACTCAGCAGAAAAACAGCCGACTCAGCAGGAAAGAGGTGCCGGTGACACTTTGACATGTGCAATTGCATTGAATTATACAACACTTAAGTGAGCTTTGGCTTCTGTGGGGGTCTGAGCCGTGAATCCATTTGTTCTTCACGTCTGAGGAACATGGATGCACACTCAGCAGAAAAACAGCCGACTCAGCAGGAAAGATGCACACTCAGCAGAAAAACAGCCGACTCAGCAGGAAAGATGCACACTCAGCAGAAAAACAGCCGACTCAGCAGGAAAGATGCACACTCAGCAGAAAAACAGCCGACTCAGCAGGAAAGAGGTGCCGGTGACACTTTGACATGTGCAATTGCATTGAATTATACAACACTTAAGTGAGCTTTGGCTTCTGTGGGGGTCTGAGCCGTGAATCCATTTGTTCTTCACGTCTGAGGAACATGGATGCACACTCAGCAGAAAAACAGCCGACTCAGCAGGAAAGATGCACACTCAGCAGAAAAACAGCCGACTCAGCAGGAAAGATGCACACTCAGCAGAAAAACAGCCGACTCAGCAGGAAAGATGCACACTCAGCAGAAAAACAGCCGACTCAGCAGGAAAGAGGTGCCGGTGACACTTTGACATGTGCAATTGCATTGAATTATACAACACTTAAGTGAGCTTTGGCTTCTGTGGGGGTCTGAGCCGTGAATCCATTTGTTCTTCACGTCTGAGGAACATGGATGCACACTCAGCAGAAAAACAGCCGACTCAGCAGGAAAGATGCACACTCAGCAGAAAAACAGCCGACTCAGCAGGAAAGATGCACACTCAGCAGAAAAACAGCCGACTCAGCAGGAAAGATGCACACTCAGCAGAAAAACAGCCGACTCAGCAGGAAAGAGGTGCCGGTGACACTTTGACATGTGCAATTGCATTGAATTATACAACACTTAAGTGAGCTTTGGCTTCTGTGGGGGTCTGAGCCGTGAATCCATTTGTTCTTCACGTCTGAGGAACATGGATGCACACTCAGCAGAAAAACAGCCGACTCAGCAGGAAAGATGCACACTCAGCAGAAAAACAGCCGACTCAGCAGGAAAGATGCACACTCAGCAGAAAAACAGCCGACTCAGCAGGAAAGAGGTGCCGGTGACACTTTGACATGTGCAATTGCTTTGAATTATACAACACTTAAGTGAGCTTTGGCTTCTGTGGGGGTCTGAGCCGTGAATCCATTTGTTCTTCACGTCTGAGGAACATGGATGCACACTCAGCAGAAAAACAGCCGACTCAGCAGGAAAGATGCACACTCAGCAGAAAAACAGCCGACTCAGCAGGAAAGATGCACACTCAGCAGAAAAACAGCCGACTCAGCAGGAAAGATGCACACTCAGCAGAAAAACAGCCGACTCAGCAGGAAAGAGGTGCCGGTGACACTTTGACATGTGCAATTGCATTGAATTATACAACACTTAAGTGAGCTTTGGCTTCTGTGGGGGTCTGAGCCGTGAATCCATTTGTTCTTCACGTCTGAGGAACATGGATGCACACTCAGCAGAAAAACAGCCGACTCAGCAGGAAAGATGCACACTCAGCAGTAAAACAGCCGACTCAGCAGGAAAGATGCACACTCAGCAGAAAAACAGCCGACTCAGCAGGAAAGAGGTGCCGGTGACACTTTGACATGTGCAATTGCTTTGAATTATACAACACTTAAGTGAGCTTTGGCTTCTGTGGGGGTCTGAGCCGTGAATCCATTTGTTCTTCACGTCTGAGGAACATGGATGCACACTCAGCAGAAAAACAGCCGACTCAGCAGGAAAGATGCACACTCAGCAGAAAAACAGCCGACTCAGCAGGAAAGATGCACACTCAGCAGAAAAACAGCCGACTCAGCAGGAAAGATGCACACTCAGCAGAAAAACAGCCGACTCAGCAGGAAAGAGGTGCCGGTGACACTTTGACATGTGCAATTGCTTTGAATTATACAACACTTAAGTGAGCTTTGGCTTCTGTGGGGGTCTGAGCCGTGAATCCATTTGTTCTTCACGTCTGAGGAACATGGATGCACACTCAGCAGAAAAACAGCCGACTCAGCAGGAAAGATGCACACTCAGCAGAAAAACAGCCGACTCAGCAGGAAAGATGCACACTCAGCAGAAAAACAGCCGACTCAGCAGGAAAGATGCACACTCAGCAGAAAAACAGCCGACTCAGCAGGAAAGAGGTGCCGGTGACACTTTGACATGTGCAATTGCATTGAATTATACAACACTTAAGTGAGCTTTGGCTTCTGTGGGGGTCTGAGCCGTGAATCCATTTGTTCTTCACGTCTGAGGAACATGGATGCACACTCAGCAGAAAAACAGCCGACTCAGCAGGAAAGATGCACACTCAGCAGAAAAACAGCCGACTCAGCAGGAAAGATGCACACTCAGCAGAAAAACAGCCGACTCAGCAGGAAAGATGCACACTCAGCAGAAAAACAGCCGACTCAGCAGGAAAGAGGTGCCGGTGACACTTTGACATGTGCAATTGCATTGAATTATACAACACTTAAGTGAGCTTTGGCTTCTGTGGGGGTCTGAGCCGTGAATCCATTTGTTCTTCACGTCTGAGGAACATGGATGCACACTCAGCAGAAAAACAGCCGACTCAGCAGGAAAGATGCACACTCAGCAGAAAAACAGCCGACTCAGCAGGAAAGATGCACACTCAGCAGAAAAACAGCCGACTCAGCAGGAAAGATGCACACTCAGCAGAAAAACAGCCGACTCAGCAGGAAAGAGGTGCCGGTGACACTTTGACATGTGCAATTGCATTGAATTATACAACACTTAAGTGAGCTTTGGCTTCTGTGGGGGTCTGAGCCGTGAATCCATTTGTTCTTCACGTCTGAGGAACATGGATGCACACTCAGCAGAAAAACAGCCGACTCAGCAGGAAAGATGCACACTCAGCAGAAAAACAGCCGACTCAGCAGGAAAGATGCACACTCAGCAGAAAAACAGCCGACTCAGCAGGAAAGATGCACACTCAGCAGAAAAACAGCCGACTCAGCAGGAAAGATGCACACTCAGCAGAAAAACAGCCGACTCAGCAGGAAAGAGGTGCCGGTGACACTTTGACATGTGCAATTGCATTGAATTATACAACACTTAAGTGAGCTTTGGCTTCTGTGGGGGTCTGAGCCGTGAATCCATTTGTTCTTCACGTCTGAGGAACATGGATGCACACTCAGCAGAAAAACAGCCGACTCAGCAGGAAAGATGCACACTCAGCAGAAAAACAGCCGACTCAGCAGGAAAGATGCACACTCAGCAGAAAAACAGCCGACTCAGCAGGAAAGATGCACACTCAGCAGAAAAACAGCCGACTCAGCAGGAAAGATGCACACTCAGCAGAAAAACAGCCGACTCAGCAGGAAAGAGGTGCCGGTGACACTTTGACATGTGCAATTGCTTTGAATTATACAACACTTAAGTGAGCTTTGGCTTCTGTGGGGGTCTGAGCCGTGAATCCATTTGTTCTTCACGTCTGAGGAACATGGATGCACACTCAGCAGAAAAACAGCCGACTCAGCAGGAAAGATGCACACTCAGCAGAAAAACAGCCGACTCAGCAGGAAAGATGCACACTCAGCAGAAAAACAGCCGACTCAGCAGGAAAGATGCACACTCAGCAGAAAAACAGCCGACTCAGCAGGAAAGAGGTGCCGGTGACACTTTGACATGTGCAATTGCATTGAATTATACAACACTTAAGTGAGCTTTGGCTTCTGTGGGGGTCTGAGCCGTGAATCCATTTGTTCTTCACGTCTGAGGAACATGGATGCACACTCAGCAGAAAAACAGCCGACTCAGCAGGAAAGATGCACACTCAGCAGAAAAACAGCCGACTCAGCAGGAAAGATGCACACTCAGCAGAAAAACAGCCGACTCAGCAGGAAAGATGCACACTCAGCAGAAAAACAGCCGACTCAGCAGGAAAGAGGTGCCGGTGACACTTTGACATGTGCAATTGCATTGAATTATACAACACTTAAGTGAGCTTTGGCTTCTGTGGGGGTCTGAGCCGTGAATCCATTTGTTCTTCACGTCTGAGGAACATGGATGCACACTCAGCAGAAAAACAGCCGACTCAGCAGGAAAGATGCACACTCAGCAGAAAAACAGCCGACTCAGCAGGAAAGATGCACACTCAGCAGAAAAACAGCCGACTCATCAGGAAAGATGCACACTCAGCAGAAAAACAGCCGACTCAGCAGGAAAGAGGTGCCGGTGACACTTTGACATGTGCAATTGCATTGAATTATACAACACTTAAGTGAGCTTTGGCTTCTGTGGGGGTCTGAGCCGTGAATCCATTTGTTCTTCACGTCTGAGGAACATGGATGCACACTCAGCAGAAAAACAGCCGACTCAGCAGGAAAGATGCACACTCAGCAGAAAAACAGCCGACTCAGCAGGAAAGATGCACACTCAGCAGAAAAACAGCCGACTCAGCAGGAAAGAGGTGCCGGTGACACTTTGACATGTGCAATTGCTTTGAATTATACAACACTTAAGTGAGCTTTGGCTTCTGTGGGGGTCTGAGCCGTGAATCCATTTGTTCTTCACGTCTGAGGAACATGGATGCACACTCAGCAGAAAAACAGCCGACTCAGCAGGAAAGATGCACACTCAGCAGAAAAACAGCCGACTCAGCAGGAAAGATGCACACTCAGCAGAAAAACAGCCGACTCAGCAGGAAAGATGCACACTCAGCAGAAAAACAGCCGACTCAGCAGGAAAGAGGTGCCGGTGACACTTTGACATGTGCAATTGCTTTGAATTATACAACACTTAAGTGAGCTTTGGCTTCTGTGGGGGTCTGAGCCGTGAATCCATTTGTTCTTCACGTCTGAGGAACATGGATGCACACTCAGCAGAAAAACAGCCGACTCAGCAGGAAAGATGCACACTCAGCAGAAAAACAGCCGACTCAGCAGGAAAGATGCACACTCAGCAGAAAAACAGCCGACTCAGCAGGAAAGATGCACACTCAGCAGAAAAACAGCCGACTCAGCAGGAAAGAGGTGCCGGTGACACTTTGACATGTGCAATTGCATTGAATTATACAACACTTAAGTGAGCTTTGGCTTCTGTGGGGGTCTGAGCCGTGAATCCATTTGTTCTTCACGTCTGAGGAACATGGATGCACACTCAGCAGAAAAACAGCCGACTCAGCAGGAAAGATGCACACTCAGCAGAAAAACAGCCGACTCAGCAGGAAAGATGCACACTCAGCAGAAAAACAGCCGACTCAGCAGGAAAGATGCACACTCAGCAGAAAAACAGCCGACTCAGCAGGAAAGAGGTGCCGGTGACACTTTGACATGTGCAATTGCATTGAATTATACAACACTTAAGTGAGCTTTGGCTTCTGTGGGGGTCTGAGCCGTGAATCCATTTGTTCTTCACGTCTGAGGAACATGGATGCACACTCAGCAGAAAAACAGCCGACTCAGCAGGAAAGATGCACACTCAGCAGAAAAACAGCCGACTCAGCAGGAAAGATGCACACTCAGCAGAAAAACAGCCGACTCAGCAGGAAAGATGCACACTCAGCAGAAAAACAGCCGACTCAGCAGGAAAGAGGTGCCGGTGACACTTTGACATGTGCAATTGCATTGAATTATACAACACTTAAGTGAGCTTTGGCTTCTGTGGGGGTCTGAGCCGTGAATCCATTTGTTCTTCACGTCTGAGGAACATGGATGCACACTCAGCAGAAAAACAGCCGACTCAGCAGGAAAGATGCACACTCAGCAGAAAAATAGCCGACTCAGCAGGAAAGATGCACACTCAGCAGAAAAACAGCCGACTCAGCAGGAAAGATGCACACTCAGCAGAAAAACAGCCGACTCAGCAGGAAAGAGGTGCCGGTGACACTTTGACATGTGCAATTGCTTTGAATTATACAACACTTAAGTGAGCTTTGGCTTCTGTGGGGGTCTGAGCCGTGAATCCATTTGTTCTTCACGTCTGAGGAACATGGATGCACACTCAGCAGAAAAACAGCCGACTCAGCAGGAAAGATGCACACTCAGCAGAAAAACAGCCGACTCAGCAGGAAAGATGCACACTCAGCAGAAAAACAGCCGACTCAGCAGGAAAGATGCACACTCAGCAGAAAAACAGCCGACTCAGCAGGAAAGAGGTGCCGGTGACACTTTGACATGTGCAATTGCATTGAATTATACAACACTTAAGTGAGCTTTGGCTTCTGTGGGGGTCTGAGCCGTGAATCCATTTGTTCTTCACGTCTGAGGAACATGGATGCACACTCAGCAGAAAAACAGCCGACTCAGCAGGAAAGATGCACACTCAGCAGAAAAACAGCCGACTCAGCAGGAAAGATGCACACTCAGCAGAAAAACAGCCGACTCAGCAGGAAAGATGCACACTCAGCAGAAAAACAGCCGACTCAGCAGGAAAGAGGTGCCGGTGACACTTTGACATGTGCAATTGCATTGAATTATACAACACTTAAGTGAGCTTTGGCTTCTGTGGGGGTCTGAGCCGTGAATCCATTTGTTCTTCACGTCTGAGGAACATGGATGCACACTCAGCAGAAAAACAGCCGACTCAGCAGGAAAGATGCACACTCAGCAGAAAAACAGCCGACTCAGCAGGAAAGATGCACACTCAGCAGAAAAACAGCCGACTCAGCAGGAAAGAGGTGCCGGTGACACTTTGACATGTGCAATTGCATTGAATTATACAACACTTAAGTGAGCTTTGGCTTCTGTGGGGGTCTGAGCCGTGAATCCATTTGTTCTTCACGTCTGAGGAACATGGATGCACACTCAGCAGAAAAACAGCCGACTCAGCAGGAAAGATGCACACTCAGCAGAAAAACAGCCGACTCAGCAGGAAAGATGCACACTCAGCAGAAAAACAGCCGACTCAGCAGGAAAGATGCACACTCAGCAGAAAAACAGCCGACTCAGCAGGAAAGAGGTGCCGGTGACACTTTGACATGTGCAATTGCATTGAATTATACAACACTTAAGTGAGCTTTGGCTTCTGTGGGGGTCTGAGCCGTGAATCCATTTGTTCTTCACGTCTGAGGAACATGGATGCACACTCAGCAGAAAAACAGCCGACTCAGCAGGAAAGATGCACACTCAGCAGAAAAACAGCCGACTCAGCAGGAAAGATGCACACTCAGCAGAAAAACAGCCGACTCAGCAGGAAAGATGCACACTCAGCAGAAAAACAGCCGACTCAGCAGGAAAGAGGTGCCGGTGACACTTTGACATGTGCAATTGCTTTGAATTATACAACACTTAAGTGAGCTTTGGCTTCTGTGGGGGTCTGAGCTGTGAATCCATTTGTTCTTCACATCTTGACTCAGTCGATTGACTGTTCTCACTTTAGGCAAGTCCTGACTTGCCTAATAAGGTGAGACGCGCACTCACTCACGGGTCCAGAAAGGAACATGGGATGCACACACGCAGCCCTGAGGGGACTCAACAGAGAGAGGTGCAGGTGATACTTTGACATTTGTCACCATTGTATTGCATTAGAACACTTTAAGTGAGCTTTGGCTTCTGTGGGGGTCTGAGCTGTGAATCCATTTGTTCTTCAGATCTTGACTCAGTCGATTGACTGTTCTCACTTTAGGCAAGTCCTGACTTGCCTAATAAGGTGAGACGCGCACTCACTCACGGGTCCAGAAAGGAACATGGGATGCACACACGCAGCCCTGAGGGGACTCAACAGAGAGAGGTGCAGGTGATACTTTGACATTTGTCACCATTGTATTGCATTAGAACACTTTAAGTGAGCTTTGGCTTCTGTGGGGGTCTGAGCTGTGAATCCATTTGTTCTTCACATCTTGACTCAGTCGATTGACTGTTCTCACTTTAGGCAAGTCCTGACTTGCCTAATAAGGTGAGACGCGCACTCACTCACGGGTCCAGAAAGGAACATGGGATGCACACACGCAGCCCTGAGGGGACTCAACAGAGAGAGGTGCAGGTGATACTTTGACATTTGTCACCATTGTATTGCATTAGAACACTTTAAGTGAGCTTGGCTTCTGTGGGGGTCTGAGCTGTGAATCCATTTGTTCTTCAGATCTTGACTCAGTCGATTGACTGTTCTCACTTTAGGCAAGTCCTGACTTGCCTAATAAGGTGAGACGCGCACTCACTCACGGGTCCAGAAAGGAACATGGGATGCACACACGCAGCCCTGAGGGGACTCAACAGAGAGAGGTGCAGGTGATACTTTGACATTTGTCACCATTGTATTGCATTAGAACACTTTAAGTGAGCTTTGGCTTCTGTGGGGGTCTGAGCTGTGAATCCATTTGTTCTTCACATCTTGACTCAGTCGATTGACTGTTCTCACTTTAGGCAAGTCCTGACTTGCCTAATAAGGTGAGACGCGCACTCACTCACGGGTCCAGAAAGGAACATGGGATGCACACACGCAGCCCTGAGGGGACTCAACAGAGAGAGGTGCAGGTGATACTTTGACATTTGTCACCATTGTATTGCATTAGAACACTTTAAGTGAGCTTTGGCTTCTGTGGGGGTCTGAGCTGTGGCCGACTCAGCAGGAAAGAGGTGCCGGTGACACTTTGACATGTGCAATTGCATTGAATTATACAACACTTAAGTGAGCTTTGGCTTCTGTGGGGGTCTGAGCCGTGAATCCATTTGTTCTTCACGTCTGAGGAACATGGATGCACACTCAGCAGAAAAACAGCCGACTCAGCAGGAAAGATGCACACTCAGCAGAAAAACAGCCGACTCAGCAGGAAAGATGCACACTCAGCAGAAAAACAGCCGACTCAGCAGGAAAGATGCACACTCAGCAGAAAAACAGCCGACTCAGCAGGAAAGAGGTGCCGGTGACACTTTGACATGTGCAATTGCATTGAATTATACAACACTTAAGTGAGCTTTGGCTTCTGTGGGGGTCTGAGCCGTGAATCCATTTGTTCTTCACGTCTGAGGAACATGGATGCACACTCAGCAGAAAAACAGCCGACTCAGCAGGAAAGATGCACACTCAGCAGAAAAACAGCCGACTCAGCAGGAAAGATGCACACTCAGCAGAAAAACAGCCGACTCAGCAGGAAAGATGCACACTCAGCAGAAAAACAGCCGACTCAGCAGGAAAGAGGTGCCGGTGACACTTTGACATGTGCAATTGCATTGAATTATACAACACTTAAGTGAGCTTTGGCTTCTGTGGGGGTCTGAGCCGTGAATCCATTTGTTCTTCACGTCTGAGGAACATGGATGCACACTCAGCAGAAAAACAGCCGACTCAGCAGGAAAGATGCACACTCAGCAGAAAAACAGCCGACTCAGCAGGAAAGATGCACACTCAGCAGAAAAACAGCCGACTCAGCAGGAAAGATGCACACTCAGCAGAAAAACAGCCGACTCAGCAAAAAGAGGTGCCGGTGACACTTTGACATGTGCAATTGCATTGAATTATACAACACTTAAGTGAGCTTTGGCTTCTGTGGGGGTCTGAGCCGTGAATCCATTTGTTCTTCACGTCTGAGGAACATGGATGCACACTCAGCAGAAAAACAGCCGACTCAGCAGGAAAGATGCACACTCAGCAGAAAAACAGCCGACTCAGCAGGAAAGATGCACACTCAGCAGAAAAACAGCCGACTCAGCAGGAAAGATGCACACTCAGCAGAAAAACAGCCGACTCAGCAGGAAAGAGGTGCCGGTGACACTTTGACATGTGCAATTGCTTTGAATTATACAACACTTAAGTGAGCTTTGGCTTCTGTGGGGGTCTGAGCTGTGAATCCATTTGTTCTTCACATCTTGACTCAGTCGATTGACTGTTCTCACTTTAGGCAAGTCCTGACTTGCCTAATAAGGTGAGACGCGCACTCACTCACGGGTCCAGAAAGGAACATGGGATGCACACACGCAGCCCTGAGGGGACTCAACAGAGAGAGGTGCAGGTGATACTTTGACATTTGTCACCATTGTATTGCATTAGAACACTTTAAGTGAGCTTTGGCTTCTGTGGGGGTCTGAGCTGTGAATCCATTTGTTCTTCAGATCTTGACTCAGTCGATTGACTGTTCTCACTTTAGGCAAGTCCTGACTTGCCTAATAAGGTGAGACGCGCACTCACTCACGGGTCCAGAAAGGAACATGGGATGCACACACGCAGCCCTGAGGGGACTCAACAGAGAGAGGTGCAGGTGATACTTTGACATTTGTCACCATTGTATTGCATTAGAACACTTTAAGTGAGCTTTGGCTTCTGTGGGGGTCTGAGCTGTGAATCCATTTGTTCTTCACATCTTGACTCAGTCAATTGACTGTTCTCACTTTAGGCAAGTCCTGACTTGCCTAATAAGGTGAGACGCGCACTCACTCACGGGTCCAGAAAGGAACATGGGATGCACACACGCAGCCCTGAGGGGACTCAACAGAGAGAGGTGCAGGTGATACTTTGACATTTGTCACCATTGTATTGCATTAGAACACTTTAAGTGAGCTTGGCTTCTGTGGGGGTCTGAGCTGTGAATCCATTTGTTCTTCAGATCTTGACTCAGTCGATTGACTGTTCTCACTTTAGGCAAGTCCTGACTTGCCTAATAAGGTGAGACGCGCACTCACTCATGGGTCCAGAAAGGAACATGGGATGCACACACGCAGCCCTGAGGGGACTCAACAGAGAGAGGTGCAGGTGATACTTTGACATTTGTCACCATTGTATTGCATTAGAACACTTTAAGTGAGCTTTGGCTTCTGTGGGGGTCTGAGCTGTGAATCCATTTGTTCTTCACATCTTGACTCAGTCGATTGACTGTTCTCACTTTAGGCAAGTCCTGACTTGCCTAATAAGGTGAGACGCGCACTCACTCACGGGTCCAGAAAGGAACATGGGATGCACACACGCAGCCCTGAGGGGACTCAACAGAGAGAGGTGCAGGTGATACTTTGACATTTGTCACCATTGTATTGCATTAGAACACTTTAAGTGAGCTTTGGCTTCTGTGGGGGTCTGAGCTGTGAATCCATTTGTTCTTCACATCTTGACTCAGTCGATTGACTGTTCTCACTTTAGGCAAGTCCTGACTTGTCTAATAAGGTGAGACGCGCACTCACTCACGGGTCCAGAAAGGAACATGGGATGCACACACGCAGCCCTGAGGGGACTCAACAGAGAGAGGTGCAGGTGATACTTTGACATTTGTCACCATTGTATTGCATTAGAACACTTTAAGTGAGCTTTGGCTTCTGTGGGGGTCTGAGCTGTGAATCCATTTGTTCTTCACATCTTGACTCAGTCGATTGACTGTTCTCACTTTAGGCAAGTCCTGACTTGCCTAATAAGGTGAGACGCGCACTCACTCACGGGTCCAGAAAGGAACATGGGATGCACACACGCAGCCCTGAGGGGACTCAACAGAGAGAGGTGCAGGTGATACTTTGACATTTGTCACCATTGTATTGCATTAGAACACTTTAAGTGAGCTTTGGCTTCTGTGGGGGTCTGAGCTGTGAATCCATTTGTTCTTCACATCTTGACTCAGTCGATTGACTGTTCTCACTTTAGGCAAGTCCTGACTTGCCTAATAAGGTGAGACGCGCACTCACTCACGGGTCCAGAAAGGAACATGGGATGCACACACGCAGCCCTGAGGGGACTCAACAGAGAGAGGTGCAGGTGATACTTTGACATTTGTCACCATTGTATTGCATTAGAACACTTTAAGTGAGCTTTGGCTTCTGTGGGGGTCTGAGCTGTGAATCCATTTGTTCTTCACATCTTGACTCAGTCGATTGACTGTTCTCACTTTAGGCAAGTCCTGACTTGCCTAATAAGGTGAGACGCGCACTCACTCACGGGTCCAGAAAGGAACATGGGATGCACACACGCAGCCCTGAGGGGACTCAACAGAGAGAGGTGCAGGTGATACTTTGACATTTGTCACCATTGTATTGCATTAGAACACTTTAAGTGAGCTTTGGCTTCTGTGGGGGTCTGAGCTGTGAATCCATTTGTTCTTCACATCTTGACTCAGTCGATTGACTGTTCTCACTTTAGGCAAGTCCTGACTTGCCTAATAAGGTGAGACGCGCACTCACTCACGGGTCCAGAAAGGAACATGGGATGCACACACGCAGCCCTGAGGGGACTCAACAGAGAGAGGTGCAGGTGATACTTTGACATTTGTCACCATTGTATTGCATTAGAACACTTTAAGTGAGCTTTGGCTTCTGTGGGGGTCTGAGCTGTGAATCCATTTGTTCTTCACATCTTGACTCAGTCGATTGACTGTTCTCACTTTAGGCAAGTCCTGACTTGCCTAATAAGGTGAGACGCGCACTCACTCACGGGTCCAGAAAGGAACATGGGATGCACACACGCAGCCCTGAGGGGACTCAACAGAGAGAGGTGCAGGTGATACTTTGACATTTGTCACCATTGTATTGCATTAGAACACTTTAAGTGAGCTTTGGCTTCTGTGGGGGTCTGAGCTGTGAATCCATTTGTTCTTCACATCTTGACTCAGTCGATTGACTGTTCTCACTTTAGGCAAGTCCTGACTTGCCTAATAAGGTGAGACGCGCACTCACTCACGGGTCCAGAAAGGAACATGGGATGCACACACGCAGCCCTGAGGGGACTCAACAGAGAGAGGTGCAGGTGATACTTTGACATTTGTCACCATTGTATTGCATTAGAACACTTTAAGTGAGCTTTGGCTTCTGTGGGGGTCTGAGCTGTGAATCCATTTGTTCTTCACATCTTGACTCAGTCGATTGACTGTTCTCACTTTAGGCAAGTCCTGACTTGCCTAATAAGGTGAGACGCGCACTCACTCACGGGTCCAGAAAGGAACATGGGATGCACACACGCAGCCCTGAGGGGACTCAACAGAGAGAGGTGCAGGTGATACTTTGACATTTGTCACCATTGTATTGCATTAGAACACTTTAAGTGAGCTTTGGCTTCTGTGGGGGTCTGAGCTGTGAATCCATTTGTTCTTCACATCTTGACTCAGTCGATTGACTGTTCTCACTTTAGGCAAGTCCTGACTTGCCTAATAAGGTGAGACGCGCACTCACTCACGGGTCCAGAAAGGAACATGGGATGCACACACGCAGCCCTGAGGGGACTCAACAGAGAGAGGTGCAGGTGATACTTTGACATTTGTCACCATTGTTGCATTAGAACACTTTAAGTGAGCTTTGGCTTCTGTGGGGGTCTGAGCTGTGAATCCATTTGTTCTTCACATCTTGACTCAGTCGATTGACTGTTCTCACTTTAGGCAAGTCCTGACTTGCCTAATAAGGTGAGACGCGCACTCACTCACGGGTCCAGAAAGGAACATGGGATGCACACACGCAGCCCTGAGGGGACTCAACAGAGAGAGGTGCAGGTGATACTTTGACATGTGCAATTGCATTGAATTATACAACACTTAAGTGAGCTTTGGCTTCTGTGGGGGTCTGAGCCGTGAATCCATTTGTTCTTCACGTCTGAGGAACATGGATGCACACTCAGCAGAAAAACAGCCGACTCAGCAGGAAAGATGCACACTCAGCAGAAAAACAGCCGACTCAGCAGGAAAGATGCACACTCAGCAGAAAAACAGCCGACTCAGCAGGAAAGATGCACACTCAGCAGAAAAACAGCCGACTCAGCAGGAAAGAGGTGCCGGTGACACTTTGACATGTGCAATTGCATTGAATTATACAACACTTAAGTGAGCTTTGGCTTCTGTGGGGGTCTGAGCCGTGAATCCATTTGTTCTTCACGTCTGAGGAACATGGATGCACACTCAGCAGAAAAAACAGCCGACTCAGCAGGAAAGATGCACACTCAGCAGAAAAACAGCCGACTCAGCAGGAAAGATGCACACTCAGCAGAAAAACAGCCGACTCAGCAGGAAAGATGCACACTCAGCAGAAAAACAGCCGACTCAGCAGAAAAGAGGTGCCGGTGACACTTTGACATGTGCAATTGCATTGAATTATACAACACTTAAGTGAGCTTTGGCTTCTGTGGGGGTCTGAGCCGTGAATCCATTTGTTCTTCACGTCTGAGGAACATGGATGCACACTCAGCAGAAAAACAGCCGACTCAGCAGGAAAGATGCACACTCAGCAGAAAAACAGCCGACTCAGCAGGAAAGATGCACACTCAGCAGAAAAACAGCCGACTCAGCAGGAAAGATGCACACTCAGCAGAAAAACAGCCGACTCAGCAGGAAAGAGGTGCCGGTGACACTTTGACATGTGCAATTGCATTGAATTATACAACACTTAAGTGAGCTTTGGCTTCTGTGGGGGTCTGAGCCGTGAATCCATTTGTTCTTCACGTCTGAGGAACATGGATGCACACTCAGCAGAAAAACAGCCGACTCAGCAGGAAAGATGCACACTCAGCAGAAAAACAGCCGACTCAGCAGGAAAGATGCACACTCAGCAGAAAAACAGCCGACTCAGCAGGAAAGATGCACACTCAGCAGAAAAACAGCCGACTCAGCAGGAAAGAGGTGCCGGTGACACTTTGACATGTGCAATTGCATTGAATTATACAACACTTAAGTGAGCTTTGGCTTCTGTGGGGGTCTGAGCCGTGAATCCATTTGTTCTTCACGTCTGAGGAACATGGATGCACACTCAGCAGAAAAACAGCCGACTCAGCAGGAAAGATGCACACTCAGCAGAAAAACAGCCGACTCAGCAGGAAAGATGCACACTCAGCAGAAAAACAGCCGACTCAGCAGGAAAGATGCACACTCAGCAGAAAAACAGCCGACTCAGCAGGAAAGAGGTGCCGGTGACACTTTGACATGTGCAATTGCATTGAATTATACAACACTTAAGTGAGCTTTGGCTTCTGTGGGGGTCTGAGCCGTGAATCCATTTGTTCTTCACGTCTGAGGAACATGGATGCACACTCAGCAGAAAAACAGCCGACTCAGCAGGAAAGATGCACACTCAGCAGAAAAACAGCCGACTCAGCAGGAAAGATGCACACTCAGCAGAAAAACAGCCGACTCAGCAGGAAAGATGCACACTCAGCAGAAAAACAGCCGACTCAGCAGGAAAGAGGTGCCGGTGACACTTTGACATGTGCAATTGCTTTGAATTATACAACACTTAAGTGAGCTTTGGCTTCTGTGGGGGTCTGAGCTGTGAATCCATTTGTTCTTCACATCTTGACTCAGTCGATTGACTGTTCTCACTTTAGGCAAGTCCTGACTTGCCTAATAAGGTGAGACGCGCACTCACTCACGGGTCCAGAAAGGAACATGGGATGCACACACGCAGCCCTGAGGGGACTCAACAGAGAGAGGTGCAGGTGATACTTTGACATTTGTCACCATTGTATTGCATTAGAACACTTTAAGTGAGCTTTGGCTTCTGTGGGGGTCTGAGCTGTGAATCCATTTGTTCTTCAGATCTTGACTCAGTCGATTGACTGTTCTCACTTTAGGCAAGTCCTGACTTGCCTAATAAGGTGAGACGCGCACTCACTCACGGGTCCAGAAAGGAACATGGGATGCACACACGCAGCCCTGAGGGGACTCAACAGAGAGAGGTGCAGGTGATACTTTGACATTTGTCACCATTGTATTGCATTAGAACACTTTAAGTGAGCTTTGGCTTCTGTGGGGGTCTGAGCTGTGAATCCATTTGTTCTTCACATCTTGACTCAGTCGATTGACTGTTCTCACTTTAGGCAAGTCCTGACTTGCCTAATAAGGTGAGACGCGCACTCACTCACGGGTCCAGAAAGGAACATGGGATGCACACACGCAGCCCTGAGGGGACTCAACAGAGAGAGGTGCAGGTGATACTTTGACATTTGTCACCATTGTATTGCATTAGAACACTTTAAGTGAGCTTGGCTTCTGTGGGGGTCTGAGCTGTGAATCCATTTGTTCTTCAGATCTTGACTCAGTCGATTGACTGTTCTCACTTTAGGCAAGTCCTGACTTGCCTAATAAGGTGAGACGCGCACTCACTCACGGGTCCAGAAAGGAACATGGGATGCACACACGCAGCCCTGAGGGGACTCAACAGAGAGAGGTGCAGGTGATACTTTGACATTTGTCACCATTGTATTGCATTAGAACACTTTAAGTGAGCTTTGGCTTCTGTGGGGGTCTGAGCTGTGAATCCATTTGTTCTTCACATCTTGACTCAGTCGATTGACTGTTCTCACTTTAGGCAAGTCCTGACTTGCCTAATAAGGTGAGACGCGCACTCACTCACGGGTCCAGAAAGGAACATGGGATGCACACACGCAGCCCTGAGGGGACTCAACAGAGAGAGGTGCAGGTGATACTTTGACATTTGTCACCATTGTATTGCATTAGAACACTTTAAGTGAGCTTTGGCTTCTGTGGGGGTCTGAGCTGTGAATCCATTTGTTCTTCACATCTTGACTCAGTCGATTGACTGTTCTCACTTTAGGCAAGTCCTGACTTGCCTAATAAGGTGAGACGCGCACTCACTCACGGGTCCAGAAAGGAACATGGGATGCACACACGCAGCCCTGAGGGGACTCAACAGAGAGAGGTGCAGGTGATACTTTGACATTTGTCACCATTGTATTGCATTAGAACACTTTAAGTGAGCTTTGGCTTCTGTGGGGGTCTGAGCTGTGAATCCATTTGTTCTTCACATCTTGACTCAGTCGATTGACTGTTCTCACTTTAGGCAAGTCCTGACTTGCCTAATAAGGTGAGACGCGCACTCACTCACGGGTCCAGAAAGGAACATGGGATGCACACACGCAGCCCTGAGGGGACTCAACAGAGAGAGGTGCAGGTGATACTTTGACATTTGTCACCATTGTATTGCATTAGAACACTTTAAGTGAGCTTTGGCTTCTGTGGGGGTCTGAGCTGTGAATCCATTTGTTCTTCACATCTTGACTCAGTCGATTGACTGTTCTCACTTTAGGCAAGTCCTGACTTGCCTAATAAGGTGAGACGCGCACTCACTCACGGGTCCAGAAAGGAACATGGGATGCACACACGCAGCCCTGAGGGGACTCAACAGAGAGAGGTGCAGGTGATACTTTGACATTTGTCACCATTGTATTGCATTAGAACACTTTAAGTGAGCTTTGGCTTCTGTGGGGGTCTGAGCTGTGAATCCATTTGTTCTTCACATCTTGACTCAGTCGATTGACTGTTCTCACTTTAGGCAAGTCCTGACTTGCCTAATAAGGTGAGACGCGCACTCACTCACGGGTCCAGAAAGGAACATGGGATGCACACACGCAGCCCTGAGGGGACTCAACAGAGAGAGGTGCAGGTGATACTTTGACATTTGTCACCATTGTATTGCATTAGAACACTTTAAGTGAGCTTTGGCTTCTGTGGGGGTCTGAGCTGTGAATCCATTTGTTCTTCACATCTTGACTCAGTCGATTGACTGTTCTCACTTTAGGCAAGTCCTGACTTGCCTAATAAGGTGAGACGCGCACTCACTCACGGGTCCAGAAAGGAACATGGGATGCACACACGCAGCCCTGAGGGGACTCAACAGAGAGAGGTGCAGGTGATACTTTGACATTTGTCACCATTGTTGCATTAGAACACTTTAAGTGAGCTTTGGCTTCTGTGGGGGTCTGAGCTGTGAATCCATTTGTTCTTCACATCTTGACTCAGTCGATTGACTGTTCTCACTTTAGGCAAGTCCTGACTTGCCTAATAAGGTGAGACGCGCACTCACTCACGGGTCCAGAAAGGAACATGGGATGCACACACGCAGCCCTGAGGGGACTCAACAGAGAGAGGTGCAGGTGATACTTTGACATTTGTCACCATTGTATTGCATTAGAACACTTTAAGTGAGCTTTGGCTTCTGTGGGGGTCTGAGCTGTGAATCCATTTGTTCTTCACATCTTGACTCAGTCGATTCACTGTTCTCACTTTAGGCAAGTCCTGACTTGCCTAATAAGGTGAGACGCGCACTCACTCACGGGTCCAGAAAGGAACATGGGATGCACACACGCAGCCCTGAGGGGACTCAACAGAGAGAGGTGCAGGTGATACTTTGACATTTGTCACCATTGTATTGCATTAGAACACTTTAAGTGAGCTTTGGCTTCTGTGGGGGTCTGAGCTGTGAATCCATTTGTTCTTCACATCTTGACTCAGTCGATTGACTGTTCTCACTTTAGGCAAGTCCTGACTTGCCTAATAAGGTGAGACGCGCACTCACTCACGGGTCCAGAAAGGAACATGGGATGCACACACGCAGCCCTGAGGGGACTCAACAGAGAGAGGTGCAGGTGATACTTTGACATTTGTCACCATTGTATTGCATTAGAACACTTTAAGTGAGCTTTGGCTTCTGTGGGGGTCTGAGCTGTGAATCCATTTGTTCTTCACATCTTGACTCAGTCGATTGACTGTTCTCACTTTAGGCAAGTCCTGACTTGCCTAATAAGGTGAGACGCGCACTCACTCACGGGTCCAGAAAGGAACATGGGATGCACACACGCAGCCCTGAGGGGACTCAACAGAGAGAGGTGCAGGTGATACTTTGACATTTGTCACCATTGTATTGCATTAGAACACTTTAAGTGAGCTTTGGCTTCTGTGGGGGTCTGAGCTGTGAATCCATTTGTTCTTCACATCTTGACTCAGTCGATTGACTGTTCTCACTTTAGGCAAGTCCTGACTTGCCTAATAAGGTGAGACACGCACTCACTCACGGGTCCAGAAAGGAACATGGGATGCACACACGCAGCCCTGAGGGGACTCAACAGAGAGAGGTGCAGGTGATACTTTGACATTTGTCACCATTGTATTGCATTAGAACACTTTAAGTGAGCTTTGGCTTCTGTGGGGGTCTGAGCTGTGAATCCATTTGTTCTTCACATCTTGACTCAGTCGATTGACTGTTCTCACTTTAGGCAAGTCCTGACTTGCCTAATAAGGTGAGACGCGCACTCACTCACGGGTCCAGAAAGGAACATGGGATGCACACACGCAGCCCTGAGGGGACTCAACAGAGAGAGGTGCAGGTGATACTTTGACATTTGTCACCATTGTTGCATTAGAACACTTTAAGTGAGCTTTGGCTTCTGTGGGGGTCTGAGCTGTGAATCCATTTGTTCTTCACATCTTGACTCAGTCGATTGACTGTTCTCACTTTAGGCAAGTCCTGACTTGCCTAATAAGGTGAGACGCGCACTCACTCACGGGTCCAGAAAGGAACATGGGATGCACACACGCAGCCCTGAGGGGACTCAACAGAGAGAGGTGCAGGTGATACTTTGACATGTGCAATTGCATTGAATTATACAACACTTAAGTGAGCTTTGGCTTCTGTGGGGGTCTGAGCCGTGAATCCATTTGTTCTTCACGTCTGAGGAACATGGATGCACACTCAGCAGAAAAACAGCCGACTCAGCAGGAAAGATGCACACTCAGCAGAAAAACAGCCGACTCAGCAGGAAAGATGCACACTCAGCAGAAAAACAGCCGACTCAGCAGGAAAGATGCACACTCAGCAGAAAAACAGCCGACTCAGCAGGAAAGAGGTGCCGGTGACACTTTGACATGTGCAATTGCATTGAATTATACAACACTTAAGTGAGCTTTGGCTTCTGTGGGGGTCTGAGCCGTGAATCCATTTGTTCTTCACGTCTGAGGAACATGGATGCACACTCAGCAGAAAAACAGCCGACTCAGCAGGAAAGATGCACACTCAGCAGAAAAACAGCCGACTCAGCAGGAAAGATGCACACTCAGCAGAAAAACAGCCGACTCAGCAGGAAAGATGCACACTCAGCAGAAAAACAGCCGACTCAGCAGGAAAGAGGTGCCGGTGACACTTTGACATGTGCAATTGCATTGAATTATACAACACTTAAGTGAGCTTTGGCTTCTGTGGGGGTCTGAGCCATGAATCCATTTGTTCTTCACGTCTGAGGAACATGGATGCACACTCAGCAGAAAAACAGCCGACTCAGCAGGAAAGATGCACACTCAGCAGAAAAACAGCCGACTCAGCAGGAAAGATGCACACTCAGCAGAAAAACAGCCGACTCAGCAGGAAAGATGCACACTCAGCAGAAAAACAGCCGACTCAGCAGGAAAGAGGTGCCGGTGACACTTTGACATGTGCAATTGCATTGAATTATACAACACTTAAGTGAGCTTTGGCTTCTGTGGGGGTCTGAGCCGTGAATCCATTTGTTCTTCACGTCTGAGGAACATGGATGCACACTCAGCAGAAAAACAGCCGACTCAGCAGGAAAGATGCACACTCAGCAGAAAAACAGCCGACTCAGCAGGAAAGATGCACACTCAGCAGAAAAACAGCCGACTCAGCAGGAAAGATGCACACTCAGCAGAAAAACAGCCGACTCAGCAGGAAAGAGGTGCCGGTGACACTTTGACATGTGCAATTGCTTTGAATTATACAACACTTAAGTGAGCTTTGGCTTCTGTGGGGGTCTGAGCTGTGAATCCATTTGTTCTTCACATCTTGACTCAGTCGATTGACTGTTCTCACTTTAAGCAAGTCCTGACTTGCCTAATAAGGTGAGACGCGCACTCACTCACGGGTCCAGAAAGGAACATGGGATGCACACACGCAGCCCTGAGGGGACTCAACAGAGAGAGGTGCAGGTGATACTTTGACATTTGTCACCATTGTATTGCATTAGAACACTTTAAGTGAGCTTTGGCTTCTGTGGGGGTCTGAGCTGTGAATCCATTTGTTCTTCAGATCTTGACTCAGTCGATTGACTGTTCTCACTTTAGGCAAGTCCTGACTTGCCTAATAAGGTGAGACGCGCACTCACTCACGGGTCCAGAAAGGAACATGGGATGCACACACGCAGCCCTGAGGGGACTCAACAGAGAGAGGTGCAGGTGATACTTTGACATTTGTCACCATTGTATTGCATTAGAACACTTTAAGTGAGCTTTGGCTTCTGTGGGGGTCTGAGCTGTGAATCCATTTGTTCTTCACATCTTGACTCAGTCGATTGACTGTTCTCACTTTAGGCAAGTCCTGACTTGCCTAATAAGGTGAGACGCGCACTCACTCACGGGTCCAGAAAGGAACATGGGATGCACACACGCAGCCCTGAGGGGACTCAACAGAGAGAGGTGCAGGTGATACTTTGACATTTGTCACCATTGTATTGCATTAGAACACTTTAAGTGAGCTTTGGCTTCTGTGGGGGTCTGAGCTGTGAATCCATTTGTTCTTCACATCTTGACTCAGTCGATTGACTGTTCTCACTTTAGGCAAGTCCTGACTTGTCTAATAAGGTGAGACGTGCACTCACTCACGGGTCCAGAAAGGAACATGGGATGCACACACGCAGCCCTGAGGGGACTCAACAGAGAGAGGTGCAGGTGATACTTTGACATTTGTCACCATTGTATTGCATTAGAACACTTTAAGTGAGCTTTGGCTTCTGTGGGGGTCTGAGCTGTGAATCCATTTGTTCTTCACATCTTGACTCAGTCGATTGACTGTTCTCACTTTAGGCAAGTCCTGACTTGCCTAATAAGGTGAGACGCGCACTCACTCACGGGTCCAGAAAGGAACATGGGATGCACACACGCAGCCCTGAGGGGACTCAACAGAGAGAGGTGCAGGTGATACTTTGACATTTGTCACCATTGTATTGCATTAGAACACTTTAAGTGAGCTTTGGCTTCTGTGGGGGTCTGAGCTGTGAATCCATTTGTTCTTCACATCTTGACTCAGTCGATTGACTGTTCTCACTTTAGGCAAGTCCTGACTTGCCTAATAAGGTGAGACGCGCACTCACTCACGGGTCCAGAAAGGAACATGGGATGCACACACGCAGCCCTGAGGGGACTCAACAGAGAGAGGTGCAGGTGATACTTTGACATTTGTCACCATTGTATTGCATTAGAACACTTTAAGTGAGCTTTGGCTTCTGTGGGGGTCTGAGCTGTGAATCCATTTGTTCTTCACATCTTGACTCAGTCGATTGACTGTTCTCACTTTAGGCAAGTCCTGACTTGCCTAATAAGGTGAGACGCGCACTCACTCACGGGTCCAGAAAGGAACATGGGATGCACACACGCAGCCCTGAGGGGACTCAACAGAGAGAGGTGCAGGTGATACTTTGACATTTGTCACCATTGTATTGCATTAGAACACTTTAAGTGAGCTTTGGCTTCTGTGGGGGTCTGAGCTGTGAATCCATTTGTTCTTCACATCTTGACTCAGTCGATTGACTGTTCTCACTTTAGGCAAGTCCTGACTTGCCTAATAAGGTGAGACGCGCACTCACTCACGGGTCCAGAAAGGAACATGGGATGCACACACGCAGCCCTGAGGGGACTCAACAGAGAGAGGTGCAGGTGATACTTTGACATTTGTCACCATTGTATTGCATTAGAACACTTTAAGTGAGCTTTGGCTTCTGTGGGGGTCTGAGCTGTGAATCCATTTGTTCTTCACATCTTGACTCAGTCGATTGACTGTTCTCACTTTAGGCAAGTCCTGACTTGCCTAATAAGGTGAGACGCGCACTCACTCACGGGTCCAGAAAGGAACATGGGATGCACACACGCAGCCCTGAGGGGACTCAACAGAGAGAGGTGCAGGTGATACTTTGACATTTGTCACCATTGTATTGCATTAGAACACTTTAAGTGAGCTTTGGCTTCTGTGGGGGTCTGAGCTGTGAATCCATTTGTTCTTCACATCTTGACTCAGTCGATTGACTGTTCTCACTTTAGGCAAGTCCTGACTTGCCTAATAAGGTGAGACGCGCACTCACTCACGGGTCCAGAAAGGAACATGGGATGCACACACGCAGCCCTGAGGGGACTCAACAGAGAGAGGTGCAGGTGATACTTTGACATTTGTCACCATTGTTGCATTAGAACACTTTAAGTGAGCTTTGGCTTCTGTGGGGGTCTGAGCTGTGAATCCATTTGTTCTTCACATCTTGACTCAGTCGATTGACTGTTCTCACTTTAGGCAAGTCCTGACTTGCCTAATAAGGTGAGACGCGCACTCACTCATGGGTCCAGAAAGGAACATGGGATGCACACACGCAGCCCTGAGGGGACTCAACAGAGAGAGGTGCAGGTGATACTTTGACATTTGTCACGCATTAGAACACTTTAAGTGAGCTTTGGCTTCTGTGGGGGTCTGAGCTGTGAATCCATTTGTTCTTCACATCTTGACTCAGTCGATTGACTGTTCTCACTTTAGGCAAGTCCTGACTTGCCTAATAAGGTGAGACGCGCACTCACTCACGGGTCCAGAAAGGAACATGGGATGCACACACGCAGCCCTGAGGGGACTCAACAGAGAGAGGTGCAGGTGATACTTTGACATTTGTCACCATTGTATTGCATTAGAACACTTTAAGTGAGCTTTGGCAATAAGACAGATAGAGACTTGAAACTACTCTTGGACGTTAATTTGGGCCATTCTAGGAAGGCTGGTGAGCATAAGACAGATAGAGACTTGAAACTACTCTTGGAGGTTAATTTGAGTGAGCATTGAGCCAGTTTGGTGGCTGTCCTTTTCTGCAGTGCTCAAAAGTAAATTTCACGGGCTGAAAATCACTTTTGAACACTGTTTCAGTATGAAAAGTGAGTAACTCAAAGTGTGTAACTCAAAAACTAAGGCAGATAGAGACTTAAAACTACTCTTGGAGGTTAATTTGGGCCATTCTAGGAAGGCTGGTGAGCATAAGACAGATAGAGACTTGAAACTGCTCTTGGAGGTGAATTTGGGAAAATCGAGGAAGGCTGGTGAGCATTGAGCCAGTTTGGTGGCTGTCCCTTTCTGCAGTGCTCAAAAGTCACTTTCACAGGCTGAAAATCACTTTTGAGCACTGTGTCAGTATGAAAAGTGTGTAACTCAAAGTGTGTAACTCAAAAACTAAGGCAGATAGAGACTTAAAACTACTCTTGGAGGTTAATTTGGGCCATTCTAGGAAGGCTGGTGAGCATAAGACAGATAGAGACTTGAAACTACTCTTGGAGGTTAATTTGGGCCATTCTAGGAAGGCTGGTGAGCATAAGACAGATAGAGACTTGAAACTACTCTTGGAGGTTAATTTGGGCCATTCTAGGAAGGCTGGTGAGTATTGAGGCAGTTTGGTGGCTGTCCCATTTGCAGTGCTCAAAAATCACTTTCACAGGCTGAAAATCACTTTTGAGCACTGTGTCCATTTGTTTTTTTTTTGTAAGGGACCCAGGGAGGGTGGGCTATAGTGTTTGGTATGGTTTAAAAACAGAGCATTGGTCTTTTTCAGCTTTTAGCAGATATGAAGTAAAAAGAATATAAACTTGAGGAATATATGCTTATTTGATTGTAGATAAAGCCTGAACAAGAATCTGAATAAAGCGTTCTCAAAAATGTATCACACTAAGGGGTGTGAACGATGGATTGTTGACGCCACCATCACCTGACCTAACCTGAAACCTGAGAACAGCACACATTAGCCAACAGAAACTGCAGATGTAAATGTTGTTTTTTTGACATGTTAATGTCTGTCTTCACACAGGAAACAGAAAAAATCAACTGTTTACAAAAAAATGTAAGCTGCTGTATGATACATGTTACTTGGTTCCATTTGTATAATGTTAGCGTTACAGACATGTTAAAGGTGAGTTTAGTCCCCCTAAAGGAACCCAGAGGGTCCCAGGAATACACTATGGTTTAGTGAAATTCTGAATTTGATATCTAATTTAAACATACAAGACAACGGTGACAGTAAGCAGGGCCATGCGAGGAGTCGAACCCCGTTACACGAGTGGAAGTACCACAAGTGGAAGTATCCTACCACAGCCTGGTCTGCTGTGAGAAACCATGTCTTGCATGGATTGTGTGAATACATTTGTTACAACCCAACAATAAACGTTAGATAACTCAGTATTATCATCTTTCAGATGAACAGCTTTGTCTCTGTCTCTATGACACATTTCTCATAACCCATTAATTATAACACAGATATCTAAAAGTTAATCCATATATGTTCACAAAATCAACAGACACCTGGGCATTAAAACGTTTCCTTGGGAAGTAAGAAGGTAATATGGAGCCATTAAACGGGCACGGGAGATCAGGAGTCTATCCACTATGCCATGCCATGCCATCCCTATGAATGCACTAGGCCTCTTTTGACTTTTTGTGCCTTTTTAATTGGACTCAACGTACAATTAATAGGTTTTCCTATTTTGTGAAAAAAAGTGACATTTTTCACCAGAAGTTGCACTTACATGCATTGGTGGTTCAGTGGTAAAATTCTCGTACAACTAACAGGTTTTCCGAAACTGTGGATTATTCAGCCATTTGATTCATTATACATTGGATTGATGGATACAGCTAGAGCTACAGTTGACCTGTGGTTTAGATCTTTACACTGAAACACAGCCATCACGCATTAAGGGAAAACGAAAACACCAAAAAGAACAATCAATCTATCACACTATTTTCTGCCGAACGAATTAGACACAACACTATTAAAAGGCCTGTCCTTCGTACCCAGAGTAGACATATACCGAGTGCAGATGAATAATGAGAAAAGAGACTTTTCTAAGTACCACCTCACGTTGAAACTAACAAAACATTTTGGAAATGAAGACCAGGCGGAAATTCCTTGATTCATGCAGACATCCTACTGGGAACCCGAGGACAAACAACTCCCAGAGAGCCTAAGACTACTGATCCAGGAAAATATAACTATAAACAGAAGGATGCCGGGCCAACTGAAGGAAGAACCAAACCTCACCAAAGTCCCGGTAAAAGGCACTGAGATCTCTAACAACCAGGATATAATAATAAAACCAGCTGACAGAGGTTCTTCAATTGTAATACGAATATGTGTTTGAAGGAATGAGACAATTGAACTAAAAAATAAGAATTTAAAAGACCATCTAGTCCATAGTAATTTGAAACAAAGTAATAGAACAACACGACCAACAACACCATATTTAGTCCACAGAAACAAATTACAAATAAAAAAACTAAAAACGTAACTGAGATGAAACAAAACCTATCCTAAAAACGTAACTGAGATGAAACAAAACCTATCCTACAACACAAAGAATTGTGTACTCATTGGGCTAGTGTTATAATACCCTACAGATTACAGTTTAGGAATTTAGCAGACGCTTTTAATACAAAGAGACTTACAATAAGCAGGTAACACACATCACTATCATAAGGAAGACATTAGTACATTAACAATATAACTAATGCATAGGAATATCAATCTAGAAAAACAATAACATAGGTAGACCACGCATCTAATCGGGAAAAAACCAATAAAAAACAAAAAATTTAAGGGGGAGTGTTAAAGTAATGCTATGGGTTTAGGTGGAGTCTGAAGAGGCGAGTTTTCAGTCCACGGCGGAAGTTGTGAGTCTGTAGTTCTAAGTAAGACAGGGAGTTATAACCTAACCCTTAATATTCAGTGAATATGTCTGTGCTCCCCTAGAACCCTATATTATGTCGAGACAGAGCACAGGATTTTCCCACAGGATGAAGTCCTTTGAAGCTCAACCGTGGCAAACACGCCACACTTTGAAATTATGTTGTCCCTTTTTATACGAAAAGAAGTCCAGTAGGTTCGTAAGAACTTAAAACTCAGAGAAGTGGTATCTGTGCCCTGGGCCGGCAACCAGGGAACCAAACCACTTCTTTGAGGTCTCACTTCCTACAACCATGTGCCTGCAGTAAAGGAATTATCAATACCTGAATCTAAAGGAGTTATTTTCGTAAAGAAACGTCCAAAAGATTCAAGGCATTGTGTGGTTGCTAGTGATGAGCTTCAAAGGAATTCATCTTGTAACCCGAACCCTAACCCCCTGTGCTCTGGATCTCAACACATACTACAACCCCACATCTAGTTAAAATCTTAGGTATTTCAAAGTGCAATAACTCTAAATCCAATAGATCTTAAGGGTCCATCTTTTAGCATGTTGTATAGGTCTTTATTGTCCAAGACAATTTGCCCTCCAAGCACCCAAACTGTGGAATAAACTCCCTCTCGCACTTAGAACTACAGACTCACTCCCTAGCTTTCGCCGTTGACTGAAGGCTCACCTCTTCAGACTCCACCTAAACCCATAGGACTACTGTAACACTGCTTCCCTCAATGACCATACATGAAGCTAGATAGCATTTTTAGGTTTTAGAAGTTTTTTACTGATTAGGTGCGTGATCTAACTATGTTATCGTTTTTCTAGATTGATATTCTTATGCATTTGTTATATTGTTATTAACACATTTGCCGCCAAGGTTTCTTCCAAATCAGAAAAAGGTCCCTGCCACCATTCACTCCCATTCATTTTTAAAACAGCTGTAACTCTGTGTAGAAGTGCTATATGAACAACAAACACATCAGGATAAACTTTAGGGTTTATTCTTTCATATGTTGAAGAGCGTTGAGTCTAAAAAAAGGTTCCATGTAGAATTCCTTTGCTGTTGAATTGAGAGCGTCATCTGCTATATCTTCCCTTTCAAACTAGTTCTGAGATAATCGCATTTTTATGTTTGACAATGCGACAGAGGGGTCACTGTTGCCTCTATCTCAACATGGCCTATATGAAAAATAATCTTTAGGATGTTCACTTTACTGGTGAAGGGTTGAAAGTAAAAAATATTCATCATATATAGTCATATTAGTCATATTTATAAAAAAAGATTATCAAAATAGTGCTTTGTTTTGTGGTAACTTTTAGCATTTCAAAGGCAAAAACTCCATGAAAGAATATGTTGTGAGTCATCATTTTTTTTTCAGAGAAACTAGACAGCTGCATCATTATTTTCTGAAATTTTGATGTTCACATCGTCAAAGTACAATATTCTATGTAATAGTGTTTCACAGAAATGGATGTCAGAGAAAAACACATGTTTTGTATATATTCTGCCAGTAAGTAATTTCAACCAGGACTATTTGGAAATGTGATACCTGTTTTGAAAGCCTGAGGATGTTCTTTATTCTACGAACAAAAATTCTAAGTTCATATGACATTTCCTTTCGAAGTTATGACCAAAAGGTTACAATATTTTCTGACCTAAATCACCTCTCAAGAGAAGAAAAATATTGCCAAATATTGTGAAATATTGCCAGACCAACATAAAATGCTCAACTTTTACAGCAAATATCTCAAACAACCCTTTGAATTGCTGTCTTTCATTATACATTACAATAAAATGTTGTCTTTTTGACATTTTCTGTAAATAGTAAGTGCCTGCATAGACTGCTGTGATGAAGGGAGGTTTAGCCCCCTCATGTGTCCATTCCATATCATTACACCTATCATATCATTACACCCATCTCTGGCTACCATCATGAAATAGTGTACAAATAGAACCAAATGGACCCTTACGGGTCAATTTTTACTCTCTGAGTACTCTCAGAGGACCATGTAATGGTCAGTTAGGTAGCCAGGTATGTATGTGATGGACAATTACTTAGAAAGTAAGTACATTTACTGAATTATGGGAATGGAGAGATTTGATGCTTTTAGATTGCGTTTACAGTTTGAATTCTTGAAACTCATTGTACCCCACTTAGACAAATAACGTGAGTGTTTACCATTTACCACCTATACAGTATAGATAGTTGAAACAGGCTAGATCTACGTTTGATGAAAAGACAAGACATATGAAGGGAACCCAATTTACTATGACACATCAGAGCCTAGAAAACAAGCCATAATGAATGCACTCTACAACGTAACATGGAACCAAATGGACCCGTAAGGGCCCATGGGGTGTTCACCTACACTGCAGTATGATAGTTGAAACAGGCTAGTTCTATCAACACATTTGATAAAAAGACAGACTGGTCATTTGATTTATTTTTATTACAAAAGACGTAACAATAAAGTACAACCTTGAACCTTTTTGACAACTGAGTGATAGAGGACCATGTAATCTGTGGCCCAGTAGCTCTCGAGGCTTGGTTTCCACACTAGGCCAGTGAGAAACTGTAGGCCCAGGAATGTCTTCAGTTCCTCCACTGTCACCTCCTTCCAAGCACGGACCCTTGAGAAAGGCAGCTCGGTCAGCATAGAGATTGGTCTGCTCTACGATATGCTGAAGCACCTCTTCGTTGAGGAACAGCTCTGCAAAGTCTACTGGGTTGTCTGAGGAGATCTGCTGCTTTCCCACGAGGGCCCGGAAGTCCAGTGAACTGCCTGGGGCTCCATCTGCGTTCATCAACCCACTCGGAAGCATCCGTTCTTCTGCGCTGGCACCAACTGTAAATCATAGAAAAACATTTACCATAAAAAATATATATATATTGTTTTCATTCATGTGGTGTGTGTATTTCTCAAATATTTTGGCTCAGGGCAGCCCTGTAAATATCCTAATCATCCACGGCACCCCTGAATTTTGTTATTTTCTTTTAGAACTGTATGTCATTACTGTATGTACATATTATGTAAACATTTCCCCCTAAGATACAGTCTATGTCATGAGCAACACTTGTGAATATCATTAGACTGGACTGTTCTTATTCTGCATCCCTATTCTGGTAGAGAACATTCACCTACAATATCCGATCTACAAGTTCACACCACATCACATCACATTGTGCCATGTTGTGAGCTTGTAGATCGGCTATTGTTTGTGAACAGACGTGGTACACTGTAGACTTCAACTGTAAGTGATTCAACTGAAGTTACATTGACATATCAAAATGATTTTGACCTCTATGGCCTTGCCATGCTGCAAGTAAAGCCAGAATAAGGATGGACATATTGTGTGTGATGAGCAGAAACGGTTCTCACCTGAACAGTTTTCGTCTCATCCTGGTGGAAGGTGGATATCATGCGGACTATACGTTTGTCCCTCCAGGCCAGGACCATGACATCATCAGTGTGGCGAGACACCGTTTCCCCTACTTTCAGGTTAGACAGCTGCACTTCTCGGATGGATGGCGGTTCTCCCCTGTTCTGACGAAGCGTGCCACACGAGTGGATGCTGTGACTGAGGAGGAGCTGCGACATTTGAACACTGTTGTATAGATTGTACTGGAAGACACGATAGCCCTGTCCCTCCATCAGGAATGGACGGCTCACTGTGTCCATCAGGGAAGTCTTGATGCCGCAGTAGGGCTTCATGGTGTAGCAGTAACCATTTTTGGAGTCGGCCAGCACGTAGCTTTTTATGCCATACTTTATGGGTTTTGCTGGGTTGTACACTCTGAACTTCAGCCGCCCGCGCCATAGGAGTGTGCCCTCATCGATTCTGACGTTTTGGTGAGGTTTATACTTCTCCTTGAACTTTCTGAGCAGCATGTCCAGGATGGGGCGGATTTTATGAAGTCTGTCACTTGCATCAATCTCCATATTGCATAGTCTACAGGGTTGTCTGACAGGAGATCTGCTGCTCTCCCACGAGGGCCCGGAAGTCCGGAAACTGCCTGGGGCTCCATCTGCGTTCATCAACCCACTCTGGAGCATCCGTTCTTCTGCGCCTGCCACCAGCTGTAAATCATAGAAAAACATTTACCATAAAAAAAAAATATATATATATATATATATATATTGTTTTCATTCATGTGGTGTGTGTATTTCTCAAACATTTTGGCTCAGGGCAGCCCTGTAAATATCCTAATCATCCTTCACCTACAATATCCGATCTACAAGTTCACACCACATCACATCACATTGTGCCATGTTGTGAGCTTGTAGATCGGCTATTGTTTGTGAACAGACATGGTACACTGTAGACTTCAACTGTAAGTGATTCAACTGAAGTTACATTGACAGATATCAAAATGATTTTGACCTCTATGGCCTTGCCATGCTGCAAGTAAAGCCAGAATAAGGATGGACATATGAGCAGAAACGTTTCTCACCACTTTTCTTCTTAGACTTGCGGTGAACGGATGGGCCAGCAGCAGCAGAAGGTGGTGGTCCTGGCTGGTCCTCCGTCAGTGTGTCTGAAACCCCAGTGAAATAAAATCATGGCTCTCCCTCCATCTCAGTGTCCCTCATCCCATCAGTGTCCCAGTGAAATAGTAAAAATCATGCACATCAAATCAACTTACTATTTAGACATCTAGCCATCATCTCACTACTGGGTCTGCAACCTGGGAGGGACAATTCCACTCCCCTCTGCGTCCTCTGTAATCACAAATCATTTCCCATTTAGCAAGAACGTATATACAGAAGTAAACTACATGAATGCAAGATTTCTTTTGTATTTACTGTATGTACGTACCTGCATGCCTGGACTGGGATTGTCCTCCGTGTTGAGTCAGGAAGATCTCTGCATCATCATCATCCACTGTAATCACAACATTTTCCATTGGTGACAAAGGGAAAATAAATTAGGAAAATAATATATATTCAACCCCAGCATCATACCCAGTCATGCATGCATCTGTGTGTTCCATGACTTTGATGTAAATTATACATACATTTGAACAACAGAAATGTGATTTTATCTAGTGATCTGAACTTGAAGAACTGGACTCAAGTCTTGCCCGGCGAGGCCCGCCTCTCCTCTCCTCCTCCTCCTCCTCCTCAGAATCTGAATCTGCATCTGCAGCAGGAACGTGCAGAGAATGTTAGTTAGCGATTTCAAAAAGGGCCTTTTGGTGGAAATATCACAAATAGACCTCACACACCGAAAATAGACCTCCAAGCTCAAAATAGCTGACCTCCATGCTCACAACGTGTCGCTGTGCGGCGCGTTGTGAGCTTGGATGTCTGCTATTTTTTCGGTGTGTGACTGTGTGATACCACACTGAACTAAGCATGGTCTGGAGAGAGGGCACATACAGCGTTGTGAGCTTGGAGGTCTGCTATTTACGGTGTGTGATACCACACTGAACTAAGCATAATCAAGTCAATATTTGAGATGTGCCGTAACGGCATGGATTTTTACAGAGAGGGCACTTCTTTCAACATAAAATAATTCATTCACGTTCAGGAGAGTTTGGACAAGGCAATTCTCTTGATTGCTGCCTTCATGTATGGCATGGAAAGGGCACTTTTTTTACATAGATACAGCCCCCTTTGATGTCTATGTGTGCACGTGCCAGTTGTGCAGTGTTTTTATTTCTTGTTTTATGAATTGAATATAGGACACATATGGAAACAAGTCAGCATAGATGTTGAGCTTCCTTTAGGAAGTTTGTTTGACTGTAGTGCATTTCTGCAGCAGCAACATCAACAGACTGTACGTTTTGTGCATGTGTTGGCACCAGCAAAAAAAAAAGATGAATGATGAACACAAAACCCTACTTTAGGATCTAAGTGACTGATGTTATAATACACATTTGATTGTGTAGGCAGCAAAGACATTTTCTGTGCTTCCTTGACTTATTTGAGTGTTTGCATTTATGCCTAATAAAACACAATGTCATTTCACGTTTCAATTCTTACCAATGTCGTGCACGCACAGAGCCTGCTTGGCGCTGGGTTGCGGTCCTTCATCATCATCATCATCATCAGTATCCACGTCGGGGTTTACGCTTGCCGTCCTGCCACTACGGCGCCCAACTTGACTGAGAAACGGAATGGGCTCAGGTTCTAGCTCCTCATCTGTGACTGTCATTTTGTCAACATGGCGTTTCAACACTTGCAGTGTCGGCTTTGACTGTCCCTTGCTCGGCAGCGAACCCCGGCTACGCTTCATGCCTCCCCCCCCAAAAAAAAACACGGATACTAAACTATACTAACTCCCCTCTCTCTCCCTCCCCCTCGCCCTCAAAACAGATATCACACAGAACAAAACGGACACACAACAGTACACAGTAAACAGACAGACAACAGACAACACGACAGACGAACAAACAATGAATAAACACTTATCTCTCCCTCTCCTCCTCTCCTCCACCACCTACACCTCCCTACCAGCTAACACGCTAACAGCTAACACGCTAACAAACACACACACACACACACACAAACAAACACTTCCAGACAGTCAAATTCTCACCTTGCACTCCAAACACACTCGCACGCTCGCTCTCTCTCTCTCTCTCTCCTCTCTCTCTCAAACGTCACCAGTCAATCAATCACAAACACTATCAATTACTCTTACAATACAATGCTCTCTGTCTCTCTCTGTCTCTCAATTCCAACCTACACGCAACAACAGGCTGGGGGCGGAGTGCAGTATTTATAGGGCTGGGTAAAAAAAAAAAAAAACTAGCTGGGCTGGGGTTGTGTGATTTCTGTTTACATGAAGTGACCTATAGAACACAGCCAAGTGTGTGTGTTTTCCTTACTGATCCTATAGAAAAGACTCACCACTGTTGTTTAGTTCATTTGGATGATGTGGTCTAGTGTGTACATTATGTTACAAGCACATGGACCCTCACTCATAGGTTGCACAGGAGCGCCATCTAGTGGATTCCAGTGGAAAGCTTATCTCGTTCAGGGACGAGTTAGATAACTCTGGCACACGTACATTATTTTTCTTAACTCGTTCAGGAACGAGTTTGGCACAGGATGTGTTAATGTACTGAAATATTATCTTGCTTCTTATATTGATGTGTATTACCTGCTTATTGTAAGTCGCTTTGGATTACAAACATCTGCTAAATATCTGAACTGTAAACTGTGTATTATTCAGCCATCTGACATTGGATGATGGATACAGTAGCCAGATAAGACGACCCTTTTTCAAGTCGACCTTAACCGCAGAAAAGTCACTCGGGAAGTGTCGACCCCCAGTCTAGGAAATCACGACCTAAAAAATTGGAAGTGTCAACCCCAGTATAGGGAATCCCCGACCTCAAGAAAATCAAGAAAATTGGAAATCTCATCCCCCAGTATATGAAATCCCGACCGGTTATAATATTTTCTCTCTCTCCCCTTTTTCTCTCTCTCCCCTCTCTGTCCGGGGGGGCGGGTGGGGGGGGGGGGGGGGTGGGAAGAGAGAACTCTTTCAACAGCGTGGATATCTAAAGGTAACGGCATACACGAAGGGAGCGCTCGTTTTATGGTTAGATGTCACAGTTATTGTCCACGACATTAAGTTATTGTCCACGACATTACAAGCGGCGCAAAGGCCAGCGGACCTTGGTCATGCTCTTCGCGCCCGAGCGCCGCAGGCACGAGTGCCCGCGAAGAGCGGGCCAGGGCCGCGCGAGTTACGAAGCCGTGGTGAATGCAATCGTTATATTTATGCCCAGGCCGTAAGGCCTGGGCAAGCGCACGATAAACGCCATGATAATTGGGTTTTGGTGCACCTCGCGCGATATAGATATATTATACTACAACTTCTTATCATTCACCTTTTGAACCATTTCTCCTTCTGTGTGTGTCAGAGAACGCCTAAACTTCTCTCTCCCTGTGTGTCTCTCTCCCCCTCTCTGTCTCCCCTGTGTCTCGAAAATATTCGGGTCTCTCTCCCTGTGTGTCTCTCTCCCCCTCTCTGTCTCCCCTGTGTCTCGAAAATATTCGGGTCGGGATTTCATATAATGGGGGATGAGATTTCCAATTTTCTCCTGGGTGGGTTTTCTCTGGTCCTGGGATGACTTCTCCCAACCCTAGGTTGACTATTCCATGCCCTGGGATGACATCTCCAATTTAAAAATGGGATGACTTTGAAAAGGGATGACTCTTCTGGCATTCATGGATAGAGCAAGAGCTATAGTTGACCTGTGGTTTAGATCTTCAAACTGAAACACACTGAAAGCCATCACACAATAAGGGAAAAGGAAAACACCAAAAAGAATTGTATAATCAATTTCTCACACTATTTTCTGCCGAACAAACTAGAGACAACACTATTAGAAAAAGGCCTGTTCTTCATACCCACAGTAGACCCAGAGCAGATGTATCATCTGAAAAGAGACATTTCTAACTACCACCGCACGCTGAAACTAATACACATTTTGGAACTGAAGACCAGGGGGAAATTCCCCGATTCATGCTGACATCCTACTGGGAACCCGAGGACAGATAACTTTCAGAGAGACTAAGACTACTGATCCAGGAAAATATAACATTGATCATAAGGATACAGAGATCCTCCATAGTAACCCGAACCCGAACTAAAAACGTAATTGAAATAAAACAAAACATGTCCTACAACACAAAGAATTGTGTACTCATAGGGCTAGTATTATAACTAAACCTACAGTTTAGGTATTTAGCAGACGCTTTCTATGGTTAATACAAAACCACACTGTGCCACCGCACGCTGAAACTAATACACATTTTGGAACTGAAGACCAGGGGGAAATTCCCCGATTCATGCTGACATCCTACTGGGAACCCGAGGACAGATAACTTTCAGAGAGACTAAGACTACTGATCCAGGAAAATATAACATTGATCATAAGGATACAGAGATCCTCCATAGTAACCCGAACCCGAACTAAAAACGTAATTGAAATAAAACAAAACATGTCCTACAACACAAAGAATTGTGTACTCATAGGGCTAGTATTATAACTAAACCTACAGTTTAGGTATTTAGCAGACGCTTTCTATGGTTAATACAAAACCACACTGTGACGCAACCTGTCGGAACACATTCTATGGTTACAAAATCACACTGTGATGCAACCTGTCAGAACACTCTCTATGGTTAATACCAAACCACACTGATACTACCTGTCAGAACACTTTATGGTTAATACCAAACTACACTGTGATGCAACCTGTCAGAACACTTTCTATGGTTAACAAACCACTCTGTAATGCAACCTGTCAGAACACTTTCTATGATTAATACCAAACTTCACTGTGATGCAACCTGTCAGAACACTTTCTATGGTTAACAAACCACTCTGTGATGCAACCTGTCAGAACACTTTCTATGGTTAATACCAAACCACACTGTGATAAAACCTGTTTGAACACTTTCTATGGTTAATACCAAACCACACTGTGATAAAACCTGTTTGAACACTTTCTATGGTTAATGCCAAACCACAATGTGATGCAACCTGTCAGAAAACTTGCTATGGTTAAAGGAGGCGTTCAGACCAAAACACATAGGGTTTTATCTGCCTTTTATCATAACCCTTCATTTAGTCGATTTATTTCATAGATGCCCCTGTTGCTAAATTTCGGCTGCCCCTGTTGCTAGATTTCGTGGGCCCTCTCCAAACTATCAGAGTAGATGGTCTTTATTCCTCACGGTTATTTATTTGCTTTAAAGTTAGTATTTTTTCATTGGATTGTGTTTACACAACGTCCTGAGATCAACCAAACCGCTGTTTTGACCTCAGGCAACCTTACTTGTCAAACAGACAAGATCCTATGCTCCTCCCCTCCCTTTCTAGGCTCTCCTCTCCCTGAAGCCGTTTGACAAGTAAGGGTGCCTGTGAGGTCAAAACAGTGGTTTGGTTTGTCTCAGGAGTTTGTGTAAACACAATCCAATGAAAAAATACTAACTTTGAAGCTAAAGAAATAACCGCACTAGAATAAACACTATCTACTCTGTTTGTTATAAGAGGGCCCGTGAAAACTAGCAACAGGGGCAGCCGAAATCTAGCAACAGGGTCAACTATGAAATAAATCGACTTAAGCAGGTATGAAGGGGTATGATAAAAGGCAGATTTAACACTATATGTGTTTTGGTCTGAACGCCTCCTTTGATGCAACCTGTCAGAACTGTGATGCAACCTGTCAGAACACTTTCTATGGTTAACAAACCACACTGTGATGCAACCTGTCAGAACACTTTTTATGGTTACCAAACCACACTGATGCAACCCGTCAGAACACTTTCTATGGTTAATGCCAAACCAGACTTTGATAAAACACAATCCAATAAATTAAATAAAAACCTTGAAGCTAAAGAAATAACCGCACTAGAATAAAGACTATCTACTCAGTTATGAGAAGGCACGTGAAGGCACGTGAAATCTAGCAACAGGGGCAGCCGAAATCTAGCAACAGGGGCACCTATGAAATAAATCGACGAAAGCAGGTATGAAGGGGTATGATAAAAGGCAGAATTAACCCTGTATGTGTTTGGTCTGAACGCCTCCTTTGATGCAGAACACTTTCCATGGTTGATACCAAACCACTGTGATACAACCTGTCAGAACACGTTCTATCGTTACCAAACCACACTGTGATGCAACCTGTCAGAACACTTTCTATGGTTACCAAACCACACTGTGATGCAACCTGTCAGAACACTTTCTATGCTTAATACCAAACCACACAGTGATAAAACCTGTCAGAACACTTTCTATGGTTAATACCAAACCACACTGTGATAAAACCTGTCAGAGAACTTGCTATGGTTAAAGGAGGCCTTCAGACCAAGACACATATAGGGTTAAATCTGCCTTTTATCATAACCCTTCATATCCGCTTTATTCGATTTATTTCATAGGTGCCCCTGTTGCTAGATTTCGGCTGCCCCTGTTGCTAGATTTCACGGGCACTCATAACTAACAGAGTACATAGTCTTTATTCTAGTGTGGTTGTTTCTTTAGCTTCAAAGGTTGTATTTTTTTTATTGGATTGTTTTTACACAATGTCCTGAGACAAACCAAACCGCTGTTTCGACCCAACAGGCACCCTTACTTGTCAAACGGCTTCTGCTCTGCACAAGAGCAGGGAGAGCAGAGCCTAGAAAGGGAGGGGAGGAGCAGAGGATCTTCTTGTCTGTTTGACAAGTAAGGGTGCCTGTGAGTTCAAAAAAGCAGTTTGGTTGGTCTCAGGATATTGTGTAAACACAATCGAATAAAAAAATACTAACTTTGAAGCGAAAGAAATAAACTCACTAGAATAAAGACTATCTACTCTGTTAGTTATGAGAGGGCCCGTGAAATCTAGCAACAGGGGCAGCCGAAATCTAGCAACAGGGACACCTATGAAATAAATCGAAGGAGCAGGTATGAAGGGGTATGATAAAAGGCAGATTTAACCCTATATGTGTTTTGGTCTGAACTTTGGTCTCGGCTTCTGCTTCTGCACCAGAGCAGGGAGAGGAGAGCCTAGAAAGGAATCGGAGGAGCAGAGGATCTTCTTGTATGTTTGACAAGTAAGGGTGCCTGTGAGTTCAAAAATGCGGTTTGGTTGGTCTCAGGACGTTGTGTAAACAATCCAATAAAAAAAATACTAACTTTGAAGCTAAAAAATTAACCGCACTAGAATAAACACTATCTACTCTGTTAGTTATGAGAGGGCCCGTGAAATCCAGCAACAGGGGCAGCCGAAATCTAGCAACAGGGACAACTATGAAATAAATCGACGAAAGGGGTATGATAAAAGGAAGACCCTATATGTGTTTTGGTCTTAGCGCCTCCTTTGATGCAACCTGTCAGAACACTTTCTCTGGTTAATACCAAACCAAACTGTGATGAAACCTGTCAGAACACTGTCTATGGTTAATACCAACTCACACTGATGCAACCTGTCAGAACACCTGTCAGAACACTATGTTTTCCAAACCACACTGATACAACCTGTCAGAACACTTTCTATGGTTAAAGGAGTCGTTCAGACCAAAACAGGTATAGGGTTAAATCTGCCTTTTTTCATACCCCTTCATACCTGCCTTAGTCGATTCATTTCATAGGTGTCCCTGTTGCTAGATTTCGGCTGCCCCTGTTGCTATATTTCATGGGCCCTCTCATAACTAACAGAGTAGATTGTCTTTATTCTAGTGTGGTTATTCCTTTAGCTTCAAAGTTAGTATTTTTTCATTGGATTGTGTTTACACAACGTCCTGAGACCAACCAAACCGCTGTTTTGACCTCAGGCAACCTTACTTGTCAAACGGCTTCTGCTCTGCACAAGAGCAGGGAGAGCAGAGCCTAGAAAGGGAGGGGAGGAGCAGAGGATCTTCTTGTCTGTTTGACAAGTAAGGGTGCCTGTGAGTTCAAAAAAGCAGTTTGGTTGGTCTCAGGATATTGTGTAAACACAATCGAATAAAAAAATACTAACTTTGAAGCGAAAGAAATAAACTCACTAGAATAAAGACTATCTACTCTGTTAGTTATGAGAGGGCCCGTGAAATCTAGCAACAGGGGCAGCCGAAATCTAGCAACAGGGACACCTATGAAATAAATCGAAGGAGCAGGTATGAAGGGGTATGATAAAAGGCAGATTTAACCCTATATGTGTTTTGGTCTGAACTTTGGTCTCGGCTTCTGCTTCTGCACCAGAGCAGGGAGAGGAGAGCCTAGAAAGGAATCGGAGGAGCAGAGGATCTTCTTGTATGTTTGACAAGTAAGGGTGCCTGTGAGTTCAAAAATGCGGTTTGGTTGGTCTCAGGACGTTGTGTAAACAATCCAATAAAAAAAATACTAACTTTGAAGCTAAAAAATTAACCGCACTAGAATAAACACTATCTACTCTGTTAGTTATGAGAGGGCCCGTGAAATCCAGCAACAGGGGCAGCCGAAATCTAGCAACAGGGACACCTATGAAATAAATCGACGAAAGCAGGTATGAAGGGGTATGATAAAAGGAAGACCCTATATGTGTTTTGGTCTTAGCGCCTCCTTTGATGCAACCTGTCAGAACACTTTCTCTGGTTAATACCAAACCAAACTGTGATGAAACCTGTCAGAACACTGTCTATGGTTAATACCAACTCACACTGATGCAACCTGTCAGAACACCTGTCAGAACACTATGTTTTCCAAACCACACTGATACAACCTGTCAGAACACTTTCTATGGTTAAAGGAGTCGTTCAGACCAAAACAGGTATAGGGTTAAATCTGCTTTTTTCATACCCCTTCATACCTGCCTTAGTCGATTCATTTCATAGGTGTCCCTGTTGCTAGATTTCGGCTGCCCCTGTTGCTATATTTCATGGGCCCTCTCATAACTAACAGAGTAGATTGTCTTTATTCTAGTGTGGTTATTCCTTTAGCTTCAAAGTTAGTATTTTTTCATTGGATTGTGTTTACACAACGTCCTGAGACCAACCAAACCGCTGTTTTGACCTCAGGCAACCTTACTTGTCAAACAGACAAGATAATCTGCTCTTCCCCTCCCTTTCTAGGCTCTCCTCTCCCTGAAGCCGTTTGACAAGTAAGGGTGCCTGTGAGGTCAAAACAGCGGTTTGGTTTTTCTCAGGAGGTTGTGTAAACACAATCCAATAAAAAATACTAACTTTGAAGCTAAAGAAATAACCGCACTAGAATAAACACTATCTACTCTGTTAGTTATGAGAGGGTCCGTGAAATCTACCAACAGGGGCAGCCGAAATGTAGCAACAGGGGCACCTATGAAATAAATCGACGAAAGCAGGTATGAATGGATATGATAAATGGCAGATTTAACCCTATATGTGTTTTGGTCTGAACACCTCCTTTGTTGCAACCTGTCAGAACACTTTCTCTATGGTGAATACCAAACCACACTGTGATGCAACCTGTCAGAACACTTTCTCTGGTTAACAAACCACACTGTCATACAACCTGTCAAAAAAACGTTCTATGGTTAATACCAAACCACACTGTGTTTACACAACGTCCTGAGACAAACAACCCGCTGTTTTGACCCAAGCCGATAGATGTCCTTTCTATGGTTAATCCCAAACCACACTGTGATGCAACCTGTCAGAACACTTTCTATGGTTACCAAACCACACTGTGATACAACCTGTCAGAACACTTTCTCTGGTTACCAAACCACACTGTGATGCAACCTGTCAGAACACTTTCTCTATGGTTAATACCAAACCACACTGTGATGCAACCTGTCAGAACACTTTCTCTGGTTAACAAACCACACTGTCATACAACCTGTCAAAAAAACGTTCTATGGTTAATACCAAACCACACTGTGTTTACACAACGTCCTGAGACTAACAACCCGCTGTTTTGACCCAACAGGCACCCTTACTTGTCAAACGGCTTCTGCTCTGCACCAGAGCAGGGAGAGGAGAGCCTAGAAAGGGAGCGGAGGAACAGAGGATCTTCTTGTATGTTTGACAAGTAAGGTTGCCTGTGAGTTCAAAAAAGCGGTTTGGTTGGTCTCAGGACATTGTGTAAACACAATCGAATAAAAAAATACTAACTTTGAAGCGAAAGAAATAAACTCACTAGAATAAAGACTATCTACTCTGTTAGTTATGAGAGGGCCCGTGAAATCTAGCAACAGGGGCAGCCGAAATCTAGCAACAGGGACACCTATGAAATAAATCGAAGGAGCAGGTATGAAGGGGTATGATAAAAGGCAGATTTAACCCTATATGTGTTTTGGTCTGAACTTTGGTCTCGGCTTCTGCTTCTGCACCAGAGCAGGGAGAGGAGAGCCTAGAAAGGAATCGGAGGAGCAGAGGATCTTCTTGTATGTTTGACAAGTAAGGGTGCCTGTGAGTTCAAAAATGCGGTTTGGTTGGTCTCAGGACGTTGTGTAAACAATCCAATAAAAAAAATACTAACTTTGAAGCTAAAAAATTAACCGCACTAGAATAAACACTATCTACTCTGTTAGTTATGAGAGGGCCCGTGAAATCCAGCAACAGGGGCAGCCGAAATCTAGCAACAGGGGCACCTATGAAATAAATCGACGAAAGCAGGTATGAATGGATATGATAAATGGCAGATTTAACCCTATATGTGTTTTGGTCTGAACACCTCCTTTGTTGCAACCTGTCAGAACACTTTCTATGGTTAATACCAAACCACACTGTGATAAAACCTGTCAAAACACTTTTTATGGTTACCAAACCACACTGTGATGCAACCTGTCAGAACACTTTCTCTGGTTAACAAACCACACGGTCATACAACCTGTCAAAAAAACGTTCTATGGTTAATACCAAACCACACTGTGTTTACACAACGTCCTGAGACAAACAACCCGCTGTTTTGACCCAACAGGCACCCTTACTTGTCAAACGGCTTCTGCTCTGCACCAGAGCAGGGAGAGGAGAGCCTAGAAAGGGAGCGGAGGAACAGAGGATCTTCTTGTATGTTTGACAAGTAAGGTTGCCTGTGAGTTCAAAAAAGCGGTTTGGTTGGTCTCAGGACGTTGTGTACACAATCCAATGAAAAAAAATACTAACTTTGAAGCTAAAGAAATAACCGCACTAGAATAAACTCTATCTACTCTGTTAGTTATGAGAGGGCCCGTGAAATCTAGCAACAGGGGCAGCCGAAATCTAGCAACAGGGACACCGATTTAATCTTTCTGACACTCATTTTAAGAAATCGACGAAAGCAGGTATGAAGTAGTATGATAAAAGGCAGACCCTATATGTGTTTTGGTCTGAGCGCCTCCTTTGATGCAACCTGTCCGACCTGACTTAACCCTAACCCACACTTTCTATGGTTAATCCCAAACCACACTGTCAAAACACTTTCTATGGTTAATACCAAACCACACTGTGATGCCACCTGTCAGAACACTTTCTATGGTTACCAAACCACACTGTGATACAACCTGTCAGAACACTTTCTCTGGTTAACAAACCACTCTGTGATGCAACCTGTCAGAACACTTTCTATGGTTAATACCAAACCACACTGTGATAAAACCTGTTTGAACACTTTCTATGGTTAATACCAAACCACACTGATGCAACACGTTAGAACACTTTCTCTATGGTTAATGTCAAACCACAATGTGATGCAACCCGTCAGAAAACTTGCTATGGTTAAAGGAGGCGTTTTGATCAAAACACATATAGGGTTTTATCTGCCTTTTATCATAACCCTTCATTTAGTCGATTTATTTCATAGATGCCTCTGTTGCTAAATTTCTGCTGCCCGTTGCTAGATTTCGTGGGCCCTCTCCAAACTATCAGAGTAGATGGTCTTTATTCCTCACGGTTATTTTTTTTGCTTTAAAGTTAGTATTTTTTCATTGGATTGTGTTTACACAACGTCCTGAGACCAACCAAACCGCTGTTTTGACCTCAGGCAACCTTACTTGTCAAACAGACAAGATACTATGCTCCTCCCCTCCCTTTCTAGGCTCTCCTCTCCCTGAAGCCGTTTGACAAGGGTGCCTGTGAGGTCAAAACAGCGGTTTGGTTTTTCTCAGGAGGTTGTGTAAACACAATCCAATAAAAAATACTAACTTTGAAGCTAAAGAAATAACCGCACTAGAATAAACACTATCTACTCTGTTTGTTATGAGAGGGCCTGTGAAATCTAGCAACAGGGGCAGCCGAAATCTAGCAACAGGGGCACCTATGAAATAAATCGACGAAAGCAGGTATGAATGGGTATGATAAAAGGCAGATTTAACCCTATATGTGTTTTGGTCTGAGCGCCTCCTGATACAACCCATCAGAACACTTTCTATGGTTAATACCAAACCACACTGTGATGCAACCTTTCAGAACACTTTCTATGGTTGATACCAAACCACACTATGATGCAACCTGTCAGAACACTTTCTATGGTATCAGCAGTGATGTGTTTTGCGACACTGGTGCATGCTGAAATACTAAAATATCTCGAAACACAGATTGAACACAAAACATAACTCAGGATTGTGTTGATCGTGTCCCAAACAACAATGAAATAAGATCTGGTTGTCCCAGAGGTGAACCTGCACACCATCTTACGCTGCACAGCTAAATAACCAAAATGTCACCTTTTGGTAGGTACCAAAAATGTCACCTTTCAAATGTCCAGGTTTTATGGACCTGGACTTATGACCCACAAGGTGGCAGCCTCAAGAAATAAGTCCAAAATGCAATAGAATACATAATTGCTCATAACAACCACACCAGGGTGTCTAATGACATACTGTCAACCTACTAGACACATGAAAACCAGAAAGATTATACAACTATGGCACCACCTCTTTAAAGGAAAGTGGGGTCTGCACTTAAGCTTAGACTGCAAAATACATTTAACATGTGATGTATGCAAACAGAATCATCCCGGTATACTCCAATATTGAACAAACAGAACAGACAACAGAAACCACTTGGAAAACAATGCCGTCATCTCACCACAGAAGCAATGGAAGCACATTCACATTTTGCAGAAAGCTTAATGAGGCTAAACATTTCTGGACAAACAACACATGTTCTTCTCCGCACAATGAACCATGTCGACACGAAGTACAAACGACTGACCACAGAGAGCAGAACAAAACCAGGAAACTTAAAGGGATCCCTGGCTAATAGGACAAATATGCCTTAATACATTATAATTGTCCTCTATAACTACAATGTAAAATTATAAACACCTTAAATGTTATTTCTTCAAGAAATAGCTAATCTTTCACTCAACAGGGGAAATGCCCATCACAAGTTGATGTCATAAATGTCACGTGTGATCTATCCCTATGGAATTTATGGCATGCATGTGCAAATAAAAACCAAACATAATACTTCCTATGGTTAATATGAGCATCAAATCAATATTTCAAATATGTTTTTTGCACATGCATGCCATACATTCCATAGGGATAGATCAGACATGACATCAACTTAAGACAGGCATTTCCCCTATTGAGTGAAAGATTAGCTATTTCTAGGATAATTAGAATATTTAAGGTGTTTTTAATTTTTCACATTGTCGTAATAGATGACAATTATAATGTATTAAGGCATATTTGTCGTATTAGCCAGGGATCCTTTTAAAAGCACCAGTCCCTGACATGCACTGAACCACTTGAATCATGGGAACACAGAACTACCGTACTGCAATGCCTCTCGACTTCAAAACTGGCCTTCCTACATGCATCTCCCAACAGTGGTTATCAGAGTTGGGGTAAGTTACTAAAAAAAAAAAAAGTAACACACTACAAAACACAAATTACTTTAAAAAAATAAATAATGCCTTCTACCACTTTTTCGAGTCACGTGTTCAAATACTGGATTCTGATTGGCTAAATTCCGGAGGTTATGAGAGGACAACTGCCGCAAAGTTGTGTGTCCGAGATCAATGCGCCTCAGTGTACATCCGGGGACTTCAGGAGGTAGTTCCCCCAACCAACAAATGAAGGTCGCAGCGGTCCTATGTTTACTAACGTGCGTACTATCGTCGCCGATTTATTTGGATCCAATGCAATCCGCCAACTTTAAAGCCCCTTTTCTCTGAACCTATGCCTTTCTGGAAGCGAACAGCCTCTATTTACGGCCGGAACGGTGCTTTTAACTGACGTTAGCTTAGCTGTAAGCTAGACGCATGGATTACTATGGAGTTGGCGCCATCTGTTGGTGAGTAGAAGATGTTGTTTGTGGAACTATCTGCTGTCTCGCGGAAGTTTTATAGGCAATAATGATTGTAACTTAAGATCCTTGCAAGTTACAACTATGTGTTTTCTTTCATGTATACGGGAAAAAGTGGTAGAAAAGCTATTTACCACTCGGGGTCGGACATTATGCTCTCATAATGTCCTGAGTGCGGGTGTTATCGGACTCGGCTGCGCCTCGTCCGATAACACCCTCACTGCGGACATTATGAGAGCATAATGTCCTCTCACTCGGGGTAAATTGCTTACTTAGATTACTTGATTACTCCCTGTAGAAAGAAACTAGTTACACTACTAATCACATTACTTTTGCGTTACTCACTAAAATACCTTTTCCTATGCAAACTTCTATTAAATTCATCAATCAATCCAACCACCAGATGGGGCTCAAGTACATGTACCACAGGTTCTAGACACATATTAACCCTTGTGGGGTGAGGCTTAAAGGCCCAGTTCACCTCTAACCCTAACCTTTTGGTAGGTACCAAAAATGTAACCTTTCAAATGTCCATGTCTTATGGACCAGGATATTTTCGGAACTACACAGGCCCTACAAACTGGTGGATGCACAACAAAATGGGCCCTTCCAAATCTGTCTAGTGCAGTGATTCCCTTGACCTTGTACCAACAAACTGTACTGTCATGAAACTGTACCTTTTCCTATGCAAACTTCTATTAAATTCATCAATCAATCAATCCAACCACCAGATGGGGCTTCAAGTACATGTACCACAGGTTCTAGGCAAATATTAACCCTTGAGTCTTAAAGGCCCAGTTCACTTCTGGGACAACCAGATGTTATTGTATTGTTGTTTGGGACACGATCAACACAATCCCGAGTTATTTTTTTGTGTTCAATCTGTGTTTGGAGATATTTTATTTTTTCAGCATGTACTAGTGATGCATTTTGCATCATCAGTGTTGTGTTTTGCATCATATGATGCAAAATGCATCACTAGTACATGCTGAAATACTAAAATAAGTCAAAACAAAGATTGAACACAAAAAATAACTCAGGATTGTGTTGACCATGTCCCAAACAATAATAAAATAAGATCTGGTTGTCCCAGAGGTGAACTGGTCCTCTAAGGGCCTCCAAACTAAATAGACACAGCAAACGAATGAGTCAAATCAAATCCTATAAATATGCAAGACCAAAAAACAAAGAAAGTACTTAAGTAAATAAGATAATTAGAGTAAACACGGCAAACAAATTAAATCATATTCATATCTACTGTACATCTTTAAAAACATGCAGTGTACATAAGACCTGCACACCATCTTACGCTGCACAGCTAAATAACCAAAATGTCACCTTTTGGTAGGTACCAAAAATGTCACCTTTCAAATGTCCATGTCTTATGGACCAGGACATTTTCGGAACTACACAGGCCCTACAAACTGGTGGATGCACAACAAAATGGGCCCTTCCAAATCTGTCTAGTGCAGTGATTCCCTTGACCTTGTACCAACAAACTGTACTGTCATGAAACTGTACCTTTTCCTATGCAATCCAAAATGCAAGAGAATACATAATTGCTCATAACAACCACACCAGGGTGTCTAATGAAATACTGTCAACCTACTAGACACATGAAAACCAGAAAAATTACAAAACTATGGCACCACCTCTTTAAAGGAAAGGGGGTTCTGCACTTAAGCTTAGACTGCAAAATACATTGAACATGTGATGTTTGCAAACAGAATCATCCCGGTAACTCCAATATTCAACAAACAGAACAGACAACAGAAATCACTTGGAAACAATGCAGTCATCTCAACACATACTTGTGGTCATATTGAGGCAGGTGATAAAACCTCATCTTTTTCACCGTGCCAGTTCAGGTGAAGAGCCACAAGGGAGAAGCAATGGAAGCACATTCACATTTTGCACAGAAAGCTTAATGAGGCTAAACATTTCTGGACAAAGAACACATGTTCTTCTCTGCACAATGAACCATGTCGACAGGAAGTACAAACGACTGACCACAGAGAGCCGACCAAAACCAGGAAACTTAAAAGCACCAGTCCCTGACATGCACTGAACCACTTAAATCATGGGAACACAGAACTACCGTGCTGCAAAGCCTCTCGTCTTCAAAACGGGCCTTCCTAAATGCATATCCCAACAGTGGTTATCAGAGTTGGGGTAAGTTACTAAAAAAAAAAAGTAATACACTACACAACACACGTTACTTTTGAAAAATAAATAATTCCTTAGATTACTTAATTACTCCCTGTAGAAAGAAACTAGTTACACTACTAGTCACATTACTTTTGCTTTACTCCCTAAAAACACCTGAAATGCGTTGTCATGTAATTTGATACTCAACGAATCCTTATAATCCTAATAAGGAAGACATATACACAATATTTTATGCTCTTTAATACCAAGATGTTGAACAAGTGAAGGAATAAAACAAAATGGGCCCTTCCAAAACTGTCTAGTGCAGTGATTCCCTTGACCTTGTACCAACAAACTGTACCTTTTCCTATGCAAACCTCTATTCAATTCATCAATCAATCAATCAATCAATCCAACCACCAGATGGGGCTCAAGTACATGTACCACAGGTTCTAGGCAAATATTAACCCTTGTGAGGTGAGGCTTAAAGGCCCAGTTCACCTCTGGGACAACCAGATCTTATTTTATTGTTGTTTGGGACACAACCAAAACAATCCAGAGTTATTTTTTGTGTTTGGAGATATTTTAGTATTTCAGCATGTACTAGTGATGCATTTTGCATCAGTGATGTGTTTTGCATCATATGATGCAAAATGCATCACAATAAAATAAGATCTGGTTGTCCCAGAGGTGAACTGGTCCTTTAAGGGCCTTCTAGGGCCTCCAAACTAAATAGACACAGCAAACGAATGAGTCAAATCAAATCCTATAAATATGCCAAAAAACATAGAAAGTACTTAAGTAAATAAGATAATTAGATTAAACACAGCAAACAAATTGAATCATATTCATATCTACTGTACATCTTTAAAAACATGCAGTGTACATATGACCTGCACACCATCTTACATTGCAGAGCTAAATAACCAAAATGTCACCTTTTGGTAGGTACCAAAAATGTCCAGGTCTTATGGACCTGGAAATTTAGGTAATATTTGAATTTTCCATCAAAAAATACATACAATAGAGATCCAATTTGTTTTTTTTAGATGGATAGGGTACAATTGGCAATTATAAAATACCAATTGATGCAGGTTAGAGTTGTCCTATGCAAAAAAGAAGGTCATATTTGAATTCTCCATAAAAAAATACCTACAATAGACATCCAATTTGTTTTTTAGATGGATAGGGTACAATTGGCAATTATAAAATACCAATTGATGCAGCTTAGAGTTGTCCTATGCAAAAAAGCCGGCCGTGGACGGTCTGCGTCCACGGCCGGCCGTTTGCGTCCACGCGTCTCTGGGTAACTCCGAGCGTCTTGGAATTACAGACGCGTTGTAGCCTTCAGAGAGCTGCGTCTATAACTCCGAGCCACGTCTTTCGGAGTTACAGACGCGATGTAGTCTCACAAAGCTGCGTTTGAGCCCGCGTCTGCGTCTGTAGGCTACGGAGGTACAGAGTGAGAGGCCAAGTTCATTTAGGTATTGACGGTTCAAGTGGTTAAATATCTGGAATCTATGAAAAAGTCTTGGGGGTCCCTGCTTCATCTCTCTCTCAACTAAGGGGTCCTTGGCTTGAAAACGTGCTTTACAGAGTGATAACGGTCTAGAAATAAAAACGTGGGAGGTGGTGAAAAGAGTGACTTAAGCGGGGATCGAACCGGTGACCCCCGGTCAACGAGGCGAGAGCTCTACCGACTGAGCTAAACAGCATGCTTTGTGCCATGAATCCACGCACATATAACCTGCATTTTTTTTTAATGCGAACAAAAAAAAAGAAAGAAAAGAGATATTTTCTCACTAAAAACGTTATCATGACACACTATAATGCCGACAATATGGTAGAATATTGCATGTTCCATTGACAATAAATAATACTAATAATTATCAAATAGAATCAAGGTGTGATACAGGTGTGATACAAAGACAGCACACAGCAGACAGCAGACTAACCCTAACCCTTCCAAGCCCTGTCTTTGAGCCGCGTCTCGGAATTCAGAGCCGCGATTGAAACCGATAATCGCGTCTGGAGCCGCGATGTGTCTCACAGAGCCGTGATGATCGTGTCTGTAAACGCGGTAAGTCTACCAGGGCCGCGGTTTCGCGTCTAGAAGACGCAAAGCTGCGTCAAGAGACGCAAAGCTGCTTCTTGACCGCTATTTAAGCACTGACGCGTCATCAGACGGGTCACATGACCCGTCTGATGACGGAGACGCAGCTGTCAGCAGCTGTCTTGCATCTAATCGGGAAAAAAACTTCTAAAAACTCTCTCGCTTCATGTATGGTAATTAGAAGGGGGAGTGTTAAAGTAGTGCTATGGGTTTAGGTGGAGTCTGAAGAGGTGAGCCTTCAGTCAACGGCGGAAGTCGTGAGTCTGTAGTTCTAAGTGCGACAGGGAGTTTATAACCTAAACCTTAATATTCAGTGAATAAGTCTCTGTGCTACCCCTAGAACCCTATATTATCTGTCGAGACAGAGCACAAGATTTTCCCACAAGATGAAGTCCTTTGAACCTCAACCCTGGTAAACAGACCACATTTTTAATGTGTTGGCCCTTTTTATACGAAAAGAACTCCAGTATGGTTGGTAAGAAGTGAAAACTCAAAGAAGTGGTATCTGTGCCCTGGGCCGGCAACCAGGGAACAAAACCACTTCCTACAACCATGTGCCTGCAGTAAAGGAATTATCAATACCTGAATCTAAAGGAGTTCTTTTTGGAAAGAAAGGGCCAAAAGTTTCAAGATGATTCTGTGGTTGCCAGGGATGAGCTTCAAAGGAATTCATCTTGAAACCCAAACCCTAACCCTCCTGTGTTTTGTCTCATCAGATACTACAACCCCACATCTAGTTACAATCCTAGGTATTTCAAAGTGCACTAACTCAAAATCCAATAGATCTTAAGGGTCCATCTTTTAGCATGTTGTATAGGTCTTTTCTCGTCATAGACAATTTGCCCTCCAAACCCCCAAACTGTGGAATAAACTCCCTCTCACACTTAGAACTACAGACTCAATCCCTAGCTTTCGCCGTGGACTGAAGACTCACCTCTTCAGACTCCTCCTAAACCCATAGCACTACTGTAATACTCCTTCCCTCAATGACCATACATGAAGCTAGATAGCATTTTTAGGTTTTAGAAGTTTTTTACTGATTAGGTGCGTGGTCTACCCATGTTATTGTTTTTTTCTTTTAGATTGATATTCCTATGCATGTTATATTGTTATTAATGTACTGATATTATTTTGCTCATTATATTGATGTTTATTACTTGCTTATTGTAAGCCGCTTTGGATTAAAAACATCTGCTAAATGTCTGAATTGTAAACTGGATTATTCAGCCATCTGATTAGTTATACATTGGATGATGGATACAGCTAGAGCTATAGTTGACCTGTGGTTTAGATCTTTACACTGAAACACACTGAGAGCCATCACACATTAAGGGAAAAGGAAAACACCATAAAGAACAGTATAATCAATTTATCACACTATTTACTGCCGAACGAACAAGAGACAACACTATTAGAAAAAAGGCCTGTCCTTCGTACCCTGTCCTTCGTACCCACAGTAGACATGTGGGTGGGTGACGTGACGCAACGTTTTCGCTGTCCTCGGTGTCAAACATGTATAAATAAAAAATATATTTGTCAAAAACCTTCTGAATATTGTGCAGGACATTAAGCTTTATGTGAACTTACTCAAGATTAAAGCATTTCATTCCTCATTTCTTCAGAATGTTCAACCAAACATGGCATAACTCATATGGTGTGACTGTCCTGACCTTGTTTCTCAAAGTGGGAACTTGAATAAAACTAAGAAAAAGAATTGCTAAAAATCATTTGAAAATGAATTTAGGCTAAAAAAATGTCTATTTGTGAGCCTATAAAAAATCATTTGAAAATGAATTTAGGCTAAAAAAAATGTCTATTTGTGTGCCTATATCTTTTCAAAGTCAAAGCATAATGTTTTCAGTCATTTCTGATCAAAAACATTTTGTCCCCCAAACCAAAATCATTTGGTGTGACACTAGTTTGGACAAATTAAACAGGCAATTATTTGGACACCTGGCTAGAGAGGTCCTTCTTCTGTAAGGCTATTCAGCACTCCCAGCACAACTGCAAGACAGGTGTCTGAGGTGAGTTATGATTTTAACATTTTCATGAAATGCCATCTTGTTGAAACTTTGACAAACTCACCACTTTGGATGTCTGTTGGTGTGACCCCTTTTCATAAAAAAAAGCTTAAGTTATTTGAAGTTTTGGTCATATTTCCATGTAGATCTAGGTTGCTTTGTTATAGCTAGCATGCTGTTAGCATGCTAATGTGTACATAGTAGCCTCAAGGTAAACCTAAATGCAGAAAAACGTAATATGGTGTGACACTTAATCATAATGGTGTGACATCTGCTTGTCACGCCATATGACTTGATTGTCACACCATATGATTTATACTGTATTTAACTACAGATATAACAATAAATAACAAAGTTCCATGTTTCTTTTGTACATTTAAACATTTGTTTTAAACATTTCTAAATAAAATGTAATTTAGCTTCATTCAGTGATACTTCAAATTCATCAGACAGAGCAGAAACCCCTTCACAGAAACCTTAACATATTGTTTCAATCTAAACAATATTTTCTCTTTGTCTTAAACTATACATTCCATTTTCTTTTGTCAGCTGGAAAATGACAAGTGCTGAGAGAACGAGAAAGTACAGGGAGAAACTAAACAATGACCCAGCAAGGAGAGAGGAGCCAAAGGGGCGAGACTGCATTTTCTACGAAGAGCAGGAGGTTGTCTGTGGCATAGCAGAACCGCAACAAGGCAGCCGGTTTGCTACCCTCACCAAATACGACTGGCTGATGTACAATACAGTCTAAATGTATAATCTAATCTGATCTAATACTTTTGTACTTTCACTCACTGGACTGGACAGTGGACAGTGTTAAGGTAGGACCCGAGACAAAACTAGCGAAAATAGCTGATCTACAAGCTCTCAACACGTTGTGCTGCGAGAGCTTGTAGATCAGCTATTTTTGGAGTTGCGCAACCCAATCATGTCATGATTCCTAATTACATTTGTTCAACACAAAATGCTGTGTTCAAGTTCAGGAGACTTCGGAAAAAAGCAATTTACCTGAATGCTGAGTTCTGTTTCCACTAATTGGTGTTAATAAAATGTTGACTTGGCTCCAAGTGTGGCTATGCGCCTTATTGTCTCTTTAGGATCCTTCTGCCGTGGGCCGGCAGAAGACTTAGGTGTGCGTAGCATTCCTGTGCACATCCTCATCATCCATCTACTACTACAATTCTTTCTTATCCCATGTTAAAGCCCTACAATAATATCCTGTTCAGAAATATTAAGGCCATGTTATCCTGGGTAATTGTTTAATCAATCATTAAAGTTCAGTACTCACTAATAGGTAGGTTAAAACACAGTTTGCTTTGACACATGAAGATATGATCATACGGTGTAATTTGGTGTGACATTCCAAATAGTGAAAAATCATACCTTTATTAATGATTAAACCAAAAAAAAATGTATGGATTACATAGAGAATATTATCAGGAAGAGTCACAAATATTTGTGTAATTTTAGAGAAAGTTTTGACAGAATACATTTAAAATATGTTGTAAGATCATGAACATGGGCCTCACACAGAGTGTCGATTATGAAAAAAATATACAGATATAATTAATTTTCAAAAAACTATAGTGGATCACTGGTTAGTTATGATAAAGGACTTTGATAAAGTGAGTAACTTAAGATGTACTCCATTTTCATTTTATAAACAATTATTTTCATGTCACACCATATGACGATTTTAGGCACAAGTACAACAAACTGCTGAATAAAGTCTGATTCCAATAAAATATCTAAAAACAAAATGTATTTCCATAAGGTTGAGAGTGAGTAAAGTAAATAACTTTTATGCCTGCATTTTAAAGTTTTTTTAAAAACACATTTTTTTGGGGCGCCACGTCACTGACCCATATACCGAGTGCTGATGAATAATCAGAAAAGAGACATTTCTAAGTACCACCGCACGCTGAAACTAACAAAACATTTTGGAACTGAAGACCAGGCGGAAATTCACCGATTCCTGCCAACATCCTACTGGGAACCCGAGGACAAAAAACTCCCAGAGAGACTAAGACTACTGATCCAGGAAAATATATTATTGATCATAAGGATACCGGGCCAACTGAAGGAAAAACCAAACCTCATCAAAGTCCCGGTAAAAGGCACCGAGGTCTCTAACAACCAGGATATAATAATAACACCAGCTGACAGAGGTTCTTCAATTGTAATCATGCAAAAATACCAATATTTGTTTGAAGGAATGAGACAATTGAACTCCATAGTAATTTGAAACAAAGTAACAGAACAACACGACCAACACCAGATTACTTTGGTCCACAGAAACAAATTTAAAATATAACTAAAAACGTAATCGAGATAAAACAAAAAATATCCTACAACACAAAGAATTGTGTACTCAGTGGACTAGTGTTATTATAACTAAACCTACAGTTTACAGTTTAGGCATTTAGCAGACACTTTTAATACAAAGCGACTTACAATAAGCAGGTAATACACATCACTATAATAAGGAAGAGTACATTAACAATATAACAAATGCATATGGATTATCAATCTAGAAAAACAATAACATAGGTAGACCACGCATCTAATCGGGAAAAAACTTCTAAATACCTAAAAATACTATCTAGCTTCATGTATGGTCATTAGAAGGGGGAGTGTTAAAGGTTTGCTATGGGTTTAGGTGGAGTCTGAAGAGGTGAGCCTTCAGTCGACGGCGGAAGTCGTGAGTCTGTAGTTCTAAGTGCGACAGGGAGTTTATAACCTAACCCTTAATATTCAGTGAATACGTCTCTGTGCTACCCCTAGAACCCTATATTATCTGTCGAGACCGAGCACAAGATTTTCCCACAAGATGAAGTCCTTTGAACCTCAACCCTGGCAAACAGACCACATTTTTAATGTGTTGGCCCTTTTTATACGAAAAGAACTCCAGTATGGTTGGTAAGAAGTGAAAACTCAAAGAAGTGGTATCTGTGCCCTGGGCCGGCAACCAGGGAACAAAACCACTTCCTACAACCATGTGCCTGCAGTAAAGGAATTATCAATACCTGAATCTAAAGGAGTTCTTTTTGGAAAGAAAGGGCCAAAAGTTTCAAGGTGATTCTGTGGTTGCCAGGGATGAGCTTCAAAGGAATTCATCTTGAAACCCAAACCCTAACCCTCCTGTGCTTTGTCTCATCAGATACTACAACCCCACATCTAGTTACAATCCTAGGTATTTCAAAGTGCAATAACTCAAAATCCAATAGATCTTAGGGGTCCATCTTTTAGCATGTTGTATAGGTCTTTTCTCGTCATAGACAATTTGCCCTCCAAACCCCCAAACTGTGGAATAAACTCCCTCTCACACTTAGAACTACAGACTCAATCCCTAGCTTTCGCCGTGGACTGAAGACTCACCTCTTCAGACTCCTCCTAAACCCATAGCACTACTGTAACACTCCTTCCCTCAATGACCATACATGAAGCTAGATAGCATTTTTAGGTTTTAGAAGTTTTTTACTGATTAGGTGCGTGGTCTACCTATGTTATTGTTTTTTCTTTTAGATTGATATTCCTACGCATGTTATATTGTTATTAATGTACTGATATTATTTTGCTCATTATATTGATGTTTATTACTTGCTTATTGTAAGCTGCTTTGGATTAAAAACATCTGCTAAATGTCTGAATTGTAAACTGGATTATTCAGCCATCTGATTTGTTATACATTGGATGATGGATACAGCTAGAGCTATAGTTGACCTGAGGTTTAGATCTTTACACTGAAACACACTGAGAGCCATCACACATTAAGGGAAAAGGAAAACACCATAAAGAACAGTATAATCAATTTATCACACTATTTACTGCCGAACGAACAAGAGACAACACTATTAGAAAAAAGGCCTGTCCTTCATACCCACAGTAGACATATACCGAGTGCTGATGAATAATCAGAAAAGAGACATTTCTAAGTACCACCGCACGCTGAAACTAACAAAACATTTTGGAACTGAAGACCAGGCGGAAATTCCCCGATTCCTGCCAACATCCTACTGGGAACCCGAGGGCAAAAAACTCCCAGAGAGACTAAGACTACTGATCCAGGAAAATATATTATTGATCATAAGGATACCGGGCCAACTGAAGGAAAAACCAAACCTCATCAAAGTCCCGGTAAAAGGCACCGAGGTCTCTAACAACCAGGATATAATAATAACACCAGCTGACAGAGGTTCTTCAATTGTAATCATGCAAAAATACCAATATTTGTTTGAAGGAATGAGACAATTGAACCGAAAATAAGAATATAAAAGACTATCTAGTCCATAGTAATTTGAAACAAAGTAACAGAACAACACGACCAACACCAGATTACTTTGGTCCACAGAAACAAATTTCAAATATAACTAAAAACGTAATCGAGATAAAACAAAAAATATCCTACAACACAAAGAATTGTGTACTCAGTGGACTAGTGTTATTATAACTAAACCTACAGTTTACAGTTTAGGCATTTAGCAGACACTTTTAATACAAAGCGACTTACAATAAGCAGGTAATACACATCACTATAATAAGGAAGACAATATGTCAGTACATTAACAATATAAGAAATGCATATGGATTATCAATCTAAAAAAACAATAACATAGGTAGACCACGGGAAAAAACTTCTAAATACCTAAAAATACTATCTAGCTTCATGTATGGTCATTAGAAGGGGGAGTGTTAAAGGTTTGCTATGGGTTTAGGTGGAGTCTGAAGAGGTGAGCCTTCAGTCGACGGCGGAAGTCGTGAGTCTGTAGTTCTAAGTGCGACAGGGAGTTTATAACCTAACCCTTAATATTCAGTGAATACGTCTCTGTGCTACCCCTAGAACCCTATATTATCTGTCGAGACCGAGCACAAGATTTTCCCACAAGATGAAGTCCTTTGAACCTCAACCCTGGCAAACAGACCACATTTTTAATGTGTTGGCCCTTTTTATACGAAAAGAACTCCAGTATGGTTGGTAAGAAGTGAAAACTCAAAGAAGTGGTATCTGTGCCCTGGGCCGGCAACCAGGGAACAAAACCACTTCCTACAACCATGTGCCTGCAGTAAAGGAATTATCAATACCTGAATCTAAAGGAGTTCTTTTTGGAAAGAAAGGGACAAAAGTTTCAAGGTGATTCTGTGGTTGCCAGGGATGAGCTTCAAAGGAATTCATCTTGAAACCCAAACCCTAACCCTCCTGTGCTTTGTCTCATCAGATACTACAACCCCACATCTAGTTACAATCCTAGGTATTTCAAAGTGCAATAACTCAAAATCCAATAGATCTTAGGGGTCCATCTTTTAGCATGTTGTATAGGTATTTTCTCGTCATAGACAATTTGCCCTCCAAACCCCCAAACTGTGGAATAAACTCCCTCTCACACTTAGAACTACAGACTCAATCCCTAGCTTTCGCCGTGGACTGAAGACTCACCTCTTCAGACTCCTCCTAAACCCATAGCACTACTGTAACACTCCTTCCCTCAATGACCATACATGAAGCTAGATAGCATTTTTAGGTTTTAGAAGTTTTTTTACTGATTAGGTGCGTGGTCTACCTATGTTATTGTTTTTTCTTTTAGATTGATATTCCTATGCATGTTATATTGTTATTAATGTACTGATATTATTTTGCTCATTATATTGATGTTTATTACTTGCTTATTGTAAGCTGCTTTGGATTAAAAACATCTGCTAAATGTCTGAATTGTAAACTGGATTATTCAGCCATCTGATTTGTTATACATTGGATGATGGATACAGCTATAGCTATAGTTGACCTGAGGTTTAGATCTTTACACTGAAACACACTGAGAGCCATCACACATTAAGGGAAAAGCAAAACACCATAAAGAACAGTATAATCAATTTATCGCACCATTTACTGCCGAACGAACAAGAGACAACACTATTAGAAAAAAGGCCTGTCCTTCGTACCCACAGTAGACATATACCGAGTGCTGATGAATAATCAGAAAAGAGACATTTCTAAGTACCACCGCACGCTGAAACTAACAAAACATTTTGGAACTGAAGACCAGGCGGAAATTCCCCGATTCCTGCCAACATCCTACTGGGAACCCGAGGACAAAAAACTCCCAGAGAGACTAAGGCTACTGATCCAGGAAAATATATTATTGATCATAAGGATACCGGGCCAACTGAAGGAAAAACCAAACCTCATCAAAGTCCCGGTAAAAGGCACCGAGGTCTCTAACAACCAGGATATAATAATAACACCAGCTGACAGAGGTTCTTCAATTGTAATCATGCAAAAATACCAATATTTGTTTGAAGGAATGAGACAATTGAACTGAAAATAAGAATATAAAAGACTATCTAGTCCATAGTAATTTGAAACAAAGTAACAGAACAACACGACCAACACCAGATTACTTTGGTCCACAGAAACAAATTTCAAATATAACTAAAAACGTAATCGAGATAAAACAAAAAATATCCTACAACACAAAGAATTGTGTACTCAGTGGACTAGTGTCAGTTTACAGTTTAGGCATTTAGCAGACACTTTTAATACAAAGTGACTTACAATAAGCAGGTAATACACATCACTATAATAAGGAAGACAATATGTCAGTACATTAACAATATAAGAAATGCATATGGATTATCAATTTAAAAAAACAATAACATAGGTAGACCACGCATCTAATCGGGAAAAAACTTCTAAATACCTAAAAATACTATCTAGCTTCATGTATGGTCATTAGAAGGGGGAGTGTTAAAGGTTTGCTATGGGTTTAGGTGGAGTCTGAAGAGGTGAGCCTTCAGTCGACGGCGGAAGTCGTGAGTCTGTAGTTCTAAGTGCGACAGGGAGTTTATAACCTAACCCTTAATATTCAGTGAATAAGTCTCTGTGCTACCCCTAGAACCCTATATTATCTGTCGAGACCGAGCACAAGATTTTCCCACAAGATGAAGTCCTTTGAACCTCAACCCTGGCAAACAGACCACATTTTTAATGTGTTGGCCCTTTTTATACGAAAAGAACTCCAGTATGGTTGGTAAGAAGTGAAAACTCAAAGAAGTGGTATCTGTGCCCTGGGCCGGCAACCAGGGAACAAAACCACTTCCTACAACCATGTGCCTGCAGTAAAGGAATTATCAATACCTGAATCTAAAGGAGTTCTTTTTTGGAAAGAAAGGGCCAAAAGTTTCAAGGTGATTCTGTGGTTGCCAGGGATGAGCTTCAAAGGAATTCATCTTGAAACCCAAACCCTCCTGTGCTTTGTCTCATCAGATACTACAACCCCACATCTAGTTACAATCCTAGGTATTTCAAAGTGCAATAACTCAAAATCCAATAGATCTTAGGGGTCCATCTTTTAGCATGTTGTATAGGTCTTTTCTCGTCATAGACAATTTGCCCTCCAAACCCCCAAACTGTGGAATAAACTCCCTCTCACACTTAGAACTACAGACTCAATCCATAGCTTTCGCCGTGGACTGAAGACTCACCTCTTCAGACTCCTCCTAAACCCATAGCACTACTGTAACACTCCTTCCCTCAATGACCATACATGAAGCTAGATAGCATTTTTAGGTTTTAGAAGTTTTTTACTGATTAGGTGCGTGGTCTACCTATGTTATTGTTTTTTCTTTTAGATTGATATTCCTATGCATGTTATATTGTTATTAATGTACTGATATTATTTTGCTCATTATATTGATGTTTATTACTTGCTTATTGTAAGCTGCTTTGGATTAAAAACATCTGCTAAATGTCTGAATTGTAAACTGGATTATTCAGCCATCTGATTTGTTATACATTGGATGATGGATACAGCTAGAGCTATAGTTGACCTGAGGTTTAGATCTTTACACTGAAACACACAGAGCCATCACACATTAAGGGAAAAGGAAAACACCATAAAGAACAGTATAATCAATTTATCACACTATTTACTGCCGAACGAACAAGAGACAACACTATTAGAAAAAAGGCCTGTCCTTCGTACCCACAGTAGACATATACCGAGTGCTGATGAATAATCAGAAAAGAGACATTTCTAAGTACCACCGCACGCTGAAACTAACAAAACATTTTGGAACTGAAGACCAGGCGGAAATTCCCCGATTCCTGCCAACATCCTACTGGGAACCCGAGGACAAAAAACTCCCAGAGAGACTAAGACTACTGATCCAGGAAAATATATTATTGATCATAAGGATACCGGGCCAACTGAAGGAAAAACCAAACCTCATCAAAGTCCCGGTAAAAGGCACCGAGGTCTCTAACAACCAGGATATAATAATAACACCAGCTGACAGAGGTTCTTCAATTGTAATCATGCAAAAATACCAATATTTGTTTGAAGGAATGAGACAATTGAACTGAAAATAAGAATATAAAAGACTATCTAGTCCATAGTAATTTGAAACAAAGTAACAGAACAACACGACCAACACCAGATTACTTTGGTCCACAGAAACAAATTTCAAATATAACTAAAAACGTAATCGAGATAAAACAAAAAATATCCTACAACACAAAGAATTGTGTACTCAGTGGACTAGTGTTATTATAACTAAACCTACAGTTTACAGTTTAGGCATTTAGCAGACACTTTTAATACAAAGTGACTTACAATAAGCAGGTAATACACATCACTATAATAAGGAAGACAATATGTCAGTACATTAACAATATAACAAATGCATATGGATTATCAATCTAGAAAAACAATAACATAGGTAGACCACGCATCTAATCGGGAAAAAACTTCTAAATACCTAAAAATACTATCTAGCTTCATGTATGGTCATTAGAAGGGGGAGTGTTAAAGGTTTGCTATGGGTTTAGGTGGAGTCTGAAGAGGTGAGCCTTCAGTCGACGGCGGAAGTCGTGAGTCTGTAGTTCTAAGTGCGACAGGGAGTTTATAACCTAACCCTTAATATTCAGTGAATAAGTCTCTGTGCTACCCCTAGAACCCTATATTATCTGTCGAGACCGAGCACAAGATTTTCCCACAAGATGAAGTCCTTTGAACCTCAACCCTGGCAAACAGACCACATTTTTAATGTGTTGGCCCTTTTTATACGAAAAGAACTCCAGTATGGTTGGTAAGAAGTGAAAACTCAAAGAAGTGGTATCTGTGCCCTGGGCCGGCAACCAGGGAACAAAACCACTTCCTACAACCATGTGCCTGCAGTAAAGGAATTATCAATACCTGAATCTAAAGGAGTTCTTTTTTGGAAAGAAAGGGCCAAAAGTTTCAAGGTGATTCTGTGGTTGCCAGGGATGAGCTTCAAAGGAATTCATCTTGAAACCCAAACCCTCCTGTGCTTTGTCTCATCAGATACTACAACCCCACATCTAGTTACAATCCTAGGTATTTCAAAGTGCAATAACTCAAAATCCAATAGATCTTAGGGGTCCATCTTTTAGCATGTTGTATAGGTCTTTTCTCGTCATAGACAATTTGCCCTCCAAACCCCCAAACTGTGGAATAAACTCCCTCTCACACTTAGAACTACAGACTCAATCCATAGCTTTCGCCGTGGACTGAAGACTCACCTCTTCAGACTCCTCCTAAACCCATAGCACTACTGTAACACTCCTTCCCTCAATGACCATACATGAAGCTAGATAGCATTTTTAGGTTTTAGAAGTTTTTTACTGATTAGGTGCGTGGTCTACCTATGTTATTGTTTTTTCTTTTAGATTGATATTCCTATGCATGTTATATTGTTATTAATGTACTGATATTATTTTGCTCATTATATTGATGTTTATTACTTGCTTATTGTAAGCTGCTTTGGATTAAAAACATCTGCTAAATGTCTGAATTGTAAACTGGATTATTCAGCCATCTGATTTGTTATACATTGGATGATGGATACAGCTAGAGCTATAGTTGACCTGAGGTTTAGATCTTTACACTGAAACACACTGAGCCATCACACATTAAGGGAAAAGGAAAACACCATAAAGAACAGTATAATCAATTTATCACACTATTTACTGCCGAACGAACAAGAGACAACACTATTAGAAAAAAGGCCTGTCCTTCGTACCCACAGTAGACATATACCGAGTGCTGATGAATAATCAGAAAAGAGACATTTCTAAGTACCACCGCACGCTGAAACTAACAAAACATTTTGGAACTGAAGACCAGGCGGAAATTCCCCGATTCCTGCCAACATCCTACTGGGAACCCGAGGACAAAAAACTCCCAGAGAGACTAAGACTACTGATCCAGGAAAATATATTATTGATCATAAGGATACCGGGCCAACTGAAGGAAGAACCAAACCTCATCAAAGTCCCGGTAAAAGGCACCGAGGTCTCTAACAACCAGGATATAATAATAACACCAGCTGACAGAGGTTCTTCAATTGTAATCATGCAAAAATACCAATATTTGTTTGAAGGAATGAGACAATTGAACTGAAAATAAGAATATAAAAGACTATCTAGTCCATAGTAATTTGAAACAAAGTAACAGAACAACACGACCAACACCAGATTACTTTGGTCCACAGAAACAAATTTCAAATATAACTAAAAACGTAATCGAGATAAAACAAAAAATATCCTACAACACAAAGAATTGTGTACTCAGTGGACTAGTGTTATTATAACTAAACCTACAGTTTACAGTTTAGGCATTTAGCAGACACTTTTAATACAAAGCGACTTACAATAAGCAGGTAATACACATCACTATAATAAGGAAGACAATATGTCAGTACATTAACAATATAAGAAATGCATATGGATTATCAATTTAAAAAAACAATAACATAGGTAGACCACGCATCTAATCGGGAAAAAACTTCTAAATACCTAAAAATACTATCTAGCTTCATGTATGGTCATTAGAAGGGGGAGCGTTAAAGGTTTGCTATGGGTTTAGGTGGAGTCTGAAGAGGTGAGCCTTCAGTCGACGGCGGAAGTCGTGAGTCTGTAGTTCTAAGTGCGACAGGGAGTTTATAACCTAACCCTTAATATTCAGTGAATACGTCTCTGTGCTACCCCTAGAACCCTATATTATCTGTCGAGACCGAGCACAAGATTTTCCCACAAGATGAAGTCCTTTGAACCTCAACCCTGGCAAACAGACCACATTTTTAATGTGTTGGCCCTTTTTATACGAAAAGAACTCCAGTATGGTTGGTAAGAAGTGAAAACTCAAAGAAGTGGTATCTGTGCCCTGGGCCGGCAACCAGGGAACAAAACCACTTCTTACAACCATGTGCCTGCAGTAAAGGAATTATCAATACCTGAATCTAAAGGAGTTCTTTTTGGAAAGAAAGGGCCAAAAGTTTCAAGGTGATTCTGTGGTTGCCAGGGATGAGCTTCAAAGGAATTCATCTTGAAACCCAAACCCTAACCCTCCTGTGCTTTGTCTCATCAGATACTACAACCCCACATCTAGTTACAATCCTAGGTATTTCAAAGTGCAATAACTCAAAATCCAATAGATCTTAGGGGTCCATCTTTTAGCATGTTGTATAGGTCTTTTCTCGTCATAGACAATTTGCCCTCCAAACCCCCAAACTGTGGAATAAACTCCCTCTCACACTTAGAACTACAGACTCAATCCCTAGCTTTCGCCGTGGACTGAAGACTCACCTCTTCAGACTCCTCCTAAACCCATAGCACTACTGTAACACTCCTTCCCTCAATGACCATACATGAAGCTAGATAGCATTTTTAGGTTTTAGAAGTTTTTTACTGATTAGGTGCGTGGTCTACCTATGTTATTGTTTTTTCTTTTAGATTGATATTCCTATGCATGTTATATTGTTATTAATGTACTGATATTATTTTGCTCATTATATTGATGTTTATTACTTGCTTATTGTAAGCTGCTTTGGATTAAAAACATCTGCTAAATGTCTGAATTGTAAACTGGATTATTCAGCCATCTGATTTGTTATACATTGGATGATGGATACAGCTAGAGCTATAGTTGACCTGAGGTTTAGATCTTTACACTGAAACACACTGAGAGCCATCACACATTAAGGGAAAAGGAAAACACCATAAAGAACAGTATAATCAATTTATCACACCATTTACTGCCGAACGAACAAGAGACAACACTATTAGAAAAAAGGCCTGTCCTTCGTACCCACAGTAGACATATACCGAGTGCTGATGAATAATCAGAAAAGAGACATTTCTAAGTACCACCGCACGCTGAAACTAACAAAACATTTTGGAACTGAAGACCAGGCGGAAATTCCCCGATCTGCCAACATCCTACTGGGAACCCGAGGACAAAAAACTCCCAGAGAGACTAAGACTACTGATCCAGGAATATATATTATTGATCATAAGGATACCGGGCCAACTGAAGGAAAAACCAAACCTCATCAAAGTCCCGGTAAAAGGCACCGAGGTCTCTAACAACCAGGATATAATAATAACACCAGCTGACAGAGGTTCTTCAATTGTAATCATGCAAAAATACCAATATTTGTTTGAAGGAATGAGACAATTGAACTGAAAATAAGAATATAAAAGACTATCTAGTCTAGTCCATAGTAATTTGAAACAAAGTAACAGAACAACACGACCAACACCAGATTACTTTGGTCCACAGAAACAAATTTCAAATATAACTAAAAACGTAATCGAGATAAAACAAAAAATATCCTACAACACAAAGAATTGTGTACTCAGTGGACTAGTGTTATTATAACTAAACCTACAGTTTACAGTTTAGGCATTTAGCAGACACTTTTAATACAAAGTGACTTACAATAAGCAGGTAATACACATCACTATAATAAGGAAGACAATATGTCAGTACATCAATATAACAAATGCATATGGATTATCAATCTAAAAAAACAATAACATAGGTAGACCACGCATCTAATCGGGAAAAAACTATACCTAAAAATACTATCTAGCTTCATGTATGGTCATTAGAAGGGGGAGTGTTAAAGGTTTGCTATGGGTTTAGGTGGAGTCTGAAGAGGTGAGCCTTCAGTCGACGGCGGAAGTCGTGAGTCTGTAGTTCTAAGTGCGACAGGGAGTTTATAACCTAACCCTTAATATTCAGTGAATACGTCTCTGTGCTACCCCTAGAACCCTATATTATCTGTCGAGACCGAGCACAAGATTTTCCCACAAGATGAAGTCCTTTGAACCTCAACCCTGGCAAACAGACCACATTTTGAATGTGTTGTCCCTTTTTATACGAAAAGAACTCCAGTATGGTTGGTAAGAAGTGAAAACTCAAAGAAGTGGTATCTGTGCCCTGGGCCGGCAACCAGGGAACAAAACCACTTCCTACAACCATGTGCCTGCAGTAAAGGAATTATCAATACCTGAATCTAAAGGAGTTCCTTTTGGAAAGAAAGGGCCAAAAGTTTCAAGGTGATTCTGTGGTTGCCAGGGATGAGCTTCAAAGGAATTCATCTTGAAACCCAAACCCTAACCCTCCTGTGCTTTGTCTCATCAGATACTACAACCCCACATCTAGTTACAATCCTAGGTATTTCAAAGTCCAATAACTCAAAATCCAATAGATCTTAAGGGTCCATCTTTTAGCATGTTGTATAGGTATTTTCTCGTCATAGACAATTTGCCCTCCAAACCCCCAAACTGTGGAATAAACTCCCTCTCACACTTAGAACTACAGACTCAATCCCTAGCTTTCGCCATGGACTGACGACTCACCTCTTCAGACTCCACCTAAACCCATAGCACTACTGTAACACTCCTTCCCTCAATGACCATACATGAAGCTAGATGCATTTTTCGGTTTTAGAAGTTTTTTACTGATTAGGTGCGTGGTCTACCTATGTTATTGTTTTTTCTTTTAGATTGATATTCCTATGCATGTTATATTGTTATTAATGTACCGATATTATCTTGCTCATTATATTGATGTTTATTACTTGCTTATTGTAAGCCGCTTTGGATTAAAAACATCTGCTAAATGTCTGAATTGTAAACTGGATTATTCAGCCATCTGATTTGTTATACATTGGATGATGGATACAGCTAGAGCTATAGTTGACCTGTGGTTTAGATCTTTACACTGAAACACTGAGAGCCATCACACATTTCACTGAATGCCAACCTTTATTTCAAATCTATCAAAATGGTGCCAGCATTTTGCATAATTTTACCTTTTTATGGGGGCCAAAATCATATTTTTTACTTAAATTACATATATAAATCTATGCTTCTATCGAAAGCCACACTACCCCTCTTACAAAGGAAAACATGTATATTTATATATATATGTCCTATAATTAGATTTGGGCTTCAATAGAACATGTGTAAGATGTCTTGATCAACATCATATGTGAATACATTCTCTGGGCCTGTGTGTAATTTGGGGTGCAATGGCATGTGAAAACCACCGGGTGGTGATCTCCTACTATCTGATCAACTAAAAAAAGAAAGAAGAAGACGTCCATCTTTTTTCTGGTTTGGGCCTAGTTGTTTACATTTTGGCCAGGGCTTTTAGCTAGCATGCTACACACTTCAGATGCCTGGCGATCGCTATCAAGGGCTCGGATCGCCAAATGGATGGCACCGCTCGAATCGTGTGAATTTTTCTGATTTTTGGAGTACTTATAGTTTTTCTGGGAAGCACGGAGTCGTGTATAAACGAACGTTTTAGATAACATTGTAACGGCCGGAACCAATGTTCGGCTATACCGATTTTCCGTCGGACTGTGTTACACTGGTGCTACAGTCAAATCTGCCGTATCGCTCATGTCACGGAGGCTAAGAGCTAACTTTTTGAGCGATTTTTTTGAAACTACAATTATGAAAAAATGCAAAACTTTTTGATTAATTAAAAAGACGTAAAAGACGTTTATGGCACAGGGGGACAAAGACGTAAAAGACGTTTATGGCGTTCAGTGAGTTAAGGGAAAAGGAAAACACCACAAAGAACAGTATAATCAATTTATCACACTATTTACTGCCGAACGAACAAGAGACAACACTATTAGAAAAAAGGCCTGTCCTTCGTACCCACAGTAGACATATACCGAGTGCTGATGAATAATCAGAAAAGAGACATTTCTAAGTACCACCACACGCTGAAACTAACAAAACATTCTGGAACTGAAGACCAGGCGGAAATTCCCCGATTCCTGTCAACATCCTACTGGGAACCCGAGGACAAAAAACTCCCAGAGAGACTAAGACTACTGATCCAGGAAAATATATTATTGATCATAAGGATACCGGGCCAACTGAAGAAAAAACCAAACCTCATCAAAGTCCCGGTAAAAGGCACCGAGGTCTCTAACAACCAGGATATAATAATAACACCAGCTGACAGAGGTTCTTCAATTGTAATCATGCAAAAATACCAATATTTGTTTGAAGGAATGAGACAATTGAACTGAAAATAAGAATATAAAAGACTATCTAGTCCATAGTAATTTGAAACAAAGTAACAGAACAACACGACCAACACCAGATTACTTTGGTCCACAGAAACAAATTTCAAATATAACTAAAAACGTAATCGAGATAAAACAAAAAATATCCTACAACACAAAGAATTGTGTACTCAGTGGACTAGTGTTATTATAACTAAACCTACAGTTTACAGTTTAGGCATTTAGCAGACACTTTTAATACAAAGTGACTTACAATAAGCAGGTAATACACATCACTATAATAAGGAAGACAATATGTCAGTACATTAACAATATAACAAATGCATATGGATTATCAATCTAGAAAAACAATAACATAGGTAGACCACGCATCTAATCGGGAAAAAACTTCTAAATACCTAAAAATACTATCTAGCTTCATGTATGGTCATTAGAAGGGGGAGTGTTAAAGGTTTGCTATGGGTTTAGGTGGAGTCTGAAGAGGTGAGCCTTCAGTCGACGGCGGAAGTCGTGAGTCTGTAGTTCTAAGTGCGACAGGGAGTTTATAACCTAACCCTTAATATTCAGTGAATACGTCTCTGTGCTACCCCTAGAACCCTATATTATCTGTCGAGACCGAGCACAAGATTTTCCCACAAGATGAAGTCCTTTGAACCTCAACCCTGGCAAACAGACCACATTTTTAATGTGTTGGCCCTTTTTATACGAAAAGAACTCCAGTATGGTTGGTAAGAAGTGAAAACTCAAAGAAGTGGTATCTGTGCCCTGGGCCGGCAACCAGGGAACAAAACCACTTCCTACAACCATGTGCCTGCAGTAAAGGAATTATCAATACCTGAATCTAAAGGAGTTCTTTTTGGAAAGAAAGGGACAAAAGTTTCAAGGTGATTCTGTGGTTGCCAGGGATGAGCTTCAAAGGAATTCATCTTGAAACCCAAACCCTCCTGTGCTTTGTCTCATCAGATACTACAACCCCACATCTAGTTACAATCCTAGGTATTTCAAAGTGCAATAACTCAAAATCCAATAGATCTTAAGGGTCCATCTTTTAGCATGTTGTATAGGTCTTTTCTCGTCATAGACAATTTGCCCTCCAAACCCCCAAACTGTGGAATAAACTCCCTCTCACACTTAGAACTACAGACTCAATCCCTAGCTTTCGCCGTGGACTGAAGACTCACCTCTTCAGACTCCTCCTAAACCCATAGCACTACTGTAACACTCCTTCCCTCAATGACCATACATGAAGCTAGATAGCATTTTTAGGTTTTAGAAGTTTTTTACTGATTAGGTGCATGGTCTACCTATGTTATTGTTTTTTCTTTTAGATTGATATTCCTATGCATGTTATATTGTTATTAATGTACTGATATTATTTTGCTCATTATATTGATGTTTATTACTTGCTTATTGTAAGCTGCTTTGGATTAAAAACATCTGCTAAATGTCTGAATTGTAAACTGGATTATTCAGCCATCTGATTTGTTATACATTGGATGATGGATACAGCTAGAGCTATAGTTGACCTGAGGTTTAGATCTTTACACTGAAACACACTGAGAGCCATCACACATTAAGGGAAAAGGAAAACACCATAAAGAACAGTATAATCAATTTATCACACTATTTACTGCCGAACGAACAAGAGACAACACTATTAGAAAAAAGGCCTGTCCTTCGTACCCACAGTAGACATATACCGAGTGCTGATGAATAATCAGAAAAGAGACATTTCTAAGTACCACCGCACGCTGAAACTAACAAAACATTTTGGAACTGAAGACCAGGCGGAAATTCCCCGATTCCTGCCAACATCCTACTGGGAACCCGAGGACAAAAAACTCCCAGAGAGACTAAGACTACTGATCCAGGAAAATATATTATTGATCATAAGGATACCGGGCCAACTGAAGGAAAAACAAAACCTCATCAAAGTCCCGGTAAAAGGCACCGAGGTCTCTAACAACCAGGATATAATAATAACACCAGCTGACAGAGGTTCTTCAATTGTAATCATGCAAAAATACCAATATTTGTTTGAAGGAATGAGACAATTGAACTGAAAATAAGAATATAAAAGACTATCTAGTCCATAGTAATTTGAAACAAAGTAACAGAACAACACGACCAACACCAGATTACTTTGGTCCACAGAAACAAATTTCAAATATAACTAAAAACGTAATCGAGATAAAACAAAAAATATCCTACAACACAAAGAATTGTGTACTCAGTGGACTAGTGTTATTATAACTAAACCTACAGTTTACAGTTTAGGCATTTAGCAGACACTTTTAATACAAAGTGACTTACAATAAGCAGGTAATACACATCACTATAATAAGGAAGACAATATGTCAGTACATTAACAATATAACAAATGCATATGGATTATCAATCTAGAAAAACAATAACATAGGTAGACCACGCATCTAATCGGGAAAAAACTTCTAAATACCTAAAAATACTATCTAGCTTCATGTATGGTCATTAGAAGGGGGAGTGTTAAAGGTTTGCTATGGGTTTAGGTGGAGTCTGAAGAGGTGAGCCTTCAGTCGACGGCGGAAGTCGTGAGTCTGTAGTTCTAAGTGCGACAGGGAGTTTATAACCTAACCCTTAATATTCAGTGAATACGTCTCTGTGCTACCCCTAGAACCCTATATTATCTGTCGAGACCGAGCACAAGATTTTCCCACAAGATGAAGTCCTTTGAACCTCAACCCTGGCAAACAGACCACATTTTTAATGTGTTGGCCCTTTTTATACGAAAAGAACTCCAGTATGGTTGGTAAGAAGTGAAAACTCAAAGAAGTGGTATCTGTGCCCTGGGCCGGCAACCAGGGAACAAAACCACTTCCTACAACCATGTGCCTGCAGTAAAGGAATTATCAATACCTGACTCTAAAGGAGTTCTTTTTTGGAAAGAAAGGGCCAAAAGTTTCAAGGTGATTCTGTGGTTGCCAGGGATGAGCTTCAAAGGAATTCATCTTGAAACCCAAACCCTCCTGTGCTTTGTCTCATCAGATACTACAACCCCACATCTAGTTACAATCCTAGGTATTTCAAAGTGCAATAACTCAAAATCCAATAGATCTTGGGGTCCATCTTTTAGCATGTTGTATAGGTCTTTTCTCGTCATAGACAATTTGCCCTCCAAACCCCCAAACTGTGGAATAAACTCCCTCTCACACTTAGAACTACAGACTCAATCCCTAGCTTTCGCCGTGGACTGAAGACTCACCTCTTCAGACTCCTCCTAAACCCATAGCACTACTGTAACACTCCTTCCCTCAATGACCATACATGAAGCTAGATAGCATTTTTAGGTTTTAGAAGTTTTTTACTGATTAGGTGCGTGGTCTACCTATGTTATTGTTTTTTCTTTTAGATTGATATTCCTATGCATGTTATATTGTTATTAATGTACCGATATTATCTTGCTCATTATATTGATGTTTATTACTTGCTTATTGTAAGCCGCTTTGGATTAAAAACATCTGCTAAATGTCTGAATTGTAAACTGGATTATTCAGCCATCTGATTTGTTATACATTGGATGATGGATACAGCTAGAGCTATAGTTGACCTGTGGTTTAGATCTTTACACTGAAACACTGAGAGCCATCACACATTTCACTGAATGCCAACCTTTATTTCAAATCTATCAAAATGGTGCCAGCATTTTGCATAATTTTACCTTTTTATGGGGGCCAAAATCATATTTTTTACTTAAATTACATATATAAATCTATGCTTCTATCGAAAGCCACACTACCCCTCTTACAAAGGAAAACATGTATATTTATATATATATGTCCTATAATTAGATTTGGGCTTCAATAGAACATGTGTAAGATGTCTTGATCAACATCATATGTGAATACATTCTCTGGGCCTGTGTGTAATTTGGGGTGCAATGGCATGTGAAAACCACCGGGTGGTGATCTCCTACTATCTGATCAACTAAAAAAAGAAAGAAGAAGACGTCCATCTTTTTTCTGGTTTGGGCCTAGTTGTTTACATTTTGGCCAGGGCTTTTAGCTAGCATGCTACACACTTCAGATGCCTGGTGATCGCTATCAAGGGCTCGGATCGCCAAATGGATGGCACCGCTCGAATCGTGTGAATTTTTCTGATTTTTGGAGTACTTATAGTTTTTCTGGGAAGCACGGAGTCGTGTATAAACGAACGTTTTAGATAACATTGTAACGGCCGGAACCAATGTTCGGCTATACCGATTTTCCGTCGGACTGTGTTACACTGGTGCTACAGTCAAATCTGCCGTATCGCTCATGTCACGGAGGCTAAGAGCTAACTTTTTGAGCGATTTTTTTGAAACTACAATTATGAAAAAATGCAAAACTTTTTGATTAATTAAAAAGACGTAAAAGACGTTTATGGCACAGGGGGACAAAGACGTAAAAGACGTTTATGGCGTTCAGTGAGTTAAGGGAAAAGGAAAACACCACAAAGAACAGTACAATCAATTTATCACACTATTTACTGCCGAACGAACAAGAGACAACACTATTAGAAAAAAGGCCTGTCCTTCGTACCCACAGTAGACATATACCGAGTGCTGATGAATAATCAGAAAAGAGACATTTCTAAGTACCACCGCACGCTGAAACTAACAAAACATTTTGGAACTGAAGACCAGGCGGAAATTCCCCGATTCCTGTCAACATCCTACTGGGAACCCGAGGACAAAAAACTCCCAGAGAGACTAAGACTACTGATCCAGGAAAATATATTATTGATCATAAGGATACCGGGCCAACTGAAGGAAAAACCAAACCTCATCAAAGTCCCGGTAAAAGGCACCGAGGTCTCTAACAACCAGGATATAATAATAACACCAGCTGACAGAGGTTCTTCAATTGTAATCATGCAAAAATACCAATATTTGTTTGAAGGAATGAGACAATTGAACTGAAAATAAGAATATAAAAGACTATCTAGTCCATAGTAATTTGAAACAAAGTAACAGAACAACACGACCAACACCAGATTACTTTGGTCCACAGAAACAAATTTCAAATATAACTAAAAACGTAATCGAGATAAAACAAAAAATATCCTACAACACAAAGAATTGTGTACTCAGTGGACTAGTGTTATTATAACTAAACCTACAGTTTACAGTTTAGGCATTTAGCAGACACTTTTAATACAAAGTGACTTACAATAAGCAGGTAATACACATCACTATAATAAGGAAGACAATATGTCAGTACATTAACAATATAACAAATGCATATGGATTATCAATCTAAAAAAACAATAACATAGGTAGACCACGCATCTAATCGGGAAAAAACTTCTAAATACCTAAAAATACTATCTAGCTTCATGTATGGTCATTAGAAGGGGGAGTGTTAAAGGTTTGCTATGGGTTTAGGTGGAGTCTGAAGAGGTGAGCCTTCAGTCGACGGCGGAAGTCGTGAGTCTGTAGTTCTAAGTGCGACAGGGAGTTTATAACCTAACCCTTAATATTCAGTGAATACGTCTCTGTGCTACCCCTAGAACCCTATATTATCTGTCGAGACCGAGCACAAGATTTTCCCACAAGATGAAGTCCTTTGAACCTCAACCCTGGCAAACAGACCACATTTTAATGTGTTGGCCCTTTTTATACGAAAAGAACTCCAGTATGGTTGGTAAGAAGTGAAAACTCAAAGAAGTGGTATCTGTGCCCTGGGCCGGCAACCAGGGAACAAAACCACTTCCTAAAACCATGTGCCTGCAGTAAAGGAATTATCAATACCTGAATCTAAAGGAGTTCTTTTTTGGAAAGAAAGGGCCAAAAGTTTCAAGGTGATTCTGTGGTTGCCAGGGATGAGCTTCAAAGGAATTCATCTTGAAACCCAAACCCTAACCCTCCGGTGCTTTGTCTCATCAGATACTACAACCCCACATCTAGTTACAATCCTAGGTATTTCAAAGTGCAATAACTCAAAATCCAATAGATCTTAAGGGTCCATCTTTTAGCATGTTGTATAGGTCTTTTCTCGTCATAGACAATTTGCCCTCCAAACCCCCAAACTGTGGAATAAACTCCCTCTCACACTTAGAACTACAGACTCAATCCCTAGCTTTCGCCGTGGACTGAAGACTCACCTCTTCAGACTCCTCCTAAACCCATAGCACTACTGTAACACTCCTTCCCTCAATGACCATACATGAAGCTAGATAGCATTTTTAGGTTTTAGAAGTTTTTTACTGATTAGGTGCGTGGTCTACCTATGTTATTGTTTTTTCTTTTAGATTGATATTCCTATGCATGTTATATTGTTATTAATGTACTGATATTATTTTGCTCATTATATTGATGTTTATTACTTGCTTATTGTAAACTGCTTTGGATTAAAAACATCTGCTAAATGTCTGAATTGTAAACTGGATTATTCAGCCATCTGATTTGTTATACATTGGATGATGGATACAGCTAGAGCTATAGTTGACCTGAGGTTTAGATCTTTACACTGAAACACACTGAGAGCCATCACACATTAAGGGAAAAGGAAAACATCATAAAGAACAGTATAATCAATTTATCACACTATTTACTGCCGAACGAACAAGAGACAACACTATTAGAAAAAAGGCCTGTCCTTCGTACCCACAGTAGACATATACCGAGTGCTGATGAATAATCAGAAAAGAGACATTTCTAAGTACCACCGCACGCTGAAACTAACAAAACATTTTGGAACTGAAGACCAGGCGGAAATTCCCCGATTCCTGCCAACATCCTACTGGGAACCCGAGGACAAAAAACTCCCAGAGAGACTAAGACTACTGATCCAGGAAAATATATTATTGATCATAAGGATACCGGGCCAACTGAAGGAAAAACCAAACCTCATCAAAGTCCCGGTAAAAGGCACCGAGGTCTCTAACAACCAGGATATAATAATAACACCAGCTGACAGAGGTTCTTCAATTGTAATCATGCAAAAATACCAATATTTGTTTGAAGGAATGAGACAATTGAACTGAAAATAAGAATATAAAAGACTATCTAGTCCATAGTAATTTGAAACAAGTAACAGAACAACACGACCAACACCAGATTACTTTGGTCCACAGAAACAAATTTCAAATATAACTAAAAACGTAATCGAGATAAAACAAAAAATATCCTACAACACAAAGAATTGTGTACTCAGCGGACTAGTGTTATTATAACTAAACCTACAGTTTACAGTTTAGGCATTTAGCAGACACTTTTAATACAAAGCGACTTACAATAAGCAGGTAATACACATCACTATAATAAGGAAGACAATATGTCAGTACATTAACAATATAAGAAATGCATATGGATTATCAATCTAAAAAAACAATAACATAGGTAGACCACGCATCTAATCGGGAAAAAACTTCTAAATACCTAAAAATACTATCTAGCTTCATGTATGGTCATTAGAAGGGGGAGTGTTAAAGGTTTGCTATGGGTTTAGGTGGAGTCTGAAGAGGTGAGCCTTCAGTCGACCGCGGAAGTCGTGAGTCTGTAGTTCTAAGTGCGACAGGGAGTTTATAACCTAACCCTTAATATTCAGTGAATACGTCTCTGTGCTACCCCTAGAACCCTATATTATCTGTCGAGACCGAGCACAAGATTTTCCCACAAGATGAAGTCCTTTGAACCTCAACCCTGGCAAACAGACCACATTTTTAATGTGTTGGCCCTTTTTATACGAAAAGAACTCCAGTATGGTTGGTAAGAAGTGAAAACTCAAAGAAGTGGTATCTGTGCCCTGGGCCGGCAACCATGGAACAAAACCACTTCCTACAACCATGTGCCTGAAGTAAAGGAATTATCAATACCTGAATCTAAAGGAGTTCTTTTTGGAAAGAAAGGTCCAAAAGTTTCAAGGTGATTCTGTGGTTGCCAGGGATGAGCTTCAAAGGAATTCATCTTGAAACCCAAACCCTAACCCTCCTGTGCTTTGTCTCATCAGATACTACAACCCCACATCTAGTTACAATCCTAGGTATTTCAAAGTGCAATAACTCAAAATCCAATAGATCTTAGGGGTCCATCTTTTAGCATGTTGTATAGGTCTTTTCTCGTCATAGACAATTTGCCCTCCAAACCCCCAAACTGTGGAATAAACTCCCTCTCACACTTAGAACTACAGACTCAATCCATAGCTTTCGCCGTGGACTGAAGACTCACCTCTTCAGACTCCTCCTAAACCCATAGCACTACTGTAACACTCCTTCCCTCAATGACCATACATGAAGCTAGATAGCATTTTTAGGTTTTAGAAGTTTTTTACTGATTAGGTGCGTGGTCTACCTATGTTATTGTTTTTTCTTTTAGATTGATATTCCTATGCATGTTATATTGTTATTAATGTACTGATATTATTTTGCTCATTATATTGATGTTTATTACTTGCTTATTGTAAGCTGCTTTGGATTAAAAACATCTGCTAAATGTCTGAATTGTAAACTGGATTATTCAGCCATCTGATTTGTTATACATTGGATGATGGATACAGCTAGAGCTATAGTTGACCTGAGGTTTAGATCTTTACACTGAAACACACTGAGAGCCATCACACATTAAGGGAAAAGGAAAACACCATAAAGAACAGTATAATCAATTTATCACACTATTTACTGCCGAACGAACAAGAGACAACACTATTAGAAAAAAGGCCTGTCCTTCGTACCCACAGTAGACATATACCGAGTGCTGATGAATAATCAGAAAAGAGACATTTCTAAGTACCACCGCACGCTGAAACTAACAAAACATTTTGGAACTGAAGACCAGGCGGAAATTCCCCGATTCCTGCCAACATCCTACTGGGAACCCGAGGACAAAAAACTCCCAGAGAGACTAAGACTACTGATCCAGGAAAATATATTATTGATCATAAGGATACCGGGCCAACTGAAGGAAAAACCAAACCTCATCAAAGTCCCGGTAAAAGGCACCGAGGTCTCTAACAACCAGGATATAATAATAACACCAGCTGACAGAGGTTCTTCAATTGTAATCATGCAAAAATATCAATATTTGTTTGAAGGAATGAGACAATTGAACTGAAAATAATTATATAAAAGACTATCTAGTCCATAGTAATTTGAAACAAAGTAACAGAACACCACGACCAACACCAGATTACTTTGGTCCACAGAAACAAATTTCAAATATAACTAAAAACGTAATCGAGATAAAACAAAAAATATCCTACAACACAAAGAATTGTGTACTCAGTGGACTAGTGTTATTATAACTAAACCTACAGTTTACAGTTTAGGCATTTAGCAGACACTTTTAATACAAAGTGACTTACAATAAGCAGGTAATACACATCACTATAATAAGGAAGACAATATGTCAGTACATTAACAATATAACAAATGCATATGGATTATCAATCTAGAAAAACAATAACATAGGTAGACCACGCATCTAATCGGGAAAAAAACTTCTAAATACCTAAAAATACTATCTAGCTTCATGTATGGTCATTAGAAGGGGGAGTGTTAAAGGTTTGCTATGGGTTTAGGTGGAATCTGAAGAGGTGAGCCTTCAGTCGACGGCGGAAGTCGTGAGTCTGTAGTTCTAAGTGCGACAGGGAGTTTATAACCTAACCCTTAATATTCAGTGAATACGTCTCTGTGCTACCCCTAGAACCCTATATTATCTGTCGAGACCGAGCACAAGATTTTCCCACAAGATGAAGTCCTTTGAACCTCAACCCTGGCAAACAGACCACATTTTGAATGTGTTGTCCCTTTTTATACGAAAAGAACTCCAGTATGGTTGGTAAGAAGTGAAAACTCAAAGAAGTGGTATCTGTGCCCTGGGCCGGCAACCAGGGAACAAAACCACTTCCTACAACCATGTGCCTGCAGTAAAGGAAGTATCAATACCTGAATCTAAAGGAGTTCTTTTTGGAAAGAAAGGGCCAAAAGTTTCAAGGTGATTCTGTGGTTGCCAGGGATGAGCTTCAAAGGAATTCATCTTGAAACCCGTGGACTGAAGACTCACCTCTTCAGACTCCTCCTAAACCCATAGCACTACTGTAACACTCCTTCCCTCAATGACCATACATGAAGCTAGATAGCATTTTTAGGTTTTAGAAGTTTTTTACTGATTAGGTGCGTGGTCTACCCATGTTATTGTTTTTTCTTTTAGATTGATATTCCTATGCATGTTATATTGTTATTAATGTACTGATATTATTTTGCTCATTATATTGATGTTTATTACTTGCTTATTGTAAGCCGCTTTGGATTAAAAACATCTGTTAAATGTCTGAATTGTAAACTGGATTATTCAGCTATAGTTGACCTGTGGTTTAGATCTTTACACTGAAACACACTGAGAGCCATCACACATTAAGGGAAAAGGAAAACACCATAGGGTTACCCCTAACCCCTACCCCTAATACAGCAAACGAATAAGTCAAATCCTATAAATATGCAAGACCAAAAAACATAGAAATTACTTAAGTAAATAAGATAATTAGAGTAAACACATTAAACAAATTAAATCATAATCATATCTACTGTACATCTTTAAAAACATGCAGTGTACATATGACCTGCACACCATCTTACGCTGCACAGCTAAATAACCAAAATGTCACCTTTTGGTAGGTACCAAAATGTCACCTTTCAAATGTCCAGGTCTTATGGACCTGGACTTGACATGACCCACAAGGTGGCAGCCTCAAGAAAGAAATCCAAAATGCAAGAGAATACATAATTGTTCATAACAACCACACTAGGGTGTCTAATGAAATGCTGTCAACATACTAGACACATGAAAACCAGAAAGATTACAAAACTATGGCACAACCTCTTTAACACATTGACCGCCATTTTAACATTCACTGTAGGCTCCCCTGCCATTTTGTTTAAGCATTTTCTTCATATTTAGACATTTTTCCTAAATTCCCTGTTTGCACGAAAATGTCATACAGTGCATGGAATAAAAGAGGACATCCTCTAGTCTCTCCAAAAAATATTTTTTTGTATGTACGATGTAGCAATCTAGAGTTTTGGCCATTTCAAACCCCTTGTTTTTTCAAAATCCAGGTGGAAATTCAAAATAATTGGAGTTATTGACCTTTTTGTGAATGATCTGTTTTCAAGTGGATAACTCACTTGAGATTTGTCTTTATGGCTTCAGGCATTATCAGATAAGTGTACTAATGTAATTATGTAATAGGATTTATTTTTTAGAATTTTCTGTTTAGAAAAATGCAGAGAAAAATATTTTTATTGGCTATATCTGACCAAAAAACTCACATACTATATTGCAGTATTTCTGTGAGTATTTCTGTGAGCCCCCACTTGGGGGCGCTTTCTCTCTGTCTCTGTGTGTCTGCTGGTTGTCTTTTGCTCTGTACAGGTGCACACACACAAATAGACATAAAAGGGGGCATGAGTCTTTTTTCTAACATGTCCTAGAATGTGAAAATAGCAGATCTACAAGCTCTACAAGCTCAACACATCGCTCTGTGACACATTGAGAGCTTGTCATTCAATTTTATATGAGATACTTCAATGGTTTCCAGTGGAAATAAGCTTAGTCTTTTCATGGATCTCCTTTTAGTAGACCTTGTACCAGTGAACTGTACCGTCATGAAACTGTACCTTTTCCTATGCAAACTTCTAATAAAGTCTTCAATCAATCAATCAAAGTCGAGCTTGTAGATCTGCTATTTTCACATTCTAGGACATGTTGGAAAAATGTCTCCCCCTGCCCCTAAAAAAATCCTCTGCACTGCCCTGCTAAACAGCTCCTCTGCGTCTTTGCTCGTTAGTAACGACACTAGTTGATCTCTTGCTTTTTGGGAGGAGCGTGGTGGGGGAGCGTGGGAGTTTTGGTGGTGGTCCGTGAGAAGTGTTGGCTGGAGACCAGGCAGGGTAATGAGAGGACGGACCCCCTTCCAGGGACCACTTCACTTGTCTCTGACTCAACTGGATCGCGTCGTGAACTTTATGTAATCGGGCAGTTTTATTGATTGGTTTTCCCACGTGTTCCCACTGCTCTGCGGAGCGAAGCGTTGGGCCCGCGGACCCCTTATTGGTTCCGTTAGAAAGCCGACCAGGGACCCCCCTTTGCAAAGGACCGCCTGGCGCCAAGGGCCTGCTTGGCTGCTTGTGGACCATTACAAAACAATATATTATAGCCTGGATATATGGATTATAACCTGTGGATTCTAATCAACCATCATCATTCTCAGGTATGTTTTAGAAGCATTTATATGGCGAATTGGCGATAATTATTTTGTATCTAGAGAGAGAGAGAGAGAGAGAGAGAGAGAGAGAGAGAGAGAGAGAGAGAGAGAGAGAGAGAGAGAGAGAAAAATTTGTCACGAGCTGGGGGAGAGTGTAATTAAACATTACATTATATAAAAGCAAATTCTCGGGACTATCGGGCCTGGCGGGGAACGACATTGGGATTTTCTCGGGACTATCGGGGGAGGCGGTAAATGAGTTAAAGGAAAGGGGGGTCTGCACTTAAGCTTAGACTGCAAAATACATTTAACATGTGATGTATCCAAACAGAATCATCCCGGTAACTCCAATATTGAACAAACAGAACAGACAACAGAAATCACTTGGAAACAATGCTGTCATCTCACCACATACTTGTGGTCATATTGAGGCAGGTGATAAAACCTCCTCTTTTCCACCGTGCCAGTTCAGGTGAAGAGCCACAAGGGAGAAGCAATGGAAGCACATTCACATTTTGCACAGAAAGCTTAATGAGGCTAAACATTTCTGGACAAACACCACATGTTCTTCTCCGCACAATGAACCATGTCGACAGGAAGTACAAACGACTGACCACAGAGAGCCGACCAAAACCAGGAAACTTAAAGGGATCATTGGCTAATACGACACATATGCCTTAATACATTATAATTGTCCTCTATAACTACAATGTAAAATTAAAAACACCTTAAATATGTTATTTCTGCTAGAAATAGCTAATCTTTCACTCAACAGGGGAGATGCCCATCGCAAGTTGATGATGTCATAAATGTCATGTGTGATCTATGCCTATGGAATTTATGGCATGCATGTGCAAATAAAAACAAACATAATACCTCCTATTGTTAATATGAGCATCAAATCAATATTTAAAATATGTTTTTTGCACATGCATGCCATACATTCCATAGGGATAGATCACACATGACATCAACTTGTGACAGGTATTTCCCCTATTGAGTGAAAGATTAGCTATTTCTAGGATAAATACAATATTTAAGGTGTTTTTAATTTTTCAAATTGTAGTTATAGATGACAATTATAATCTATTAAGGCATATTCGTCGTATTAGCCAGGGATGCTTAGAAAAGCACCTGTCCCTGACATGCACTGAACCACTTAAATCATGGGAACACAGAACTACCGTACTGCAATGCCTCTCAACTTCAAAACTGGCCTTCCTACATGCATATCCCAACAGTGGTTATCAGAGTTGGGTTAAGTTACTAAAAAAAAAAGAAATACACTACACAACACACATTACTTTTGAAAAATAAATAATGCCTTAGATTACTTGATTACTCCCTGTAGAAATAAACCAGTTACACTACTAGTCACATTACTTTTGCGTTACTCCCTAAAATACCTTTTCATATGCAAACTTCTATTAAATGTATCAATCAAGCAATCCAACCACCAGATGGGGCTCAAGTACATGTACCACAGGTTCTAGGCAAATATTAACCCTTGTGGGGTGAGGCTTAAAGGCCCAGTTCATCTCTGGGACAACTAGATGTTATTTTATTGTTGTTTGGGACACGATCAACACAATCCTGAGTTATTTTTGTGTTTAATCTGTGTTTGGAGATATTTTAGTATTTCAGCATGTACTAGTGATGCATTTTGCATCAGTGATGTTTTTTTTGCATCATATAATGCAAAATGCATCACTAGTACATGCTGAAATACTAAAATAAGTCAAAACACAGATTGAACACAAAAAATAACTCAGGATTGTGTTAATCGTTTCCCAAACAACAATAAAATAACATCTGGTTGTCCCAGAGGTGAACTGGTCCTTTAAGGGCCTACTAGGGCCTCCAAACTAAATAGACACAGCAAACAAATGAGTCAAATCAAATCCTATAAATATGCAAGATCAAAAAACATAGAAAGTACTTAAGTAAATAAGATAATTAGAGTAAACACAGCAAACAAATCAAATCATTCATATCTACTGTGCATCTTTAAAAACAGGCAGTGTACATATGACCTGCACACCATCTTACGCTGCACAGCTAAATAACCAAAATGTCACCTTTTGGTAGGTACCAAAAATGTCACCTTTCAAATGTCCAGGTCTTATGGACCTGGACTTATGACCCACAAGGTGGCAGCCTCAAGAAAGAAATCCAAAATGCAATAGAATACATAATTGCTCATAACAACCACACGAGGGTGTCTAATGAAATACTGTCAACCTACTAGACACATGAAAACCAGAAAGATTACAAAACTATGGCACCACCTCTTTAAATAAAGGAAAGGGGGGTCTGCACTTAATTTGCTGCCAAAAACGAGGAACCCGAGAATTTCGCGATGTACCTCCCTGCCATGCCCGAGGAACCCGAGATTTTTTTTTTTTTTTTTTTTTTTCAAAAAAATAAAATAAAAAGAAAAAACATTTTTGACCCCAAAAACGATAGTAGGCATGATAGCGATCGCGAAATCGCATGTTTAACCCCCATAGCAACCCCATCTTTCAAGCATGGCAGCCATTTTTGTTTACATTATAGGAAAACATAGTGGCTGTTAACTCATGAATGCCTGAACGGATTTCCATTCTGATTTTTTTGTTTGAAAGCTGTGAGCAATGTGGACACACGTGGTGCATGATCTAGGCATGGGTGTGCATTATCCGTGCACTACTGATTACATGGAAGTCTATGGAGACAGATTGGAGTACGAAGGTATTGTTAAATGGCAGCAAGTGAGTTAAGCTTAGACTGCAAAATACATTTAACATGTGATGTATGCAAACAGAATCATCCCGGTATACTCCAATATTGAACAAACAGAACAGACAACAGAAACCACTTGGAAACAATGCTGTCATCTCACCACATACTTGAGGTCATATTGAGGCAGGTGATAAAACCTCCTCTTTTCCACCGTGCCAGTTCAGGTGAAGAGCCACAAGGGAGAAGCAATGGAAGCACATTCACATTTTGCACAGAAAGCTTAATGAGGCTAAACATTTCTGGACAAAGAACACATGTTTCTTCTCCGCACAATGAACCATGTCGACAGGAAGTACAAACGACTGACCACAGAGAGCCGACCAAAACCAGGAAACTTTAAAGCACCAGTCCCTGACATGCACTGAACCACTTAAATCATGGGAACACAGAACTACCGTACTGCAATGCCTCTCGACTTCAAAACTGACCTTGCTACATGCATATCCCAACAGTGGTTATGAGAGTTGGGGTAAAAGTAACACACTACACAACACAAATTACTTTTGAAAAATAAATAATGCCTTAGATTACATGATTACTCCCTGTAGAAAGAAACCAGTTACACTACTAGTCACATTACTTTTGCGTTACTCCCTAAAATACCTTTTCCTATGAAAAACTTCTATTAAATTCATCAATCCAACCACCACATGGGGCTCAGTACATGTACCACAGGTTCTAGGCAAATATTACCCCTTGTGGGGTGAGGCTTAAAGGCCCAGTTCACCTCTGGGACAATCAGATTGTATTTTATTGTTGTTTGGGACAATCAACACAATCCTGGGTTATCTTTGGTGGTTAATCTGTGTTTGGAGATATTTTAGTATTTCAGCATGTACTAGTGATGCATTTAGCATCATCAGTGATGTGTTTTGCATCATATGATGCGAAATGCATCACTAGTACATGCTGAAATACTAAAATAAGTCAAAACAAAGATTGAACACAAAAAATAACTCAGGATTGTGTTGACCATGTCCCAAACAATAATAAAATAAGATCTGGTTGTCCCAGAGGTGAACTGGTCCTTTAAGGGCCTCCAAACTAATTAGACACAGCAAACGAATAAGTCAAATCAAATCCTATAAATATGCAAGACCAAAAAAACATAGAAATTACTTAAGTAAATAAGATAATTAGAGTAAACACAGCAAACAAATTAAATCATATTCATATCTACTGTACATCTTTAAAAACATGCAGTGTACATATGACCTGCACACCATCTTACGCTGCACAGCTAAATAACCAAAATGTCACCTTTTGGTAGGTACCAAAAATGTCACCTTTCAAACGTCTAGGTCTTAGGGACCTGGACATTTTCGGAACTACACAGGCCCTACAAACTGGTGGATGCACAACAAAATTGGCCCTTCCAAATCTTTCTAGTGCCGTGATTCCCTTGACCTTGTACCAACAAACTGTACTGTCATGAAACTGTACCTTTTCCTATGCAAACTTCTATTAAATTCATCAATCAATCCAACCACCAGATGGGGCTCAAGTACATGTACCAAAGGTTCTAGGCAAATATTAAAGCTTGTGGGGCAAGGCAAATATTAACGCTTATGGGTGAAACTTAAAGGCCCAGTTCACCTCTGGGACAACCAGATGGTATGTTATTGTTGTTTGGGACACAATCAACACAATCCTAAGTTATTTTTTTGTGTTCAATCTTTGTTTTGAGATATTTTAGTATTTCAGCATGTACTAGTGATGCATTTTAAATCATCAGTGATGTGTTTTATGTGTTTGAATATGATTCAAAATGCATCACTAATATATGCTGAAATACTAAAATATCTCAAAACTCAGATTGAACACAAAAAAATAACTCAGGATTGTGTTGATCGTGTCCCAAACAATAAAATAACATCTGGTTGTCCCAGAGGTGAACTGGTCCTTTAAGGGCCTACTAGGGCCTCCAAACTAAATAGACACAACAAACGAATAAGTCAAATCAAATCCGATAAATATGCAAGACCAAAAAACATAGAAAGTACTTAAGTAAATAAGATAATCATCATAAATCATATTCATATCTACTTTACATCTTTAAAAACATGCAGTGTACATATGACCTGCACACCATCTTACGCTGCACAGCTAAATAACCAAAATGTCACCTTTTGGTAGGTACCAAAAATGTCACCTATCAAATGTCCAGGTTTTATGGACCTGGACTTATGACCCACAAGGTGGCAGCCTCAAGAAAGAAATCCAAAATGCAAGAGAATACATAATTGCTCATAACAACCACACCAGGGTGTCTAATGAAATACTGTCAACGTACTAGACACATGAAAACCAGAAAAATTACAAAACTATGGCACCACCTCTTTAAAGGAAAGGGGGTTCTGCACTTAAGCTTAGACTGCAAAATACATTGAACATGTGATGTATGCAAACAGAATCATCCCGGTAACTCCAATATTCAACAAACAGAACAGACAACAGAAATCACTTGGAAACAATGCCGTCATCTCAACACATACTTGTGGTCATATTGAGGCAGGTGATAAAACCTCCTCTTTTCCACCGTGCCAGTTCAGGTGAAGAGCCACAAGGGAGAAGCAATGGAAGCACATTCACATTTTGCACAGAAAGCTTAATGAGGCTAAACATTTCTGGACAAAGAACACATGTTCTTCTCTGCACAATGAACCATGTCGACAGGAAGTACAAACGACTGACCACAGAGAGCCGACCAAAACCAGGAAACTTTAAAGCACCAGTCCCTGACATGCACTGAACCACTTAAATCATGGGAACACAGAACTACCGTACTGCAATGCCTCTCGACTTCAAAACTGACCTTGCTACATGCATATCCCAACAGTGGTTATGAGAGTTGGGGTAAAAGTAACACACTACACAACACAAATTACTTTTGAAAAATAAATAATGCCTTAGATTACATGATTACTCCCTGTAGAAAGAAACCAGTTACACTACTAGTCACGTTACTTTTGCGTTACTCCCTAAAATACCTTTTCCTATGAAAAACTTCTATTAAATTCATCAATCCAACCACCACATGGGGCTCAGTACATGTACCACAGGTTCTAGGCAAATATTACCCCTTGTGGGGTGAGGCTTAAAGGCCCAGTTCACCTCTGGGACAATCAGATTGTATTTTATTGTTGTTTGGGACAATCAACACAATCCTGGGTTATTTTTGGTGGTTAATCTGTGTTTGGAGATATTTTAGTATTTCAGCATGTACTAGTGATGCATTTAGCATCATCAGTGATGTGTTTTGCATCATATGATGCGAAATGCATCACTAGTACATGCTGAAATACTAAAATAAGTCAAAACAAAGATTGAACACAAAAAATAACTCAGGATTGTGTTGACCATGTCCCAAACAATAATAAAATAAGATCTGGTTGTCCCAGAGGTGAACTGGTCCTTTAAGGGCCTCCAAACTAATTAGACACAGCAAACGAATAAGTCAAATCAAATCCTATAAATATGCAAGACCAAAAAAACATAGAAATTACTTAAGTAAATAAGATAATTAGAGTAAACACAGCAAAGAAATTAAATCATATTCATATCTACTGTACATCTTTAAAAACATGCAGTGTACATATGACCTGCACACCATCTTACGCTGCACAGCTAAATAACCAAAATGTCACCTTTTGGTAGGTACCAAAAATGTCACCTTTCAAACGTCTAGGTCTTAGGGACCTGGACATTTTCGGAACTACACAGGCCCTACAAACTGGTGGATGCACAACAAAATTGGCCCTTCCAAATCTTTCTAGTGCCGTGATTCCCTTGACCTTGTACCAACAAACTGTACTGTCATGAAACTGTACCTTTTCCTATGCAAACTTCTATTAAATTCATCAATCAATCCAACCACCAGATGGGGCTCAAGTACATGTACCAAAGGTTCTAGGCAAATATTAAAGCTTGTGGGGCAAGGCAAATATTAACGCTTATGGGTGAAACTTAAAGGCCCAGTTCACCTCTGGGACAACCAGATGGTATGTTATTGTTGTTTGGGACACAATCAACACAATCCTAAGTTATTTTTTTGTGTTCAATCTTTGTTTTGAGATATTTTAGTATTTCAGCATGTACTAGTGATGCATTTTAAATCATCAGTGATGTGTTTTATGTGTTTGAATATGATTCAAAATGCATCACTAATATATGCTGAAATACTAAAATATCTCAAAACTCAGATTGAACACAAAAAAATAACTCAGGATTGTGTTGATCGTGTCCCAAACAATAAAATAACATCTGGTTGTCCCAGAGGTGAACTGGTCCTTTAAGGGCCTACTAGGGCCTCCAAACTAAATAGACACAACAAACGAATAAGTCAAATCAAATCCGATAAATATGCAAGACCAAAAAACATAGAAAGTACTTAAGTAAATAAGATAATCATCATAAATCATATTCATATCTACTTTACATCTTTAAAAACATGCAGTGTACATATGACCTGCACACCATCTTACGCTGCACAGCTAAATAACCAAAATGTCATCTTTTGGTAGGTACCAAAAATGTCACCTATCAAATGTCCAGGTTTTATGGACCTGGACTTATGACCCACAAGGTGGCAGCCTCAAGAAAGAAATCCAAAATGCAAGAGAATACATAATTGCTCATAACAACCACACCAGGGTGTCTAATGAAATACTGTCAACGTACTAGACACATGAAAACCAGACAAATTACAAAACTATGGCACCACCTCTTTAAAGGAAAGGGGGTTCTGCACTTAAGCTTAGACTGCAAAATACATTGAACATGTGATGTATGCAAACAGAATCATCCCGGTAACTCCAATATTCAACAAACAGAACAGACAACAGAAATCACTTGGAAACAATGCCGTCATCTCAACACATACTTGTGGTCATATTGAGGCAGGTGATAAAACCTCCTCTTTTCCACCGTGCCAGTTCAGGTGAAGAGCCACAAGGGAGAAGCAATGGAAGCACATTCACATTTTGCACAGAAAGCTTAATGAGGCTAAACATTTCTGGACAAAGAACACATGTTCTTCTCTGCACAATGAACCATGTCGACAGGAAGTACAAACGACTGACCACAGAGAGCCGACCAAAACCAGGAAACTTTAAAGCACCAGTCCCTGACATGCACTGAACCACTTAAATCATGGGAACACAGAACTACCGTACTGCAATGCCTCTCAACTTCAAAACTGACCTTGCTACATGCATATCCCAACAGTGGTTATGAGAGTTGGGGTAAAAGTAACACACTACACAACACAAATTACTTTTGAAAAATAAATAATGCCTTAGATTACATGATTACTCCCTGTAGAAAGAAACCAGTTACACTACTAGTCACGTTACTTTTGCGTTACTCCCTAAAATACCTTTTCCTATGAAAAACTTCTATTAAATTCATCAATCCAACCACCACATGGGGCTCATTACATGTACCACAGGTTCTAGGCAAATATTACCCCTTGTGGGGTGAGGCTTAAAGGCCCAGTTCACCTCTGGGACAATCAGATTTTATTTTATTGTTGTTTGGGACAATCAACACAATCCTGGGTTATTTTTGGTGGTTAATCTGTGTTTGGAGATATTTTAGTATTTCAGCATGTACTAGTGATGCATTTAGCATCATCAGTGATGTGTTTTGCATCATATGATGCAAAATGCATCACTAGTACATGCTGAAATACTAAAATAAGTCAAAACAAAGATTGAACACAAAAAATAACTCAGGATTGTGTTGACCATGTCCCAAACAATAATAAAATAAGATCTGGTTGTCCCAGAGGTGAACTGGTCCTTTAAGGGCCTCCAAACTAATTAGACACAGCAAACGAATAAGTCAAATCAAATCCTATAAATATGCAAGACCAAAAAAACATAGAAATGACTTAAGTAAATAAGATAATTAGAGTAAACACAGCAAACAAATTAAATCATATTCATATCTACTGTACATCTTTAAAAACATGCAGTGTACATATGACCTGCACACCATCTTACGCTGCACAGCTAAATAACCAAAATGTCACCTTTTGGTAGGTACCAAAAATGTCACCTTTCAAACGTCTAGGTCTTAGGGACCTGGACATTTTCGGAACTACACAGGCCCTACAAACTGGTGGATGCACAACAAAATTGGCCCTTCCAAATCTTTCTAGTGCCGTGATTCCCTTGACCTTGTACCAACAAACTGTACTGTCATGAAACTGTACCTTTTCCTATGCAAACTTCTATTAAATTCATCAATCAATCCAACCACCAGATGGGGCTCAAGTACATGTACCAAAGGTTCTAGGCAAATATTAAAGCTTGTGGGGCAAGGCAAATACTAACGCTTATGGGTGAAACTTAAAGGCCCAGTTCACCTCTGGGACAACCAGATGTTATGTTATTGTTGTTTGGGACACAATCAACACAATCCTAAGTTATTTTTTTGTGTTCAATCTTTGTTTTGGGATATTTTAGTATTTCACTATGTACTAGTGATGCATTTTAAATCATCAGTGATGTGTTTTATGTGTTTGAATATGATTCAAAATGCATCACTAATATATGCTGAAATACTAAAATATCTCAAAACACAGATTGAACACAAAAAAATAACTCAGGATTGTGTTGATCGTGTCCCAAACAATAAAATAACATCTGGTTGTCCCAGAGGTGAACTGGTCCTTTAAGGGCCTACTAGGGCCTCCAAACTAAATAGACACAACAAACGAATAAGTCAAATCAAATCCGATAAATATGCAAGACCAAAAAACATAGAAAGTACTTAAGTAAATAAGATAATCATCATAAATCATATTCATATCTACTTTACATCTTTAAAAACATGCAGTGTACATATGACCTGCACACCATCTTACGCTGCACAGCTAAATAACCAAAATGTCACCTTTTGGTAGGTACCAAAAGTGTCACCTATCAAATGTCCAGGTTTTATGGACCTGGACTTATGACCCACAAGGTGGCAGCCTCAAGAAAGAAATCCAAAATGCAAGAGAATACATAATTGCTCATAACAACCACACCAGGGTGTCTAGTGAAATACTGTCAACCTACTAGACACATGAAAACCAGACAAATTACAAAACTATGGCACCACCTCTTTAAAGGAAAGGGGGTTCTGCACTTAAGCTTAGACTGCAAAATACATTGAACATGTGATGTATGCAAACAGAATCATCCCGGTAACTCCAATATTCAACAAACAGAACAGACAACAGAAATCACTTGGAAACAATGCCGTCATCTCAACACATACTTGTGGTCATATTGAGGCAGGTGATAAAACCTCCTCTTTTCCACCGTGCCAGTTCAGGTGAAGAGCCACAAGGGAGAAGCAATGGAAGCACATTCACATTTTGCACAGAAAGCTTAATGAGGCTAAACATTTCTGGACAAAGAACACATGTTCTTCTCCGCACAATGAACCATGTCGACAGGAAGTACAAACGACTGACCACAGAGAGCCGACCAAAACCAGGAAACTTTAAAGCACCAGTCCCTGACATGCACTGAACCACTTAAATCATGGGAACACAGAACTACCGTACTGCAATGCCTCTCGACTTCAAAACTGACCTTGCTACATGCATATCCCAACAGTGGTTATGAGAGTTGGGGTAAAAGTAACACACTACACAACACAAATTACTTTTGAACAATAAATAATGCCTTAGATTACATGATTACTCCCTGTAGAAAGAAAACAGTTACACTACTAGTCACATTACTTTTGCGTTACTCCCTAAAATACCTTTTCCTATGCAAACTTATATTAAATTCATCAATCCAACCACCACATGGGGCTCAAGTACATGTACCACAGGTTCTAGGCAAATATTACCCCTTGTGGGGTGAGGCTTAAAGGCCCAGTTCACCTCTGGGACAATCAGATTTTATTTTATTGTTGTTTGGGACACAATCAACACAATCCTGGGTTATTTTTGGTGGTTAATCTGTGTTTGGAGATATTTTAGTATTTCAGCATGTACTAGTGATGCATTTAGCATCATCAGTGATGTGTTTTGCATCATATGATGCAAAATGCATCACTAGTACATGCTGAAATACTAAAATAAGTCAAAACAAAGATTGAACACAAAAAATAACTCAGGGTTGTGTTGACCATGTCCCAAACAATAATAAAATAAGATCTGGTTGTCCCAGAGGTGAACTGGTCCTTTAAGGGCCTCCAAACTAATTAGACACAGCAAACGAATAAGTCAAATCAAATCCTATAAATATGCAAGACCAAAAAACATAGAAATGACTTAAGTAAATAAGATAATTAGAGTAAACACAGCAAACAAAGTAAATCATATTCATATCTACTGTACATCTTTAAAAAAATGCAGTGTACATATGACCTGCACACCATCTTACGCTGCACAGCTAAATAACCAAAATGTCACCTTTTGGTAGGTACCAAAAATGTCACCTTTCAAACGTGTAGGTCTTATGGACCTGGACATTTTCAGAACTACACAGGCCCTACAAACTGGTGGATGCACAACAAAATTGGCCCTTCAAAATCTTTCTAGTGCAGTGATTCCCTTGACCTTGTACCAACAAACTGTACTGTCATGAAACTGTACCTTTTCCTATGCAAACTTCTATTAAATTCATCAATCAATCCAACCACCAGATGGGGCTCAAGTACATGTACCAAAGGTTCTAGGCAAATATTAAAGCTTGTGGGGCAAGGCAAATATTTACGCTTATGGGTGAAACTAAAGGCTTCACCAGTGATGTGTTTTGCATCATATGATTCAAAATGCATCACTAATATGCTGAAATACTAAAATATCTCAAAACACAGATTGAACACAAAAAAATAACTCAGGATTGTGTTGATCGTGTCCCAAACAATAAAATAACATCTGGTTGTCCCAGAGGTGAACTGGTCCTTTAAGGGCCTACTAGGGCCTCCAAACTAAATAGACACAACGAATAAGTCAAATCAAATCCGATAAATATGCAAGACCAAAAAACATAGAAAGTACTTAAGTAAATAAGATAATCATCATAAATCATATTCATATCTACTTTACATCTTTAAAAACATGCAGTGTACATATGACCTGCACACCATCTTACGCTGCACAGCTAAATAACCAAAATGTCACCTTTTGGTAGGTACCAAAAATGTCACCTATCAAATGTCCAGGTTTTATGGATCTGGACTTATGACCCACAAGGTGGCAGCCTCAAGAAAGAAATCCAAAATGCAAGAGAATACATAATTGCTCATAACAACCACACCAGGGTGTCTAATGAAATACTGTCAACCTACTAGACACATGAAAACCAGAACAATTACAAAACTATGGCACCACCTCTTTAAAGGAAAGGGGGTACTGCACTTAAGATTAGACTGCAAAATACATTGAACATGTGATGTATGCAAACAGAATCATCCCGGTAACTCCAATATTCAACAAACAGAACAGACAACAGAAATCACTTGGAAACAATGCCGTCATCTCAACACATACTTGTGGTCATATTGAGGCAGGTGGTAAAACCTCCTCTTTTCCACCGTGCCAGTTCAGGTGAAGAGCCACAAGGGAGAAGCAATGGAAGCACATTCACATTTTGCACAGAAAGCTTAATGAGGCTAAACATTTCTGGATAAAGAACACATGTTCTTCTCTGCACAATGAACCATGTCGACAGGAAGTACAAACGACTGACCACAGAGAGCCGACCAAAACCAGGAAACTTAAAAGCACCAGTCCCTGACATGCACTGAACCAATTCAATCATGGGAACACAGAACTACCGTGCTGCAAAGCCTCTCGTCTTCAAAACGGCCTTCCTAAATGCATACAGTGATTCACATTTGTTTATATTGTAGAATTACTACATTTAGAAAAAAATGTGTAAATTTGCCATAGTTTTTTATGTAAGATATGTTATTGCAAAGTGTATGTTTCATGCAAATCCACTGTAGACATATGAGCTACTTTCTGTCTTGTTTGTTCCGTGCAGGTGATTATTTTTCCTAAGTGTTGGACTTTGGAAGCGCTCGTCTTCAATAACACAGCGTCCAGCTGCATTATGTGACATTCATACAGGTGGTACTGTCGTATCCTATGAAACTCATATTCACCAAACTTGCCATTAATTTCATGATATTGTACAGTATAATTGTAAGGCTGTTAATTCAATCAAGTCTGCCGGCTTGTCTCTCATTGCAACACAAAGGGCTTATTTGCATCTACCCCCCAGTGCTCCTGGGTGGAACAAAGTCACAGGGCACTGTCTTTGTGTAGGAATGTCACATGCTGTGTTCTGCTGTTGATAAGGTGTTTATAGTCAACAAAGGCCCTTGGGTCAGAAGCCATTTGGCCACAATGCAGATGCTAATTTACTCAGCCTGTCTGGACAAATGAAGGGGTCCGCCTTCATTTGCTTTAAAAGACGATATCATTTGTATGTACTGGGTGCATTTCCCGGGAGGCCGGCAGGCTGACCGGTTGTTCTGTGGGCTTAGGCCTGTGGGCTTCATACTATGCAATAAACCTGGAAACTCTGATCACCTCAACATCTTTGCCTGTCTGTGTTCCTGATCGCCTGCTACTCTGTTTCTTGAATCTCCTCTCCGAGCAACAAAGTTGAGTAAATAGTTGAACTCGTAGACTCTAAGATACGTCATAAAAATAGTGGGGGCTCGTCCGGGAGTCCCTATACTAGATCTTACAGGCATATTTGCCACGAAATGTTGTGATTATTTTCTATTTTGCGGCCTAAATTCTGCGTTTTTTGGAAGAGATATTACAGGGCGGCACCGGATGTAATGTAGTTGGGTAAAGCGGGTCATAGTTTCTTGTCTGGTTTTATTACTTTTTATTATGTATGAATGATTCTGGGAATGGCCTGAGTTCTGAGGGACCAGGCATTACTTAGAGTATGTTCGGTTCATTATTATGCTATTGATCCAGCCGTGTGATCGTACTGCGTTCTTCCCGAACAAAGGAGTCACCCTACTCAAATTCCGTTAGTATGGTGTTGTACTCTGTTATTTCTCAACTTTGAAGCACAGTGTTTTAAGTAAATGGATTTGATCTAATATTTCTTAAATTGTCAGTAGTGGAAAACACGTCAAAGAGGTTCTGTTTTAGACACAATTATTAGGCATACGGCAGGTTTCTGTGATGTTGAAGGTATTTCAGGGCAAACGGGGTAAGCCAGTTGGTGGTGTTAATACACAAGTATGCCAAGTACAAATTCACGTTTTTTTCTGAACTATTGATTATCACGTCTTGTCTCTTTTTATTTTTGTCTGAATATGGTCAAATAAGTGTTAAAGTTCATTATTTGGCATTCATTCGGTTTAGGAAAGCCAATAAGCTATTATCAACAATTGTTTGTATGTATTTGTGTATCATTGTAAACCACCATTTCTAGATCATGTATTGGTTGTAATTGTGACTACATTAAGAGGGATATTTCAGTGTTAATAGAGGATTTTTTGTATTTCTTTGAAGGTCTGGTATTGGTGTGGCAACGTTATAGAGAGTAATGTTTTTACATTTCAGATAAGAGAAAACAGAGATTCATCACACTGAATGAAATGATATTGATGTAATTCAAGCTGTAACCACATGTACATGAAATCTTGAATCTGTATGTACCATGTCGAACTGTATTTTTCTTCCTTTTATGTTTGTGTTCCACTTATTTACATGGATATGGTTTCATTATTGTATTGTGAAGGTCACAGGTGGGCTGTGTCCTTAGGGAGGAATGTCGTATCCGATATGAAACCATAATCCACCAAATATTACCATGAATTATATATTGTTCTACAAGCTCATCAAATGATTTCTTACAGTCTGGAGTTGAGCTGCCGGCCTGTCTCACCCAGTCAGGCATAGGGTGTTGCCATCATTTACATTCCCTTTGTCAAATCTAGGAGCTGGGGGCCAGTGGCCCACAGAGGTGTTGGTCACCTGGTGTGTAGACAGAAGGCATTTGGTACTACAATATGCTAAATCTAGTCTCAAGGGAGACGCCGATCTAATCAACATGTCTGTAGGTCTGGACCAATGGAAAGACAGATTGTGTCGTAGAATGGTATAAAACTTGAGCAAAATAATGTATTGTTGGTCTTCTCCGCCGGAAGCCGTGAGGCTGATGGTCGGCTCTGTGCTGTGGCTTCATACTCTGCAATAAACCAACCAACCTGGAATCATCTCAGAACCATCTTTGCCTGTCTGTTGTTCCTGCCTGCCTGCAATTGCTTGTCTTCTCTCTTAAAGGAGAAGACCGTTCATAAAGGGTTAACTACTTTTTAGGCGTCTTACCTCATCTAATGACTAGTGGTCGAGGTCTTGCTGTTATCTCCCAAAGCATTGTTGTGATTTTGGTCCAAACCGCAAAGCCGAGTTCCTTCTCATAACGGCGGCGCGTGGGCGATACAAAAATCTGACTATTTAATCATGTCCATTTAACAAATTGTCGCTTCCTCCGGCCTCTCCATGCTCCCATTACTGTGTGAATGTCAACAAAGCTGACGTGATTGCGACACACTGTCGCAAAAAGCCGTAATTAGGAACGGCCATTTCCATGACAACCCCCAAAGCTAGGGGGCGTTGTTTTACGGCTCTAGGCTGCCTGGATAACAGCGCGTCTGGTAGTTTTTTTCATTCGCTCAAGGATTTACTGCTGCTTCAACATCTTTTTCAAAGTTGCTGTCTTTCTATTGAGTATTGATTAGGAAAACCTTTTTATTTATAACCATGAAGGACTGTAAATTCCCTGGTTGCCTGAACAAACGCACAACTGCAACCTGCAAGCGCAAAAGCTTCCATAGTATTCCTGTCGCCGATGCCGAAATGAGAAGACTTTGGCTCACAGCCTTGCGAATAGATTGTAACACTTCTGCAGAAGTGTCTAAACATTGGATAGTTTGCAGTGATCACTTTGAGCCGGAGGATTTCTACCCTAGAGAACCGGAGTTGGAATCTACCGCACCAAAGAAAAGAGCAGGGCTTCGAAAACACAAACAAAAAAGAAACCCCAAGAAAGAGCGCACCAGACTGAGACCTCACGCTGTGCCACGGACTGCAACCTCAGAGGTAAATAAACGACCAGAACCATTGCTATGTTTATTTTTGGTCGAGGCTTGAAAATTCTAACACGCTTTGAATTGTTTTTGCCAAATAAACCTTGGAGTGAATGTACCGTTATAAAGTATGGCTCACTTACACAATTATTGCTAAAAGGTTTGGATGCAGAGTGTTATGATAAAAGTAGTCTACTAATCCTTGTTTACTGTGGAAAGTCGGAATATAGTTCCCAACCTCCCCCAATAGCACGTTTCGAAATCCTGTCATAAAATACCCTGTTTCTCCATGAAACAAAAGACGGGGTCGTTCACATACTTTTTCTGAAGAATTTCGCACCTTTGTGTTAGGAAGGCTAAACCCCCAATAACACCTTTTCTATTCAGGACATCAAAAACAGTTTCTGGTTCTATATCACTATAGCAAAAAACAAATTCATGACAATAGCATTGTATTCATAATGATGCAGTTAGTGTGTCTTTGTGGTTGATTAGTACATTTTATTTTTATTTCCATTACATTATAATTATAATCATGAGTGACTTTCACCCACTGTATGACGTTACAGACAGAAAATATAAACTAGCCTACTCTAAATGAGTTTTTTTTTTATAAAGGAATTACCTTCAGCTTCCCAAACAACACATCCAGACACAACCCAGGTGAGGAGAAACCTAATGCACCTATTGTTATTGTTTACGTTGGAGTTTTAGGAAATGAATATAGCCTACTCATGTTTGTCTGTATCTTATTTTTTTTAGTCCGATAATGTCACCAACTCCCTATTTATTCAAGTTATTGAGAAACATCCCAAAGGAGCGTAACACACAATTATTTATTTATTTATAAGAAAGTAATACAATCAACGTATTCTTTATTATATTTCTTTGTTCTGCTTTCATTCAATGACATAGGGAGGTGGAGGGGCTGAAAGTGAAGACCTTTTCCAGGACTATGAAGGTGCCAAATGCTCAACACCTACAAAGTCCCAAACTACACAGAGAGGTCATTCATCACAGCTTGCCAGTCCAATTATACACACACCACCAGAATTGATGTCCGAACCAGAAATAGGACATGTGGAAGAGGTGAGAATAATGTTGCTTTTGTTACCAAGCCGATGTGTATGACATTATAATTACTAGATGTAAACCTAGGATACTGTTGTTGAGATCTTTTGACTTTCCCCACAATGCACCTACCTGTAATCTCAATAACTGTTTCCTTCAAAAGGAACAGATGCTGTTTTTTCATTCCATAGTTATCCTTTGGGAAATTAATTAAAAGCTACAAATAGTAGATGTTGCGAACATTTAGATCAGCTATGTCCAATTGAGCTCCTAGTGCATTTGTTTACTGTTGTGAAATAATTGCCCAGGTGGAAAAAACATATAAGGCCTCTGCTACTACTTTTCCAAATGTTCCTCTGAGTTTGTTTTCAGCAGTTGGAAATGGAATACATGTCAGAAATGTGAGACTATTTTGTGAGAAATGTGAGACTATATTTTGAGTACTGTCTCCCTGGCACATGGGTTAGTCATTCCATATTCTTGTTTATGATTTCGTTTAGGGACCAGACTGTCGTTTCAAGAAGGATCCCGCCTTCTACATGCACCTCAGCACTCCACCGCAGCCTCAGCAAACACGAAGGACCAGGCCATCATCATCGGGGCAATATATGGCACGGCCTCCTACATTTTTTCTCGAGGTAAAATGCGAATGCATTCATTTATTCACACGTCATACACATAGAGTGTGCATGCTCCTATCCAAAATATAATATTATTTTTGTTAGATACAGTACATTTGAAGAATTCTAAATGTTTATTCTTTATTTTCGAAAGGACTTGCCTTCTACTTCACACTGGTCCTACCAAACCGAGCATTCCACAGAGGAAGAACAGGTGAGGAGAACAATAATCTCTTATTTCTTATTTTAGGCCAACATAATTAGAAGCAGTGAAGCTAATGCTATGTAATAAATCATCTATTATACAATCAAAAAATGTATTATCTGTCACATTTGTATTTGACAAAGACCTTCTATTTGTCCATAGCCTCAAGCATTGCCTCCCAATGAGGATCTAATAAGCAGCCTGGATCAGTCCTACGGGGAAATGGTCATAGACGACTCGTCAGAGGATGATGAATCAGACACATCATATGTTCCATCACAGGAAACCCCAAGTTCCGAATCTTTCGATGAAGAAGAGGCAACAAGCAAAAAGGTTCTTTGGGATCCATACAGGAGGTGGATTGTGGATGAGTCCCACATAATGGAACTCTTGGACTTCTGCTCAAAATGTGGAAAGAAGATACTGTTGAAAGATCCCTATGTAGCCGGGGGCAGCCGTCTACAAGTGAAATGGGAATGTGAGGGTGGCTGCATTGGATCTTGGTGTTCAAGCCCTAAAACAGACAAACGTACTGCAGACAACAACATTGTTTGTAGTGCAGCCATTTTTTACACTGGAGCCACCTTCACCGACATTTTTGAATGGGCACAACTGGTAAACCTTCAGGTTCCTAAGAAAACCCTGTTCTACAGTATCCAAAAGAAGTACCTCATCCCAGTCATCCATGCGGCCTATAGAGATCATAATAACTCCATCATAGAACTACTGAGGGAGAGATCTCTTTCAGGGGAAAGAATAGAACTGTGTGGTGATGGCAGATCTGATAGTCCAGGTAAGCTTTGATTTATAATTATGACATAACCTGTTACACCATTTGAGATTTCCCATAAAAAGATAGATAATCCTTTTTGTGATTGCATTTGTTTGTGTGTGAGTGCGGCTGTGCGTGATAGTGTAAATATGTGTGTGTGTGTGTGTGTGTGTGTGTGTATCTATATAAATATATATATATATATATATATACTAATTGGACCTTTTTATTTTTATGTTCTGTAGGTCACAGTGCCAAGTACACCACATACTCCTTCCAGGATGATGCCACCAAAAAAGTTGTTCATTTTGAATTGGTGCAGGTAAATATCTCCAATACTGTACCGTAATGACAATTGTGGTTTGTCTCACTTTTCCATCCGTAGATGATACATTTTTTTCTACATTTCAGGTTTCAGAGTCTGGCAGCTCTGCAGGGATGGAGCTGATTGGTTTCAAGAGAGGCCTTGAGAAACTGGCCTACCTTGGAGTTCCAGTTGGACTCATTGCCACGGATCGTTCACCTTCCATCAAGTGTCTTATGAGGACTCCCCGGTACGAAAGTGTACTCCATGAATTTGATCCATGGCACGTTGGCAAGGGTATGTCTGCTTCCAAATTCTAGATTTACAATTAATTAGCTCTAATAAGTTCACTAATATAATAACAACTTTGCCTTTTTAGTTTTATTTCTATAATGTATTATATTGTCCATTTCAAAGGTTTGAAAAAAAGGTTGTTGGCTGAAGGAATCAAGGCGTGTAATAGACCACTTCAGCCATGGATCAAAGCCATCAACAATCATCTGTACTGGTCCTGCGAAATGAGTGGTGGTGATCCAGAGGTAAACTAACCCTTATGCATAGAACACTAGGCCTACATTAAATGTAACTTAGGATTGTTTTAGTACTGAGTACATTATAAAATTGAAGTTATAATAATAATAAACTGTTATTTTGGCAGAAATGTGTGAAGCAGTGGAAGTCCCTGGTGCATCATATTCTTGGCGTGCATCGATGGGAGGAGGACAATCTTGAGCAGAGATGTAACCACCGGGATTACACTGCTGAGGAGCAAAAGAAAAAAAAGTGGCTTACTGCTGACTCTTCTGCCTTCCGTGTAGTCCAGGGCATTGTGTTGGATGCCAACATTATCCGTGACTTGAGACAAATGGCACAATTCAAACACACAGGTATGTGCAAACTCATATGATACAGCCTACACTATTTATTCAATAATCTATAATAATAAATCTACAGATGAATGTGAACAGTTAGGTTCGATCTTATACCAAATTCTTATAACATATTCCATGCCAAATTTTGCACACACACTCCTTGACTGCCAAACTACAATCTCCAAGGACCCCCGGAGCCCCAGGGACCCCCAGGTCCCTGGGGGACCCCCAGATGTAAAAAATGACCAAATGTACTCACACGTCACACTTTTTCCCTGCTTATATCTCCGCACCCGTTGACCTGATCCATGCCAGATTTTACACACACACTCCTTGCCTGCCAAACTACAACCTCCAAGGACCCCCAGAGCCCCAGGGACCCCCAGGTCCCTGGGGGACCCCCAGATGTAAAAAATGACCAAATGTGCAAAAATGACCACCCCAACGGGGCTGCTCACGGGGAATTCCCGGGGACCACCGACTTCTGGTGCTCCAGAACGGATGCAAAAGTGGTGGCGCCCCCAGTGGAGGACCCCCTGCCACTGCAGCGCACATAAAATGCCGTAACACGGGCTAGGAGCGTCCGGGAGAGCCGCGGCCGGTACCTATTCGTCCGCCAAGGCAACGCGGAGACCCCACCCCTCATTTCTCACATGGCCCTATTCTAGCGATTTTTAAAACACATTTTTGGACACTGCTCCTACAGTTTTTGCCCTAAAATCACGAATATCACTACACAGCATGTCTACACTCATGTCATCAACATGGAACAGGAAGATTTTGGAAAAACACATTTTTGCCCTATTTGTGGAGATAAGCCACCTACGGTCGCTTATCTCCCGATTAGGGAGTCTTACTGGTACTAATCCCTCTAACCTTCCTTGCAGGATCATTAGAGGTATTTCATAATTCCTTATTGAAGTACACGCCCAAAAGAAGCCATTTTTTCTACGACTCAATGCTGGCCCGAACCATGCTTGCTGTGATCGATCACAACAAGAATGTTGGCCGGGAGCAAGCCACTACCAAGCAAGGTAAATATCTATCAAAAACCCCAAACATCTAATAATAACACAATACATAGGAAGCTGTTGGTGATTGACACATTCCTGCTAAGAGTGGGTGTTCTATTTATTTACCATTTTTATTATATTACTAATGGAATGTTTCTCTCAAAACCCATAGGAAAGAGGAAGGTGAAAGTGCAAGTCACCAAAGCTACCAGAAACTGGGTTGCAAAGCCACAGTATCAAGCAACACAACAGCTGCCCTTCCGCCGTGAACTTTTGGCTGCTACGATGGACCTGAGCAAAACGGTGGCGTTGGACACAAAAGAAGAAAGGGCAAAGAAGAAATTTCCCAGGGGGAATGTAGCCAAAGACCCTAAGCCAGAACTGGATGTACTGATGTCCAGGCAAAAGGAGTCCGAGTCACGCCGATTCAGTCATCAAAAGTAGATGATTTTCT
>NC_137823.1:122500-517500 GCF_963921795.1 Nannobrachium achirus
GAGAGAGAGAGAGAGAGAGAGAGTATGAGCATTGTTAAGCTAAAAATGTGATCATGATACATTTGGTCCTATTGCTTCATTTTGGGGGTGAATTACTCCTTTAACGTTGTTTAAGGTTGCACAGCATTCCACACATCCATTATTTTACCCTCCCCCCAAAATGTTCCTAAATTAACTTTATGGGATCTCAAACTTTTCCATATCTGTATCCTCATTTACAATTTAGGCTGAAATGATTCTATAATCCTGTAATAAATCATCTTGTCTGTTTTCAAAATGATGTTTTATGAGTTTATTTGCTAATAAGCTTTGGCTGGATGCTAACAAATGCTAAAAATGCTAATGTTAATCAATGCTAATTATAACACATGGTAATACTAATGCTAAACAGTAAATGCTAAAAAAGCTAATGTTAAAAATGCTGATGTTAGAAATGTTAATGCTAGCTAATTCTAAAAATGCTAATGCAAAACAAATGTTAGGGTTAAAAATTATAATGCTAATGCTAACACCAACCACTACAAAAGGTTGCACACACTTAGCGAGCTGCAGGCACACTTAAAATGTCTTAAATATTTTCTTAAATTGATTAAATTACCTTTTTTCTGAAAGCTAAAAAATCTATTAAAAAGGACTTAGAGGATGTCGCATGCTACCCTTGCCTTTGGCTGAAAAACACAATCAACCCCATTTGAAGATTAACACACAAACAACCCTAAACAGCACATGGATGGCAGCCATTTTGAAGAAAGCCCAAGGGTGAATGGGTGCTTAATTATGGGGTGAGGCTTAAAAGGGCCTACTGGGGCCTCTAAACTAAATAGATACAGCAAACAAATAGATCAAATCATAAATACGCAAGACCCAAAAACATAGAAAGTACTTAAGTAAATAAAGGGATTATAGAGTAAACACAGCAAACAAATTAAATCATATTAAAGAATGGCCCAGTATGCACTTGTCCTCAACTCTACTATATGGCACACAGTTATTATAAAACTCATTATAAAACTCAGTCACAACTAACAATGCTGTATATGTATATGGCAAAGGGGAACACAGTGAATGGTTGGTGTTCTGCTACGATAGATACGATAGATAATATATACATCTGGTTACCCCTCAATAGAGACATTAATTACAATACATTATATAAAATACAAATTACAAAACATTGTCAATATATGTACAGCTCTCGCTGGATAAACACAAGCACAGTTAAACCAGGACCTGGAGGTTCTGTGGAGTACAGAGAATAATTAGGCCATAGTAAGTTGACCAACATTTTCCTCATATAAAAAACCCTCTTAAAACAATTCCCTTCCTCCTTCCTTACCCTTTGTTGGCTCAGGCAATGTTCAGCTCCCGCTTTCAACCAGCAAACAGCCAAGTCTGTAAATGGGATATAAAGTATAACTAATTAAACTCTATCCCCATGTAATGAATTATCAGAGCCTCAATATTAACTTAAAGCCTCCTTACCTAGGAGCTAGCTAGGCTGCTCTGCCAGACCAGCAGGTCCTCATCAAACACTCGGATTCAGGCTTCTGAAGGCCAGAAGGCCATGAACCCGCCCCCTTAAATGTCCAACTCTTAAAGGGCCAGTAGCCTATAGAGACACACAGGCTCCCACAAATTCATGCCCCCCTATTGTGATAGCGCCCCCACTTGGGATAAGGATGAACAGAGTACTGCAGCTGCCAATGCAATCCCAATGAGAGGCATCGTGAAATAACATCAGTGGTTTATTACCAAGGCCATAGCGTTTTTTTTATTTTTTTTCGTGTTCTAATTAATTGTCCCATGAGTTTAATTTGGCCTTTTTAAAGTGGCATATCTGTGATATTGATACACTAGCTACACTATACTTTAATATACTTTTTGAAAGCTAAATCACTTCAAAAACACAAGCCTGGTGGATATAACAACATTACAGCTATAGGATTTGAACAACAATGGATCTATAACTTCCGGCCCGGGATATGAGCTACATCTGTCTGGCAAGACTGACCATACTTACTAGGTCAAATGCATTTTATGGTCTTGGGCTTTTCATAAGCTATGTTGACAATAATAATAATAATAATCTGTTTTGTCCCTGAAAGGAAATGTGTCTTCACAGTCTGTTCAAACAAGAAACAACACCTAACCATAATAACAACACAAAAATATCACATACACTGCAAAAACTGATTTTCAAGAAAGTAAATAAATCCTTGTTTGTAGCATTTAAGTCTTATTTTCTTCGTAAAAAGAAAAATATTGCTTGTCAAGCATATTTCGCACTAGAATATTTTCCTAATTTTAAGGAAAATATGACTTGTATTTTCTTAATAGGGAATTTGATCAAATATTGAGCAATATTTAACCAGTAACAAGCTACAACAGTGATTTCCATGCATATCCCAGCAGAGGCACTAGATCATATTTCCTTACTTCAAGACTAAGACCAGTTTGAACAACTTCTCAATATAAGAAATGATTAATGCATCATAGTTTTATTTGTTTTACTTAATGGGCTGCGACTGTGTGCTTTGTTAATGTGATGTGTTAATATGCTCAAAAACGTGTTGAGCTTTAAAGCCACAAAAACACTACAAATTACACAGTGCCAAAACATTTGTGTTACTTAAGGTTTTTTTCTTTCATAAACTCGCCATTCCACCTCAGAGTTGTTCGCTTGAGTTCCTCATGCTGAGATGCTGAAGTTCTGTAGAAGCATTCACACCAGAAGATCAAAGAAGAGGATGGACTGACGTTAAACATAGTCCCACCCCAGTCTCTCCTATTCGTCAGCTGGCTTGCACTGCCTTGCAGCTGGCCTATTGCACTTGCAACTCAATTTGATTGAGTTTTATTTGGAATATTCCAAGTAAACCCGGCCCTAAAGGGCGAGGTCGCGCCATGTCTTGGCTGTCTGGCCGGTGATGTATATCGGACCAGAGACTCCTGGTACCCATATATGGAGATCCATGTACTGTATTATGGAATGGATATATGCTGTGACACCCCAATCATGCTTACTCAGTTATACTCAGCCACACAGATATGGGCTGTCTTCCTCCATATATGGGCATTCCAATATGAAGTCCTGTTAGATATGAGCTTAATATTGATTACATCAATCCCATTATAAAGCATTCTATGATAATGCTTACTGTATATGCAATTTTATATGCTTGCACTCATAATGCTTCATGATTATAATTACTGGTCACTCACTGACTTTTTTCTTTTGGCCAGGATCATAGGGTCATTTCACACTCTAATAAGGAACCTAACTAATTCCGGTTCAGGAGGGCTCCCCGACCCGAAATTATTAAGGTTCGGGGGGAGTTCATCCATACTTTCTTAACGGCGAGTGCCTTAGTCGCTTGTAAATATTGGAGGTCCATGGCATGACGACGTTTGTGGCCGATACATGAGCGCTGCAGGGCGGATACATATCTGACTGACCCTCGCGCTGCACGCTGAATGACTGGAAGTCCATTGAGTAGCAGGCAGCTCCAGCTGGCAGCAGCACCAGTGACGGGGACACAGGGTCTCTTCCATAGGTCTCTTCTCTCTCTCTCACTCACTCTCACAAACGCTCGAGCAAAACATTTAATCTACAAGCTCACATTATAGACGTGCCGCGGCTGCCTCATTTGCTGCATGCATATCATCACGCAGTCACAACTCGTCGTGGAAAACCAACACGGAACATTAGCAAAGTTGTGTCTATGCTTTTCTTTTCTCTTTAAAACGGTCGGCGAGTAGCGAGACATGCACCAAAGCTGTGTGTGTGTGTGTGTGTGTGTGTGTGTGTGTGTGTGTGTGCGTGTGTGTGTGTGTGTGTGTGTGTGTGTGTGTGTGTGTGTGTGTGTGTGTCGCACGCGCCTGCCTGCCATCACTCAGAGCGAGACCCAGCTGCTGTCTGTATTCGCTATGAAACACTCAATACACGGCGTCCACAATCGTTTGGAAGTCGGCGTGTCTCCCTCCCAAACGACCGCTGTTTCCTTGGATTCACAGCCGAGAATATGCACTTGAAGCAGGGCTGAATGAATGTGAAGACACCGCTAAGTACCGAAATTATGTCGGGAGGTCACAACATTTTGGCAGCACCGTGGAGCCGACTAAAGTCGGTTGACGCCCCCCCCCCCCCCCCCCCCCCGAACCGGGAGGGGAAACCCATATTTGGGTCTGGACACTGCCGAACCGAAATTAGTTAGGCTCGGTGTGAATCGACCCATAGTCTCTCTATAAATGAACACGCCAGTATAAGGTTCATCCCACATGGAAACTCCTGTGAGGAGATAGCTTTCTCTGGCCTGCAGTTCAATGTGCTCTAACGGTTATAGACTCTTGACCCTTGGTCAAATTGGAGTTCCCAGGGAATAAAGGTCGTAGGAGGACAACCACGACATCCACGTGTTCGTCTCGGAGAGCTCTACAACATATCTCTAGCTATTTCGCATTATAAGTCGAAAACCATCATGTGTCAAGGGTCGATCTTTTAGTATGTTGTATAGCTCACCGAGACGAACGCGTGGAGGTGTTTTATTTCTGTGCAACATTCCTAAGGTAAAACTACGGTTAGCCTCCCTTGAATTACAATAAAATCGTGATAGGATATTAGGATTATTGAATGTCGACCTGAGGCTTAGAATTACCGGTATGTGCAGACTTGAGAAAAAAATATATCGGAGCACCTACCAACCCGTAACACCCAAAACAGACCAGGAAGTGGCCGGTTTAAGGCACTTCCTGTTGGCGCACTGAAACAAAACCTGCATATTCTGACTCAGCACATGTGATTTAGGGGGGGTAGCCAGAAAGTCATTTTGGGGGTGAACTACTCCTTTAACTCCTAAATTCCATGATTATTTTGGGGGGTCTCCAGTTCAAATATGATTATTTTGGTGGGTCACCGCCTGAAATGAGGGCCACTGGTTGTGAGCTTGTCGAACTGCTACTTTTGAACATCATTGAAAGTATAATGTAAAGTTTGGTTTTATTATGTTATTACCAAATCAATATGAGCATAATATCCCGGAGGATATCTAGTCTCATATCACGATGTATCAATAGAAAAAGCCCTAAAAAGTATCTAACAGAAGTATCCATGGTATTATCACCATCTTAGCAGCATTAAATAATAATAATAATAAGGGTAATAATAATAATAATAATAAAAGAAAAGAAATACTTCTACAACTCTGTCTTCGTTTTTTTTTCTTCTTTTTTTTCTGACTTCCTAATCATATTCCAGTTGTGGTTTGACCCATTGTGTTTCTTCCTTTTCTGTAGGCCTATAGTCTATAATTTCCTCTCCATATAGGATAATCTTTCTTTTATCATTTTCGCCATAGATGTTATGGCAAATAGCCTATAATTATCAGGGTTTGACAAATATTTCCATTGTCCTATACAACTCTCCCTTTGTCAATTTCCCTACCCTCCGAAATGCATTATATAAGTCTAATAACCTTTCTTGATTCACTTTCACTTGTTGGAAGACCTGAAGTTAAGGGGTAGTCCTCATAATTCTGTGCTTTCACAATATCAACTTAGCGCACTTTATTAATGTTATAATACAAGTGAATCTACATTATATACTGTTTTACGTGCATAATCCAAAACGTGTATTTAGAGGAAACAGTTATTAGCAAATATAAAATATATTTATTACTGGAACACCCCCTCAGAGGAGATGGTATGGTCCAATGAACAGAACACAGGAGGCAGGAGGTGACGTGGTCTCCTCCCATCCCCCGCCCGCCCATTTCAAACAGTGCGGTGATAACGGCTGCAGACTTTCATTGTCTTTTTCATTTCGTCAAAGTTGGATAAATAAAATACTAAAAGACTACTCCGCATCATGGAAGTGGACGACGTGGTCGCCAGCACGCTCGCAGGTATGTGTCTAGACATGTGTAAATCTTACGTTGTGTAATTTGTGTTTCATGTGTTATTGGCCATGCTTAGCATTGGCTGCTAACGCTAGCTGCCTGTAGGCTCACTGGGCTGTAGCTGTAGCTTCTGTAAAACTTTAATGTTTCAAGGTTGAGCTTATTGCGGACAGACACAACTTTTTTGTGTGTTGTTTGACACTACTAATGTCAGGGCTAGGCGTTAGCATGTCTTTATTTTGTAGGTGGAATGTAGTATAATGTTATCGCCTGGTTAGCAGTGTTGTCAACATACAGCTAGGTGGCAGCATTTGACTTGCCACATCTAAACAGGGGGTCTTCAACGTTTTCAGCCAAAGGACCCCTTAGTTGAGAGAGAGATGAAGCAGGGACCCCCACAACCTGTTCATAGATTCCATATAGTTTCATTGTTTGACAGCACAATCATCAGTGGATTTTGGATTCATGCCATGTTGTGGCATTGTGAGCTTGTAGATCTGCTATTTTTGTCTAAAGTTCTCAGAATATGGATACTAGGGTTCAAGTTGTTAATATAAAATATAGGAGGAAAAAAGTTTCTATCACACAAAGATTTGGAGGACCCCCTTCTAGTAACTCTGAGGACCCCCTAGTGGTCCCAGACCCCCTGTTGAAGACCATTGCTGTGAAATCAATGGTAATTTAACATTTGTACACTCTGAGTTACATACCCATAAGCGTCCATTTGGTTCCTAATTATCATTTAGCTGGGGACCCCCAGGAACTCTCTCAATGACCCCTGGGGCTCCCCAGACCCCACTTTGAGAACCGATGGTATAGTATCATTTAAGGTTTTCATCATAATGTAAGGGTTTTAATGCACATTCTGGATAGAACATGTTCTCAAGCCTGTCAACATACCAGCTCAACAACGCAATTTTGTACATGGTGGTTATCTTTTACTAGAATGTACAAATATGTTCCTAAAGATTGTGTCGTCTGCTGTAGCAAGAGAGCTAAATGTCTGAACATCATTTGCAATTGTACATGAAAGGAAATGTAACAATGTAAAATGATTGAGAGATTCTCAAATGTGTTAAGTGAGAAAGGTACTGCCATAAAAGTGTAGGCTACCTAAAGCAGGGGTTCCCAAACTTTTTTTGTCTCAGGGCACCCCATGAATATTATTTTTCATCTGAGGCACCCCTACATTAAATTGTCGTTGTTGGGTGGAAACCTTGTATGTCCAAAACCTTCTCTTTTTGTGTTATTATTTTAAAAACGATTTAAAGTAGTGAAAATAGCCGATGATGCGAGGCGTTGTGTGCTTGCTTGTAGATCTCTACTTTTCACTACTTGTGTGACACAAGGCTTTTATTTTACCAAAAAACATACACATTTGAAACTACAGATACAAGGTTTTTGCCTGACAGTTACGATATTGATCATTTTCACTCCCAACACCTTATATTTATAGCATATTTTAGCCATTATTTGTGAGGAAAACATTGAGATAACAGCCATTTTGGTTAGAACTGACTGAACATAACGTTGTACTTCAACTTCAAGTTTAAAATGATACTAAATATATAAGCCCCTGACCTAAAGTACCAAAAGTGCTTTGATTTCATGTTATGAAATGGACAATCTACAACCTCACAGTGTGTTTACACGTTGTCATACAGATGATGTCTATATAGGGTTGAAGTGGTTCTTGTATCATTCCCTTGGAATAATTGAGATCTACAAAGTAACTTAAGTTTTAAAATGAATGCAGTGGATTCAAATGGGGGGGGGGGGGGGGGGGGGGGGGCTCTCCATTCCGACATGTCGCCACTCCGACAGCAACACTTCCATAGAGGTTACGGTTAGGGTAAGGTTAAAGGCCCATTCCCACTGGGCCAGATAACGGATAAAAAAAAAAAAATCCTTCTCCAGATATTTTTCCATTCAAAGTGGATGGTAGATACAGATAAAAAAAAAATGCAGATATATATTTTTTTATCTGTATCTACCATCCACCATTTTTTATCTGTTATCTGGCCCAGTGGGAATGGGCCTTAAGAGAGACGGTTAGTGTCTGTCAGAAAGGAGACATGTTGGAAAGGAGAGATGCACCCATTAAAATTGTAATATTTTGAGTCCAGATGTAGTGGAGTAGAAGTCAAAGTATTGAAAATTGGAAATACTCAACTGAAGTAAAAATAACTCAAGTGTAACTACGTTCCTGAATGTCACCAAAAAATGGGCTTAAAAGTGTTACAGCTGATCAGCCAAATTAGATAAAGGCATTTAAGTGATATTACACTGATTGTATATCTGTTCTTGAGCTACTTGCTCATCCCCCAATATCATGAAGGCTAATTTGACCTTTGGGCGACACAAATAAGTCAGTGTGTCCTAAAACGTAGTTACTGCACTCTGCCTTTGTAGGGTTTGCACCACTGGTGTTCATGTCAATGAACCCCAAATTAATTTGATATTACATTTACAATACCTTACTTGGGAGCTTGTAGATCGACTGATTTCAAGTGTCCAATGATTAGAATTAACTAGGCTGGGGACCGACCCACTTTGAAAACCACTAATGCAAACATCAGGCTGAATTAGTTTTGTGATTTATTAAATGTAATTTCTGTTCCAGGTTCCAGCTGCCATTAAGATATTGAGATGCTTTTTACACCTTCTCTTGAGAAGAGGCTTTGGTGCTCCTTCCTGGGTGACCGGAGACAAAAGGGTAAATTCTTAGAGTTGTACAAATGACATTACATTATTATTATTATTATTATTATTATTTATTTTTGTGTTGGTTCTTGCTAGTCAGATGTCTCACAGTATACACTTCGATATGGTTTGGCATGTCATTAATGGGCAACATTAAAGGGGAAAACCACCCATTTTCAATATTGAACTATGCCATTAAAGGACCACCTCACCTCTGGGACAACCAGACTGGTCAAATATGACCAGTTGTAGCATGCTGAAATACTAAAATATCTAAAAACACAGTTTGAACACAAAAAATAACAATTGCATTGAACAACAATAAAATAAGATCTGGTTGTCCCAGAGGTGAGGTGGTCCTTTAATATACCTTAGAGGAGTGTGGAAATAAGTTACCCCCTTTCTGTGTTGCCTAGAGGATTGATTTTGGAGTTTGTACAAATACAAGAAATGTTTCAGGAACTTTGCAAAGGCATGAACTGCTGTTTTGTATGTGTACAACGTCCCACGGGCTCACCTGGTCCAAGCCAGGGTTTGCTTTGAAAAATATACTCAAAGATTTGCAAATATTTTCATGATTTAAAAGAAATAGCAGATCTACAAACTTGCAGCGTGGGATTTTGTGTTGCGCTGTGAGCTTGTATCTTTTTTTTTTCCCTGCTAATTTTTTCAATTTATTGTTCGTTGCAATGTTAGATATTTTATTTCACCTGTTTTGCAATGTATTTTCAGGCCCTGGATGAGATGAGGAGAATTGTGCATCCCTACAATACCCTGTACGTCGAGGAAGTCATACAGTGACGACACAGCTTCGTCGGGGACTACCAGTTTTATGCCATCCTAAAGAACCAGAAGATCGGCAAAGGTGAGGTCGCCCCAGTTCTATTTGGAGATCTCCTAATGAATGGATATTAATCTAGTTCCAATCCCTTTTTTTATACCCCTAGAGCCGTTTGACCCATAGTACCATGCACCTCAGTCCTGTCTTAAATATGCGTTCTATTAAATGTTTAATATCTCTGCTGTTGGGCCGAAGTGTTCATTTTCGGGAAAATGAGCTCAAGTGGAGTTAGGAGGTTTTGACTGAAGTGCTTTTTACTACTTTTCCTTGTTTCAATGTTATTTAAACCAACACACAGACGTAAAGGGTGTTCAGTAGCACATATTTATGAAAAAAAGAGAGGGCCAATCGGGTGGAGTTAGCTGGTTTGGCAGAAAGTGGGGAGTTAGGAGGTTTTGTCCCATGCACTTTTTACTACTTTCCATTGGTTCAATATTATTTTAACCAACACTCAGATTTAAAGGGTGTTCAATAGCCCTGATTTATGCCACAAAAATCCAAAACCTCAAAATGGAGTTAAGAGGTTTTGGCCAGACAGTGACGATATCTAATATGGTGACTTTATGGTAAGAAACTCTGTGCATTCTGCCAGAGTTTCTTTTTATACACAGCGTAAATAATATCTGACTATGGGAAGCAACGTTAATGTGCAGTTTGTGCTCTGATCTGCACGTCGGAAAGTCGTGACTCACCAAACAAAAGTTTGGTTTTGGAGATGCTGTGGACAGGCATTTATATACTCTTCCGTTGTCATTGATAACTGTGTGTGGAATATTGACCATCATTATGCTATTTTAGATTGCTTGTACAGCGCCTGTCCTTGATTTAAAGGAGTAGTTCACCCCCAAAATGACTTTTTTTTTCCTATTGATTATTCACCCATGGAGACTTGAGTTCAATAATATTTTTAGTTTTTAGAGTAAATTTACCCACATTCGTTCCGGATGGGGACCCAAATGGATTCGGGTCTATCCGGAATCAATGGGGGTAAATATTATACATAAATATACATGGTGTGAGTAATCAATAGAAAAAAAGACATTTTGGGGGTGAACTACTCCTTTAAGGTGCATGGTCGTCTTCATGCATTGACTGCCATATGTTGTCTTTTCAGTGAAACCCAGTGGAGCAGTCCATCTCGCTGTTGGGAATCCTGCCACAGCTTTCCCCATCTTCAGTGCCCCCCCCCCCCCCCCCCCCCCCCGGGAGATGGCAGAGAGGCCATGTTTCACATCCTTAAGGTGAGAGTGTGCATATACTGTAAGTTAGTAATGCCTGTACAGTACATTTTATTTTTGTTCAATCTCAAAATACATAAGGAGTGACAAAAGTGATCACTTTGTTTTAAGAGTACTTTTTTTTAAAATAGTTAATAAACTAGTCCTTGATATTCTGCAAAAACTATATATTATATTGTCAGACTAATGTTGGAACCTTGTTTATTGAAAGATACTGTAGTGTGGTTTAATTTGGTCATGTATGCTATTAAACATGTTTGCACTGGTTTTCTAATCTTTTTCATTGACTTGTCCTTTGACCAGCCTACTGAAGACGCCAATGGCTTCCTTCGTCAGCGTCCTCTGGCCAGTCCTGTCGTCCTTGTCGGTGAGGACAACTGCCTGCTCTGCATTGGGACTCTGCCGGTGATGACCTTTGGGAGGAGGAATTTCAAAAGGGACTCATCTAACTCATGGCATATTACTATGCCCTTCATCTGGCGTACCCCAAGTGTGTGTCTACAGTGCTCTCAGTACTGCAAACTGAAGTCCTCCATGATGCCATGCATTAGGGAGATACCACCCACGCATACAACGTCCTAAGCTGAATGGAAGGACTACATCAGTCAGTGAGTGTGCAGATCTACAAGCTCAAAACAGCAGATCTACAATCTCATAACACAGCGCAAAGTGGATCGTTGTGAGCTACTAGATCTGCTGTTTTCACTTCAGTGAATGCTACCCTAACTCAGTGGTTCTCAACCTTTTCAGGCCGCGACCCCCCAAATAATCATATTTTGATTTGGGACCCCCCACCCTGATGAGCACCAAGAGTGGAGACGTTGCATTTTGTATAACACGGTTCTATTGAGGAAATAGCAGATCTACATGCTCACAACGTCTCACTGCGAGGCGTTGTGAGCATGCAGTGCTATTTTCACAATTCTTGACTCTAATTTGGCCAATGTTTAATTTGTCATTTAAAATCAAAAAAGTCTTTAAATTGTCACTTTAGAAATCTGCATATACACTTTATACACTTAAACTTTGTTGGTTTCTTTACAGTTGAGTGAGAAAACAATGTTGCACATTATGTTAATCATCTGGGGACCCCCAAAACTAATTTGGGGACCCCTTTGGGGGTCCTAACTCACAGGTTGAGAACCACTGTGCTAGATAATGTGATCAGTGAATGCTTCCTTAACTCCCCCTAAGTTGGGCCTTGTTCAGACTGGCGGCCCAAATCCAGCCCAAATCTAATTTAATATCCAGATTGGAGTCAAAATGTTTTTTTTTTTTTTAATGCAGTCTGGAGATGGCTATGGATTCAAATCTGATTTATACTGCAATATAGAAGTACTCTGTTACAAGTAAAAGTCAAGAATTAAAAATGTACTTGAGTAAAGGATCTGCTGTTTTCACTTGGGTCCCGAGTGCAAACTAATCTATTTTGGGTTTCCGACCAGAAAAGTTTGGCAACCTGCATTGCACTATATAGTTCTGGGGAACTTTGTTCGGGAGCGACGTTGTTCGAGGGCGATGTTGTTCTGGGCAGTGTTGTTTGTGGCGGTGTTACTGATTGGGGAAGGAGCTCGTACATTTTCATAACTAGCACCTTATCGATCCTGCTTATTGAGCCCACTATTGAGCATTTCTAATTTGTGGAATTACGTCACACGATAATATTTCATCGGTCAGTTGACTTGCTAGTTTTTCAAGCTCCATCCCAGATAGTGACATGTACTGTAACTGCAAACTTTGGCACTTTGGCTACGGTGTGTGCGGCTACTTTTCTGTCTCTTTATAAGACACTCTCTGAGATGATACTGCCGTCAGCCGGCACCACCACAAGGACCTGGTGTGCGTAGCATTCCCTTGCACAATGTACTGTAACTGCGCCTGTGTTTACATTTTACATGCACTTTTGTTATTTTTGTTTTAGTATTATTCCTTTTGTTGTGTGCTGTGAACAGCAGATCTACAACCTCACGTGGCGCAAAGCGGGTCGGTGTGAGCTTGTAGTCCTTACCTAATCTCTCTTTTGGGTTCCGACCAAGTTTGGGAACCATTGCCCTATAGTTCAGAGCGCTGTATGGGGCACTGTTGTTTGAGGCAGTGTGAGCTTGTAGTCCTAATCTAATCTCTTTTTGGTTCCGACCAAGTTTGGGAACCATTGCCCAATAGGTCAGAGCGTTGTATGGGGCGATGTTGTTTGAGGCAGTGTGAGGTTGTAGTTGTAGTCCTAATCTAATCTCTCTTTTGAGTTCCGACCAGAAAGGTTTGCGAACCATTGCCCTATAGGTCAGAGCACTGTATGGGGCGCTGTTGTTTGAGGCGGTGCGAGCTTGTAGTCCTAATCTAATCTCTGATGCTGCTGGCATGTCACTGCACTTGAGTTTTGTTTTGTTTCATGTGTTTAAAACAAACAATTTCTGTATGCTGCAAGTGTCCCCCCTCCCAACCAGGCTTTGAAGAAAATAAATGCTGGAAAAGTGCTTCTGGTGTCTTCATTTAAGACTTTTCATTGTGCTTATTTGAAGAAATTGCTTCTTAATTTAAGAATTTGGGTCTTATTATTGCTGTTAGATTAAGCAAGAAACAATCCTATCAAGAGAACAAAATGCCCATTTTGAGAAGGTATTTCCTAAATAACATATATCTTCATTGCTTATATTAAGCTAACCTTTGCTTTAGAAGCAAGCATTTTTTTCCTAGTTTTGAGAATCGATATGCTCGTTCAGTGGCTAGAATTTTTTTGCTAGTTTTAGGAATTCTAAGCAAGGAAAAAATGCTTACCCCATTGGCAGATTTATTTGCTTGATATGAGAAAATTAATTCTAGATTTAATTTTTTTTTTCTTAATTTAATCAGGGTATTTTTTGCAGTGTAGACAGATCATCAGTACCCCACTATACACAGAAGAACCCTCTTAGCGACGGGGGCGATTGTTTAGCAGATTGTTAAGTGCAGCAATGGCTGAGGGGACAAAACTCCTGCTAAACCCAACTTTGTGCCACGCCAAGGTTCTGTATCTTCGCCCTGATGGCATTAGGTCTAAGTGGCGATGCAGAGGATGGTCAGTGTCACTTGTTATTGAGAATGTTAAGCGTGTAATGGCCTTATTGTTCATATCAACAAGTGTGGGTGTGGAAGTCCGATGATCTTGGAAGCAATACTATAAGGGGGGAAAAGTACAATTATGCATGCTACGGCAAGGCCCAGGAGGGAGGGACGAGACGGGAAACACTACAGTAAGTTGTGTACGTCTGGGAGTGTGTTCATGTGTACCAGTGAGATGTCCACTCATCATCTTGTCATGGGAGTTGAAGAGTTGTCTGAACTTCAACCTGGATGACTGAGGAACCGCCCAATCGGCAAAAATGTTTTTTTTTTTAATTCTTTTTTTTTTTTTTATATTTTTTTTTTTGGGACCCCATTAAATCTAGTAAACATGATTTCAATCGCGATTTTGCATGTTCCACCCCCATACAACCCCAGGGCAGCCATCTTTGTTTACATAACATGTAAAACATAATGGCCATTATCTCAAGAATGCCTGAACGGATTTCCAATCTTTTTTTTTGTTTGAAAGCTGTGAACAGCCTGCACAAACATGGTGCATGATCTGTGCATGGGCGTGCATGATCTGTGCATGATCTGTGCACTATAAATTACATGGAAGTCTATGGAGAGGGCTGGCACTATTGCCACTCGAGGGCATTTTTAATTGGCAGCAAGTGAGTTAACCACTTTTACTTTCAACATTTGTTCAAAAAAGATTTTCAAGCACACAATGCATCATGAGCTTGCGGTTGCGAGCTTGTAGATTGTCTATTTTCGCTACTTTTGTGTGACAAACTTGTACAATGAAGTAGGGCAGTGGTTCTCAAACTTTTTGCACCAAGTACCACCTCAGAAAATATTTGGCTCTCCAAGTACCACCAATAACTGATGTTAAACTGCTACACGTACCCTATCCCAGCGATGCTACAATACCCTAATCCCAACCACGAGGCATTTATATTAATTATATGCATTCCAATTAACATTTAATAATAATAAAAATACGACTATTATTTGATTTTGTAACTGTAGAAACAGTGAAAAATAAGCATTCTTAAAATTAAAATAAAATAAAATAAAAGCACAATACCAAATGGACGTGGAAAAGTGCTGTCAAATGTGTAAATTAATAATATTAATATTTGACTCATCAAACTTTTATAAGGCTTCATCTCTCTCAGCTATAATATTAATAATGGTTATAATATTTGACTCATCAGCACATTAGTGCAACAGACTTTTATTATTTAGCTTCTATAAAGGGGTCCCTGCTTCAACTCTCTCTCAGCTATAAGGGGTCCCTGCTTCATCTCTGTCACAGCTAAAAGGGGTCCCTGCTTCATTTCTCTCACAGCTAAAAGGGGTCCCTGCTTAATCTGTCTCTCAGCTAAGGGGTCCCTGCTTCATCTCTCTCTCTCTAAATAAGCTGGTTCTAAACTCTTAGCGGTGCAGTGTTGCACACTGAAAACAGACAATCTACAAGCTCACAAGGCGTTGCAGTCTTGTGGATAGCGGCGACTCGTTCATTGTATTGTAAGCTTGAGGAGTTTATTTATTTTGATGGGTAAATGACTACTCATTGAACTGTAGGCTACAATCTTGGAGTTGCTTTGCTTGCATCTGTTTCCTTATTTCCTCGTGACAATGCGGAGGACGGCGCGACCTACGCAGCACATGATCGCTATGTTTTTAACTCCTCCATTCTAAACTCGAAATATATCCACACAATCAAGGTTGACTTATTTTTCACACCAAATCTGAAGAAACAGCTGATTATGCACTGGCGTTGACTTCCACATCCATCTCTCTGTATGCTTCTCATTTCTCCGTGCTCGGTGAGATCAGAGTGTGTGTTCAGCTGCTGTGAAGTGTGTGTGTGAAGTCAGTCGCTCACTGCGCGCTGTGCGCTGTTATGTTTCCTGCCTCGGCAAGGGGATGTTTGTGATTGGTTGGCTTCGGCTGTCAATCTAAGGACAGGTTTGCGGTTGGATGGCCTTAGCTGTACATTTAGGGCAAGCGTAAAAACGCATGTTTTCATTGGCTGAGCGGTACATGCTGGGGAAATTTGACATCGCAACAGTCCAGTCTCAGTCTTTTTCATTTTTGGGGAGACTCCTTGCGTACCACCAGAGGGGGCCTCACGTACCACTGGTGGTACGCGTACCACAGTTTGAGAACCACTGAAGTAGGGCATTTGCAAATACAAGGTTTCTACCTGAAAGATTTGCCTGTAGTCAGGCAGAAATCTTTTATCTCCATATTTTTATTATCTTATACTTGTACATAGTACAGTGTCACACAGGGCATACAAGCAGAGTGGAGTGCGAGCGTCGCGGGGAGCGGAGCGAGCCGTTTTTTAGTTGAGTGTGAGCGAACGACTTTTGAAATGGGTCTGAGCGCCGACTTGCCTCCGCTCCGAGCCGATCCTGTTTGGGCCGCGCGCCGCATGTTTCCAACAAAACAGTGCAGAGTGCAGTCCGAGGCAGTGCATTCAGGTCGGCACCGCGGAGGAAAGGAGACAGAGAATGTCAAACGTATCTATATCATCCACACAAGTAGGCTATGTTTATAATAAATAGCCTACCTAGTGTCAGTTAAGTTATAGGCACCACCAGCCAGTCAAAGGATATGAATTGAAATGCAATTGAGACTGATTTGACTGAATGAAAAACACACGCCACAGTCGCCTCCCTCTCTCCGTTGTGGTGATTAATCAATAACCAACTGGATTTAATATTGCCCATCTTATCAAAACATACAATGCCTGTTACAAATGCCTGGCGTCTTTTGTAACATTGAAGGCTGGACAGCTCTCCATCAAAGCCGAGGCTCACGTTACCGCAGGCATTTGTGTTGGGAACACACTGGTAAAGGAGAAAGTGTTTCGGACATGGTATGGTAGCAAACTACTTTTTTTATTTGGGCTGCTGACTCTGATTGACGACCTTGAGCAGAGCATGGAGCGAGCGATAAGAAAATCAATGTGAGCGACGGAGTGGCGGGGAGTGGAGTGGCGCGGTGGCCGACCAGAGTGACGAACGAGTTGGACAAGAGCCCTCTGGAGGGTGGAGTGGATTCTGTCACCGCTCCACTCCGCTCGTGTGCCCTGGCGTCACACAAAAGCATCAAACGTAGCAGATCCACAAGCTGGAACAGGGGTTTTGAGCTCACAGACAGGCTTGCAGGCATAGCGTACCTGAAGAATCACTTTTCTAGCCTTTGGCGTATGGTGCTGAGGTCAGTGACGTAGGCCACTACAGTGCAGTAGGTGTAGAATCACTTCTCTAGCCTCTGGCATATGGTGCTGAGGTCAGTGACGTAGGCCACTACGGTGAAGTAGGTGAGGTAGGCTTGTAGGTCAACTGGGAAGGCAAATGGAGCCGCCACATCTGAGGAGAGGGTGGTGAGAGGGTGGGGATTGGGCAGAGAACATAAAAGGAAAGGTTAGTAAATGGGACAACTAAGCGGGTGAGACAGGGTTCAATTTAGGCATAAATACAGAGGCTGTAATGGATGAAAGTTTTAAAGTGAAAACAATAGTATAAGACAACATTCATGTATAGGAACAGCTTTGAAGAAGCCGGACAAGACATGAGACTGTATGACAGGGACAAAGGCAATGACCTATGACCTTTAGGTCACTGGTTATCAAACATTGTCAAGGAGGACCCCCACATTAATATGTATTTCACTGTGAACGCCCATCCTGAAACTCTGCAGATTTGGTCTGGCCCACTGGTTGTGATTGGATATCCCTGCCCCGTTACACTTTTACTGCCAGGGGTTTTGTCTTCACAGGCTGTTTCCATCCTAGCTTAGATGACGTGGCAAAGGCTGATGATCTCATAATGTGTGTGTGTGTGTGTGTGTGTGTGTGTGTGTGTGTGTGTGTGTGTGTGTGTGTGTGCTCTGCCGTGCCATAACTTGTGACACCCAATGTGCGTTAGCCCACTCAACTTGTGACATCCGTTTGACTTGTGACACCCAAAATTTGGATGCCACAAGTTTTCTTTGTTTAAATCAAGGTATTTTACTCCCATGGTGCTCTGGTGTGATTTTTATGGTCGGATGTCATAAGTGAAATTTTCTTAGATTTGTGTGTGTGTGTGTGTGTGTGTGTGTGTGTGTGTGTGTGTGTGGGTTTGTGCTCGTGGACTCCCCTTGGAGGCTGGACCATGCTACTTTTAAAAATGTGGATTTTCCATCATTTAAACAGATTTTTGTCAAATCTGATAGTTGCTAATGACACCTGATTTTTTTTGGAGCTGTACGAGCTCTGGAAAGGGTTTTAAAAATGTGGATTTTCCATCATTTAAACAGATTTTTGTCAAATCTGATAGTTGCTAATGACACCTGATTTTTGATTGGAGCTGTACGAGCCCTGGAAAGGGTGGTTGCCGAAAGTGAGTATACAGTCAGATGTCAGATGTCAGATGTCACAAGTCATGTCAAGGCAGTCTGTGTGTGTGTGTGCGCGTGCGTGCGTGCGTGCGTGCTCGAGTGCATGCATGTGTATGAGTGTGAGAGCATGCACTATCCAGCTTCCAGGACCAAAAAAAGTCCTCAACAAGTCATTACTTTGTGTAAAATGAGGACATCGTGCCTCCGTTCTCTGGGGTTAAGTTTGGTCACATAACATAAACAGTGAAAGTTCTGCTTATCCATCTGTTTCCGTGGGAGTTTACTGGAGATTATTTGGACCTGTTTGCACCACAGTTCCGGTTTAACAGCAGACATACAAGCTCACGTCGCGTCGCAGATGCAGCCTGTTGTGAGCTTGTAAATCACACTCGGCTGCGGCAACGGAAGCTCGGTACAGCGTCTGCGCAATGCACTATGGGGCGTTGGAAACTCGTGGATAGGTTTATGAGTTACGGAATGAATGAATGCAGCCACGAAACGTTTTAGTTAAGGGCCGAAGACACCATACCGAGCGTGCAGAGCTGGTCGATGGCTTTGATGATGCGTTCACACTCTTCAGAGCGTGAGCAGGAGCCCCACTCTCCTTCCATGGGGACTTAGAGCAACTCCCTCTGCTCCTCTTCTGTCAACGGAACACTCAGACCCAACTCATCTGGGAACGATGCTGCAGTCAGAGAAAGAAAGAGAGGAGGGGGTATTTACAGAGGGGAAAATAAAAGCGTAAAGATGAGTGGAATGTGTGTAGGGTTAGGGTTAGGGGGTGTGTGTGTGTGTGTGTGTGTGTGTGTGTGTGTGTGTGTGTGTGTGTGTGTGTGTGTGAGAAACACACCCGCACACTGCCACTTACACGTTCCAGAGATACATTTATTAAAAAGGTGTTATTGTAGGAGCTAAAATAGATGTGAATCGTGGCAATTGTGGAATGCTGTTCATGGTTGTAGTTTGTTTGTGTACTGTATATCCGTTGTCATGCTGCTACGAAATGCCACGCCCCAGAGGGTCTTTATTATAACATCTAACTATTAATTTAGCGAATGTCTGACCATTTGCATGCTGACATCGAAACTGGGACGAAACTGACAGTTTCGCCCCCATGGTAACCGTCTGTCTGCATGCTACTCTGACGTCATAGTACTGACACAGCCTGGACACGGAACACCATGTATGGGCATAAAGATCTCACCAACGGACACTCCAACATTACTTCTGAGACTCCTAGATTCAAGCCCTCAGATACTGTGCACACCCCTGTACACAGGACTAGTAATAGGTAATGGAGTACCAGTGGGTACAATTTGTCAATCACTAAAAATCACTAGTTGTGAAAGCCATAAAGTGTGTGTGTGTGTGTGTGTGTGTGTGTGTGTGTGTGTGTGTGTGTGTGTGTGTGTGTGTGTGTGTGTGTGCGTGCGTGCGTGCGTGCGTGCGTGCGTGCGCGAGTGCAAGTGCATGTCACTGGAGAGAGACTCACCCTCATTTGGAATGAGCTCCATGTCCCACGGACTCATCTTCTCTGTGTCGCCGTCATCCCAGCTAGGAGAAAGAATACATCGACAACAAAATCATCAGAGAAATATTTTATTTTGTTCGATAGCCTACATTTTCGGGGAGTTTTATAGACCTTTAAAGGAAGACTTCACCCATTTTATAATTTGAGTTATGCTCATTATGAGATGCCATCATTTCTGTCTACTCGTACGGGTGTCTCAGAGGGGACTGTGGCGATTATGATATTCCAAACTTCCTGGAAAGTGAAGTTAGCTTGGTGAAATAGAAGCCATTGTTCATGAATTCATGAAAAGAAAATATTTTGAAATCTTGTAAGGAAATGGCCTAACCTGCCTACTGATGATGTTATTGGTAGGCAGGTTTCTATACTGCCCCGCAGCCTACCTCTGAGACACAGTGGTACCGTCCTATAATGAGCATTAGTGAGGACCTAAGTGTTCTTGAATGTTCTTGAATATTGACCTCAACATAATTAAACCTTGTTCAACTTCTTCAGTGACCAGTGGAAACCTGTTCTGTCAAATAGCAGATATACAAGCTTGCAGCGCTGCGAGCTTGTATATCTGCTATTTTGTAATAGTTAAAGCATAGAATAATGGTTAAAGTGGTTCAGATCTAAAGTAACACAGATTTGCATTTAGGTCTAAAGTGTGTGTGTGTGTGTGTGTGTGTGTGTGTGTGTGTGTGTGTGTGTGTGTGTGTTCAGGTTGTGTTACTGCAGCAGTAGTGGTGTTACCTTGAACTACTGTGGTCATCTGGCCAGGGCTCCTTCTCCACCGCATCGCCCTACCAATACAACAACAACAAAACTTTCTGTTACTAAATATTCTACTTTTAAAATAAGTGGCTCACACAGCCCCATTCAGAGGTTATCCCAGATTTTAAAAACAGGAAGTTAATGCTCTGTGTTTGCTGAATTGGATATGCTGGGTGGCTGACCGTATCGACTCAGAAGACGGAACTCACAGAACACAAACGAATGCCCAACGTTTATTTTGATCATTTACATTTTCTACTTGTACACCAACTTTGAATCATTTGTGATTTGTTACTCTTTCCACTGTGTGGGGCTGTTTTAACCAGTGGTTCTCAACCTTTTCAGGCTGCGACCCCCAAAATAATCATATTTTAAGTGGGGAACCCCCACAATACGATCACTAAGAGTTGAGCATTACATTTTGTATAACACAGTTCTATTGTGAAAATAAACAGGACATACTCGGATTACATTTACTCAGAATACTTTTTCCATTGAGCTACCAACAAGTATGTCGGGAGTGGCTTATTGTCGGTATCAGCCGGTAACACGCGGGAGTCTGTCCCCGTTACAATGCGCTAGACCCCTGGGAGATGGACTGCTGAGGTGGAGCGCCACACCTACCATCAGCTCCCAGTACTTGCTGCACAGCTTGCCAAGCCGTGCTACTCATACGCTGAGTTGGCGGTGCCCGGAATCGAACCCATGACCTTGTGGTCCAAAGGCGAGAGCTCTACCGACTGAGCTACCCGGGCACAGAGCTACCAAAACCGCTAAAATGGCAGGTTTCCATGGCACCTGCCGATTAAATCTTGATTAATCCTGGGCAGCCGATGTGTTAACACATTTGCCGCCAAGGTTTGCGACAGAGCGGTCACTGTTGCCTCTATCTCAACATGGCCTATATGAAAAATAATCTTTAGGATGTTCACTTTACTGGTGAAGGGTTGAAAGTAAAAATTATTCATCATATATAGTCATATTAGTCATATTTATAAAAAAAGATTATCAAAATAGTGCTTTGTTTTGTGGTAACTTTTAGCATTTCAAAGGCAAAAACTCCATGAAAGAATATGTTGTGAGTGATCATTTTTTTTTCAGAGAAACTAGGCAGCTGCATCATTATTTTCTGAAATGTTGATGTTCACATCGTCAAAGTACAATATTCTATGTAATAGTGTTTCACAGAAATGGATGTCAGAGAAAAACACATGTTTTGTATATATTGTGCCAGTAAGTAATTTCAACTAGGACTATTTGCAAATGTGATACCTGTTTTGAAAGCCTGAGGATGTTCTTTATTCTACGAACAAAAATTAAAAGTTCATATGACATTTCCTTTTGAAGTTATGACCAAAAGGTTACAATATTTTCTGACCTAAATCACCTCTCAAGAGAAGAAAAATATTGCCAAATATTGTGAAATATTGCCAGACCAACATAAAATGCTCAACTTTTACAGCAAATATCTCAAACAACCCTTTGAATTGCTGTCTTTCATTATACATTACAATAAAAGGTTGTCTTTTTGACATTTTCTGTAAATAGTCACAGTGCCTGTAAATAGACTGCTGTGATGAAGGTTTAGCCCCCTCATGTGTCCATTCTATATCATTACACTTATCATATCATTACACCTATCTCTGGCTACCATCACAGAAATAGTGTACAAATAGAACCAAATGGACCCTTACGGGTCAATTTGTACTCTCTGAGTACTCTCAGAGGACCATGTAATTGTACCATGTAATGGTCAGTTAGGTAGCCAGGTATGTGATGGACAATTACTTAGAAAGTAAGTACATTTACTGAATTATGGGAATGGAGATATTTGATGCTTTTAGATTGCGTTTACTCAATTGAAACTCATTGTACCCCACTTAGACAAATAATGTGAGTGTTTACCATTTACCACCTACAGTATAGATAGTTGAAACAGGCTAGATTGGCAGTATCAACACATTTGATGAAAAGACAAGACATATATGAAGGGAACCCAATTTACTATGACACATCAGAGCCTAGAAAACAAGCCATAATGAATGCACTCTACAACGTAACATGGACCCGTAAGGGCCCATGGGGTGTTCACCTACAGTATCAACACATTTGATAAAAAGACAAGACTGGTCATTTGATTTAATTTTATTACAAAATACGTAACAATAAAGTACAACCTTGAACCTTTTTGACAAGTCTATGTCATGAGCAACACTTGTGAATGTCATTAGACTGGACTGTTCCTATTCTGCATCCCTATTCTGGTAGAGAACATTCACCTACAATATCCGATCTACAAGTTCACACCACATCACATTGTGCCATGTTGTGAGCTTGTAGATCGGCTATTGTTTGTGAACAGACCTGTGTCCATCAGGGAAGTCTTGATGCCGCAGTAGGGCTTCATGGCGTAGCAGTAACCATTTTTGTCGGCCAGCCGGGTTGTACACTCTGAACTTCAGCCGTGCACGCCACAGGAGTGTGCCCTAATCAATGCTGACGTTTGTGAGGTTTATACATCTCCTTGAATTTGCTGAGCAGCATGTCCAAGATAATTTTGTGCTGGTATACAATATGCTAAAGCAACTCATCGATGAACAGCTCTGCAAAGTCTACTGGGTTGTCTGAGGAGAGCTGCTGCTTTCCCACGAGGGCCCGGAAGTCCAGCTGCGTTCATCAACCCACTCGGAAGCATCCGTTCTTCTGCGCTGGCACCAACTGTAAATCATAGAAATACATTTACCATAAAATATATATATAATATATATTGTTTTCATCCATGTGGTATGTGTTATGTATATAGTGTGTGGTTCTCCAACATTTTGGCTCAGGGCAGCCCTGTAAATATCCTAATCATCTACGGCACCCCTGAATTGTTATTTTCTTTTAGAACTGTATGTCATTACTGTACGTACATAATATGTAAACATTTCCCCCTAAGATACAGTCTATGTCATGAGCAACACTTGTGAATGTCATTAGACTGGACTGTTCCTATTCTGCATCCCTATTCTGGTAGAGAACATTCACCTACAATATCCGATCTACAAGTTCACACCACATCACATTGTGACATGTTGTGAGCTTGTAGATCGGCTATTGTTTGTGAACAGACATGGTACACTGTAGACTTCAACTGTAAGTGATTCAACTGAAGTTACATTGACAGATATCAAAATGATTTTGACCTCTATGGCCTTGCCATGCTGCAAGTAAAGCCAGAATAAGGATGGACATATTATGTAGCAGTGAGATCCAGTGTGATGAGCAGAAACGGTTCTCACCACTTTTCTTCTTAGACTTGCGGTGAACGGATGGGCCAGCAGCAGCAGAAGGTGATGGTCCTGGCTGGTCCTCCGTCAGTGTGTCTGAAACCCCAGTGAAATAAAATCATGACTCTCCCTCCATCTCGGTGTCCTTTTCCTCCATCAGTGTGTGTCTGTAAAAATCATGCACATCAAATCAACTTACTATTTAGACATCTAGCCGTCATCTCACTACTGGGTCTGCAACCTATTTGCTATCTTTCATTTTATAAAAATAATAGTGATGGCACCAAGAAATGAAGTTTCTACACAGAGATGGCAATTCTTTCAACATGGATGTCTGCTATTTTTTCGGTGTGTGATACTGATACCACACTGAACTAAGCATGGTCTGGAGAGAGGGCACATACAGCGTTGTGAGCTTGGAGGTCTGCTATTTACGGTGTGTGATACCACACTGAACTAAGCATAATCAAGTCAATATTTGAGATGTGCCGTAACGGCATGGATTTTTACACAGAGAGGGCAATTCTTTCAACATAAAAAAATACATTCAAGTTCAGGAGAGTTTGGAGAAGGCAATTCTCTTGATGCTGCCTTCATGTATGGCATGGAAAGAGGGCATTTTTATTTCTTTCACCATAGTGAAAACTGCATTCATGGTCTGTAGAGGGCCTAGGCTACCCCTGAACAACTACAATGGAAGATAGCTTTTTCTTTTTACCTGCATGGCTAGACGGATGTCACTAGCTGAGCTGGGACAATTCCACTCCCCTCAGCGTCCTCTGTAATCACAAATCATTTCCCATTTAGCAAGAAAGTATATACAGAATGTAAACTACATGAATGCAAGATTTCTTTTGTATTTACTGTATGTACGTACCTGCATGCCTGGACTGAGATTGTCCTCCGTGTTGAGTCAGGAAAGTCTCTGCATCATCATCATCCACTGTAATCACAACATTTTCCATTGGTGACAAAGGGAAAATAAATTAGGAAAATAATATATATTCAACCCCAGCATCATGCCCAGTCATGCATGCATCTGTGTGTTCCATGACTTTGATGTAAATTATACATACATTTGAACAACAGAAATGTGATTTTATCTAGTGACCTGAACTTGAAGTAATATATATTGACTTGATTATGCTTAGTTCAGTGTGGTATCACACACCGTAAATAGCAGACCTCCAAGCACACAATGCTGTATGTGCCCTCTCTCCAGACCATGCTTAGTTCAGTGTGGTATCAGTATCACACACCGAAAAAATAGCAGACATCCAAGCTCACAACGCGCCGCGCAGCGACACGTTGTGAGCATGGAGGTCAGCTATTTTGAGCTTGGATGTCTGCTATTTTTTCGGTCTGTGCTTCCTTGACTGTTTGCATTTATGCCTAATAAAACACGATGTCATTTCACGTTTCAATTCTTACCGCAATGTCGCACAGAGCCTGCTTGGCGCTGGGTTGGGGTCCTTCATCATCATCAGTATCGACGTCGGGGTTTAGGCTTGCCGTCCTGCCACTACGGCGCCCAACTTGACTGAGAAACGGAATGGGCTCCGGTTCTAGCTCCTCATCTGTGACTGTCATTTTGTCAACATGTCGTTTCAACACTTGCAGTAGTGTCTCTCACGACAGGTCCCATCGTGACCCTATATACATTGTTTACTGGACTGGTGTCCCCAGCTTTAGCGAAACCCGGCTACGCTGCTTCCGAACAGGCGACATGCCGCCCATCCCCCCCTCCTCTCTCTCTCTCTCCCCCTCCTCCTCGCCCTCAAAACAGATCACACAGAACAAAACGGAACGGACACACAACGTACAGTACACCACAACAGACAGATGAACACACGACAGACGAACAAACAATGAATAAACACTTATCTCTCCCTCTCCCCCTCTCCTCCTCTCCTCCACCAACACACCTCCCAACCAGCTAACACGCTAGCGGTTAGCGGCTAACCGCTAACACGCTAACACACACACACACACACACACACAAACACTCCCAGACAGTCAAATTGTCACCTCTATCGCACTCCAAACACGCTGCTCGCTCGCTCTCTCTCTCCTCTCTCTCTCAAACGGTCACCAGTCAATCAATCACAAATATCTCAAATGTATCAATAGCTCTCACAAATATACAACACTCTCTGTCTCTTTGTCTCTCAACGCAAGTTCCCCCAACAACAGGTTGGTGGGGGCGGAGTGAAGTATTTATAGCCTAGGGTTGGGTTTCGTGACCCAGCTACAGAGAAGAACACAGCCAAGGGCCAACTCTGCCAAGCCCTTACTGATAACCACCACTGTTCTTTAGTTTATTTGACCTAGAGATGATACCCAGGAACATAATAATTTGATCATGTGGTTTAGTGTTTACAGTATGTTACAAGCACATGGACCCTCACTCATAGGTTGCACAGGAGCGCCATCTGGTGGATTCCAGTGGAAAGCTTATCTCGTTCAGGGACGAGTTAGATAATTCTGGCACACGCAGCCTATTTTTCTTAACTCGTCCCTGAACGAGTTTGGCACAGGATGTGTTAATGTGCAACATTGTTTTCTCACTCAACAGTAAACAAACGAACATAAGGTTTAAGTGTAAATAGCAGAACTACTGGCTCACACTGTGAGAATGTAGATCTGCTATTTTCACAATTTCTGCCTCTAATATTTGGCAATTTGACCAATTTTAGAGGTAAGTGGGGGTCCAAAGAACTGACTATCTACAAGCTCATAACATGTCGCAACAATATCTGTTGTTTTTTGGCAATTGTTCCACCACCAGGATAATGGATGTTGGGGATGGAGGGATTATATCTCCAAACTGGCTTGGGAACGCCTCGGTATACTCCCTGAGGGAGTGGAGGAAGTTGCTCGGGATAAGGAAATCTGGAGGTCTCAGTTGGAACTGTTACCTCCGCGACCCGATTCTGGATTAGCGGTTGAAGATGGATGGGGATATTTTGATTATCACGATAATATCGTAAATAACAATTGCTTTGGTCACAATAATCGTGACATGAAAGGTTCATAAGCACAGGACAGTACAGTACAGATACAAGGTCTACCGATATGATTTAAACCCAAGAAAGCACAATGGCTTGTTTATATTGGGGTCTTGTTGTACTCATTTCATAGAGACATAAAATGACAGTCAACTATACACAGTACTATGCATAAAAAACCATCATATAACAGTCAGAAATCAGGAATAGAGAATACATTAAAAACAATTGCAATGACTCGACTCTAAAAGTCCCTCCCTAACATTTTAGTCTCATTTTTATTTGTTGACGAAATTGTCAATATATTTAGTTTGGTTTTAGTCATCATACCATAGTTTTTATTTGGTTTTCGTCAGTTTTATCTCTGGACTGGTTAAATGCCATTCAACTGCCTCCATCCATACACTTTATGCTGTTGCGATAAAGAATCTAAATAGTAATGATAAATAAAATAAGCTTTGGCCTCAACCCGTACCTTTTCAGCCAATAGTTATTGTTTCTTTTATTGTACTGTACTTTTAACGACAACATAAATGTGCAACAGATACATAGGCTATAATAAGAAGATCAAATACAATGGGTTAATTATTAATACTAAGCATTTTAAAACACAAGCAGAACATGGATGTCTTTTAGAATCTGGTGAAGAGATTAGATGTTCTATTTTAAGTAAATCATTCCACGACCAAGGACCTTGATAAAGCCTGGGTTTTATATCGCTAGGTTGGCACACAAGCTTGTTTAACTCTTTTGAGCTGTGCACCATGTACACTAGATAGAACAGATTAATGTTTTTGAGTTGTGCTCACATTCTTTCTAAAGCTGTATCTACAAGCCCGCAATGCGGTGCAAACGAGGTGCTGTACACTTGTATATCTGCTATTTTCACTTTCACATGACACTTTCACATGACAATCTAATCTCTCTTTTAGGTCTGGACCTGAAAAGTTTGGGAACCACTGGTTTGGACCACATCTTATCAACAACTGTGCAACGATTGAGTAATAATTCTGTCCCTATCGAAGATATTTACTATTTAGCCTCTCAGACCCCAAAATTAAAATATCTTGTTATCGTTGGATAGGATTTTGTCCACACTTCCATGCTGTATTGATGTGGTACCATAGGACCACAGTCAGCTGTTGGTAACCAAATGGAGCATAAAATGAAACCAAATGGACCTCCATCATTTAGCTGGGGACCACCTGAAACCCCCTCAGGGACCAGCTGGTGGTCCCCGGACCACTGGCTGAGAACCACTGCTTTACGCCTTGGGTTTGAGAGGAAGGGCATGACCGGAAGGGAACCACCTTCCAGCCAAACGTTTGGTCACATTTGTCCCAAAAGGTCATGATAGGCCGTTTGGAGAGTGTTTTGGGGTACAGGGACGTGCAGAGAATGTTACGGACGCAGGGGCTGGAATTTCTAAAAGGGCCTTTGGTGGAAATATCAAAAATAGCAGAACCCAAAGCTCACAACGCGTCGCGCTGCAACGCGTTGTGAGCTTGGGGGTCGGCTATTTTCGGTGCGCGGTATCACACAGAACTAATCATAATCAAGTCAATACTGGAGATGTGGCGTATGGCAAGGGTTTCTACACAGAGAGGGCAATTATTTTAACATAAGATGCTGCATTCAAGTTCAGGAGACTTTGGACAGGTATGGCATGGAAAGAGGGCGTTTGCATTTCTTTCACCATAGTAAAAACTGCATTCATGTGTGTGTGTGTGTGTGTGTGTGTGTGTGTGTGTGTGTGTGTGTGTGTGTGTGTGTGTGTGTGTGCGCGCGCGTGTGAACGTACCCTCGGGTCTGTCGGACTCGTCCAGCCAGCTGATGTTGCTGCAGAGGCTGCTGATGCTGGAGGTTTGCGTGGAGCAGCTGTGCAGTGGGACACACACAGGTTCAAACCCCCAGGGACGTCCACATACACCTGTTAACAGAACAACAGACCGATGAGAAGCAAGGCTTGACATTAACATTTTGAGGCACGACAAGTACATTTCCCATTCACTTGTCCGGGCACAAAAGTCACTTGTCCGGATAAAACATTTAACGGTAACATTTTTCTTAAATGCATACATAGGAGTCAGACATTGAAATAGAGGGCCGTAACGACCCCCCTTGCTCCCTCCACCCCATAGTATGGGCAGACCATAGTCTGCATACAGCACAAAGCTGCTAGGAGTGTCACAGAAAAAGTGAAACCAAGGGCCACTTGTCCAATGGACAAGTACATTTTTAATGAGCTTGTCTGGAACGATTTATACGGGACAAGCCTTAATGTCAAGCCCTGAGAGGGACGGAGGTTTTGTTTGGATGTGAAGTAAAGCAGGGGTGTAAGACTACTGAAGGGGCAGATCTGGCCCACCTGCTTATTTATGGGGAGGAACAAGGTTGGGTCCAATAAACGCTTTCCCAGTGGATGTCTGGAGTCATGTTCCCCTTCCCTCACAGACGCAGCCACGTGTTTACTGCTATGCTTGTGAGCACATCAACATTTTAGGATGTCACTTTTATGAATGCTGTTAGTGACTCTCAAATTCTGTTATACTGGTGGGGACATACTGGTCACGCACACACACACACACACACACACACACACACACACACACACACACACACACACACACACACACACACACACACACACAAAAGCAATGGCTCTCAACCTGTGGGTCAGGACCCCCAGGGGGGGCCCCAAATTATTTTGGGGGGTCCCCAGATGATGAACTTAATGTAACATTGTTTTCTCACACAACATGATGATGATGGGGCAGTCCAGGATGGAGGGGGACACGGGGGGGATCTTGAGCAGCTTGCCCTCCCAGCTCTGGCTCTTGCCCTGAGGTAGCGTGTCTCCGCGCAGCTTGGACACCAGCTGCTGGATCTGCCGGGCCTTGCCCTTGGCGAAGAAGGTCTGGGTCTGGTACAAGGCGGCCTTGGGCACCACCACGCGCGACGAACAGTTCTCCACCTCGGCGAAGATCTGGATGGACTCACCTGGCAGAGGAGGGGAGGGGTTTAAACATGTTATTTACAGGGTTCCCACACATCTTTACAAATTCATTTCCAAAACTTCTCAAGACTATTTAACCCGATTTCCAGGACTATATAACAATAATTCAGCTCAATAACGAGTCGCTTATAATACTCCTATGCGCAATGCCCAAAGACAGGTAGTGTATGCCAGTGGTTCTCAACCTTTTCAGACCGTGACCCCCGAAATAATCATATTTGAACTGGGGACCCCGGCACCCTGACGACCACTAAGAGTAGAGGAATTTTGTATACCACGGTTTTATTGTGAAAATAGCCGATCTACATGCTCACAACGCCTCACAGCTATTTTCACAATTTCTGCCTCTAATATTTGACAATTTGGCCATGATGAATTTGTCATTTCAGAGGTATTAACAAAATCAATAACCAAAGACATTGCATAGCTATTTTTTCCAGGACCCTTGATCAATTCCAAAACCTTTCCAGTACTGGAAAAATATTGTTCTAATTTCAAAATATTTCCAGGAATTTCGTGACCGTGGGTAAAAAAAGAAGAAAAAATGTCTTGGTGTACACGGACACCTGGTTTTATTAAAGCAATGTATAACAGCACGAGTACGGTCTTGCACTCTGATTAAAAGAAAGAAGTCAACAGTACAGCAAGTAATTACACACACATCACAACGCAAGTAAGAAATCTTCCTCCACCCACCATTTGTTATGTTACTGTATATTCTCACAGCAGAAAATTAGACATTGATATTATTGTCGGCTTGCCGTGGTTACAACCATCGTAAAATACGTATTGTCCAGTTACTAAAGAGTAAAGACGCATCCCGTAATGAACTGATACGGTAGTTGGGAAATCGTTACAGGGCGATTTATATGACAAATGACGGTGATTCTACTTTTCTCGTCTCGCTGTGTATGCAGAGTCGCAGACACACAAAACGTTTGTGTGAGTGTGTGACAGAAGAAAAAGGGTTAAAGTTTCTTTTTGATCATGTATTTGCCTTTTCCAAATATCTCTTTAAAGCGTGGGATAGGAGGAGAAGGGTGACTTACAAATAGAAGAATTTAAATGTTTAATTAACCTTATATATTCTATGTGCAGGCTCATATGAATTAGAGCCCGACCGATACCATTTTTTCGACCGATACCGATATCCGATATATCGACCGATATAGAGCACCGATACCGATACCGATACCGATGTTTTGTAAAAATCTTTTTTTATTCATTTAAGATCATTTAATTGACTGCTCGCCCCTCTCTGTGGATTTTCACATAGGCCTACACACCTTCCTTCACCGCAACATGAAAAATCAGAGTTAGACAGTGCATGTGGTGAGTGAACGACACACGAGAGGCAGCAGCTCCAGTAGTGTTGGCTTGCATCTTGGACTATTATACTGCATTCTGCTGGATAATTCTGGTATTGCCCACATAGGCCTATATAACTCAGGGTTTCATGCTCTATCCGCAGACATATTACAGACAATTAATATATCGGATATCGGTGGAATAATTCACCGATACCGATACCCTACCGATATGCTCCAAAACGACCGATATATCGAATTGACCGATATATCGGTCGGGCTCTAATATGAATACATGTATATGTATTGTATGTATTTAGCTGTTGGCGGAGGTTGCACTGGAATGTCTGTCTTGGTTTAAAGATGTATATGTTGTGTCTGATAATCTCATGACAAGAAATTGTCCAGACACATAAATAGAATATTCATTCATTCATTCATTAATCCATTCATTCATTTGTTCATTCACTCATTCGTTCATTCATTCATTAATTAATTAATTAATTAATTCATCCATTCATCCATCCATCCATCCATCCATCCATCCATTAATTCATTCATTCATTCATTCATTCATTCATTCATTCATTCATTCTCACACACACACACACACACACACACACACACACACACACACACACACACACACACACACACACACACACACACACACACACACACCAGGCGGAGAGACACAAAATGGACCCTTACATGGTGTTGCTCTAACTCTGAGAGTGTACACATGGTACCAAATGGACCCTTACAGCTCTGTAACTCTGAGAGTGTACAAATGGAACCAAATGGACCCTTACAGCTCTGTAACTCTGAGAGTGTACAAATGGAACCAAATGGACCCTTACAGCTCTGTAACTCTGAGAGTGTACAAATGGAACCAACTGGACCCTTACAGCTCTGTAACTCTGAGAGTGTACACATGGAACCAAATGGACCCTTACAGCTCTGTAACTCTGAGTGTACAAATGGAACCAAATGGACTCTTACAGGTCTGTAACTATGAGAGTGTACAAATGGAACCAAATGGACCCTTACAGCTCTGTAACTCTAGAGTGTACAAATGGAACCAAATGGACCCTTACAGCTCTGTAACTCTGAGAGTGTACAAATGGAACCAAATGGACTCTTACAGGTCTGTAACTATGAGAAATAGCCTACACATAACACAACTCCCTGTAGGCTGCAGTTGCTAAATACATACCACCAGATGGCATCAGAAAACCATTTCATAGACTGACTGATCAGTGGTTCTCAACCTGTGGGTTGGTACCCCCAGGGGTGTCCCAACATTATGTTGGGGGGTCCCCAGATGATTAACTTAATGTGAAACTCACTTTCTCACTCAACAGTAAACAAACCTAAGATAAAATATGATTATTTTGTGGTTCCAGCCTGAAAAGGATGAGTACTACTGCACTAGATAAAGCAGCTACAGCTAGATGTCCATTCAGGTCACTGTTCACAACACAGCCATACGTATAACAAAACTAGGTCTGATTGTACATCATACAGTAGGTAGATTAAAGGAGTAGTTCACCCGCAAAATTACCTTAAACTCACCAACATTGCAGCTGTACAGAAAGCTTTAATTGTCCTCTGATTGTTGAGTTTAACATTGTTTAATACAATCAGGTAGGGCTTTTCTGTTTGGATGAATGGCCTGCCAATGGTTGGTAATACAACTCTAGATTAAATATTACATATTAATAAAAGAAATTCACAAACTAGGGTTAGGGTTAACTGTAAAACAACGTAATACCACAGGACCACAATAGAAACAAATCCTAGGGCTTTTTGTGTCCTTTTAGCAATCATTGTCAAATCCTACCACTGCACTATTTGCAAACTGTTAACTCATTTTGCGCCAGCGACTTTCGGTCGCAATGATGTCCAGAGTGCCTCACGCAGGCTCCATCCACTTGCACTCTCTTATTTTGAAGGCCAGAAGTGCACAGCGTGATCACTTCCGGTCTGACGTCATCGGGTCGTGCGCCGGAATCGATCGTTGTTTACGTGGTGCCATGCTGGATTGCATTGGAGCTTTTATATATGTGTTATATAAGCGAGCATCTGCCTCCATCTTCGCTTCTAAAGTGTAGTTTTGAGATAATGGACATTTAAGATGAGATCCCCCGTCCACCTCAATGTTATGGGATGACTATTTTGTGCTGGTGGAGCCGTGATGATGACAAATCAGCGACGATTTTCGCCTCCGGAGCTTCCGCCATATACTCGGTATTTATACTCGCCGTTACAGTAATATATTACTTTTCGCGCGACATCGCGCATTCGGCACTATAAGTACTCGAGTACTTTTCGCGCGACATCGCGCATTTGGCTTTTAATGAGTTAATACATTATTCAATCAATGAAAAAAGGACAGTACAGTTCAGATACAAGGTCTACTAGAAGGATTTAAACCCAGGGAGGACGTTCAAGATGATGACGAACACAAATAGATCCTGCATTTCTGAAATGATTGTTGCTATCGCAGGGAGCTACTTACTATAGAAACCTGCAGCAGTTGTATCTGAAACACTTACTGGGTGATAATGACAACTGCACACACACGCACGCACGCACGCACGCACGCACGCACGCACACACACACACGGTTTTCAGACATGAACTGTTCAGAGAGCAGCATGTTTATGGTAGCAGAGGCAGGATCCGTACAGTATGCAACATACTGTACATCTCTGACCTAAAACCTTTCCAAAGTGAACATTCATCTGAAAGTAACACATGATGCACATGCACATCTGCAATGTGTCATGTGTCATCACACACTGAATTAACCACATAAACACCAGCATTCACATTCTGGGGAAAGCCATTCATTGTGAGCTTGCAGATCATGTAGAGTGAAAACAGAAAAGACACTAGTATAGAGCTTTGAGGGGTAGCAGTTTGTATTCTGAATGAAGGACATTGGAGGGGTCAGCAATTATTCTCTTAGCTTTCTTAACTACACTTTCCTCAAGGGTGAGGTGCTCCTTCACACCCATCACCTTCAATGCAATCCCAGCTAGTCTATTAATATGTGCTTTTGACCTCACAGTCAAATGACCAAACCACTCACTAATTGTATAACGGAAAATACTCTCGATCACAGCATGATAGAAAAGCAGCATCACTCTCTGCTGTACAAACACCCTGAGCCTACAAAGAAAGTTAAGTCGCCGCTGGATCTTAGTACACACATGATTAACATGGACATCCCATGCTAACTTGCTGTCAATATGCACGCCCAAGTATTTGTATGAATCGACCTGAGCAATATTGACATTGTTTATGAGTAATGGAGTGTGGTCCACCACATGACCTGGATAGAAAACCATTTCTTCAGTTTGTTTTGTGTTAACAGTGAGGTGATGGTCCTCACACCACTGTACAAAACTGCTTACCTCCTGCTCATACACACTTAGATGACACTTATCATCTATAAGACCCAAAATGGCCGTGTCATCGGAGAACTTAATATAACAAACACTAGGATGACTGCTGATACAGTAAATAAATAGGGACATGTCTAGCATGAAGACACGGTAACATGGGGCAGATGTAGGAGAGAGGACAGCTAGAAGTCACAATACAATAAACAGATACTAGGAAGGAGAGGTTACATGTAATGTGTTAACTTGTTACATGCTGTGTTGTAGTGCATCTGACTCACATTGTTGTGGAAGGATTGCGCTCTGATTGGATCCTCTGCAGCCAATGAGCAGCTGCTGAGGATGATGAAGACGAGGATGAGGTTAGTGAAGATGTAATGGTGGATCAGAATATGACATCCAACAGGGATCCTGAAAAAACAGACAAGTATAGAGACAGACACGAACAGGGAGACAATTAGAGATTCACACTTATTCAGCTCTGATGTGTTGTTCAGGTTAATTCAGAACAGAAATATAAGATAGTGTTTGTTCGTAAGGCACAGAACGGAAGGCAATAACAATATAAAGTAGAGTCTCATTAGATGGCACTGGCTCTATCGATTTTATACTCGAGTCTGTGTGTGTGTGTGTGTGTGTGTGTGTGTGTGTGTGTGTGTGTGTGTGTGTGTGTGTGTGTGCGCGCGCGCGCGTGCGTGCGTGCGTGCGTGCGTGTCTCACCAGGAAAGCACACAGCATGAAGAAACTGATGAAATAAACAATAGCAAAGTTGCTCCTGCAGGTGAACTCCTCTCCTGGTTCAGAGTCGGCCTCTGGATCGCATGGCTTCCCAGGCAGACTGGCTAGCATGATGTCCTGCCACGCCTCCCCTGTGGCACACCTGCAATAAGAATACCATAACACATCACCGCTTTCAACTAGGCCGGTCACAAGTATTAAATAATGGCCTAATCCAGGGGTCTTCAACGTTTTTGGATTCATGTCAATTTGTGTCTTCAGATATGACGGTTCAAGCTGCTGCTGCTGCTTGAACCGTCAAATATATATAGATTCCTTTATTATCCCAAGGGGGGAAATCAGTTGCCCAGAGGCAGCACAGCAGTATAAGGTTATTAGAGTACAGTAAGTACAGTAAGAGCAAGGTACAACAAGAAAGGGAACAAATAATATATATATAAATATATATACATAAAGTGTCCTAAAGCACAACTATCAATATAATACAGTGCCCAAATCAAAGTGACCATAACAGTCAATGCTAGTTAGTGCAACAAGTATCTCAACATCATGTCAAACACAAGCAGAAAAAAATGCTAACACAACCTAATAGTGCAGTGTCCAAAGGTCAGAGCGATAAAAACAAAAGAAAAAGAAACAGGAAAGGGTGACGCAGCAAGACGCACAAGAGCACCCTCCATGGAAGGTCCTTAGAGGTCAGAGTCAGTGCAGATATAGTTCCAGTAAAGAAAATCAATTCTAAAGAAAACTTGAACTTTCGCTCTATACTTGGTCTGCTCTTTTTCCCCTCTACACCAAAGCTCTTTGCCGATCTACAGGCTCACAACGCCTTACAGCGTGTGAGCTTGTAGATCGGCTATTTTTGGCTAAAGTTCTCCGAATATGGACGATATATAGGGGTTCACGTGGTTATTATAAAAAAGGAGAAAAAGGGTTTTTATCATAAAAAGATTTGGAGGACCCCCTGTAATAACTCTGAGGACCCGGAGAATCGGAGTAGCAGGAGCAGTTTTGCAGTCGCTAAATCGCACTGTTGTGAAGGAAAAAAATCACACCCGTGTGAACTGAGCGGTGGTCGTGGAGGCTGCGCAACAGCAAAACAAATATAGAGCGAAAGTTATATATATATATATATATATATATATATACATATACATATATATATATAATATTTAAAAAATATATTTAAAATAATAATAATAATAAAATAAAATAAATATGGGGGGGGTGCTTGCTTGCGTGCGAGAGAGAGAGAGAGAGAGAGAGAGAGAGAGAGAGAGAGAGAGAGAGAGAGAGAGAGAGAGAGAGAGAGAGAGAGAGAGCGCCATCCATCCATCCATCCATGCCACTCAGGGCAGACTAGACTCAACAGCACCTCTCTGGTCACCCAGGGGTACTTAGGCTTCATACAGACACACACACCCACCCACATACACGGATACATACACGGATACACATACGGCCACGCTATGGAGACGGTGTGACCACCGCTCAAAAAGAGTTGAGCCGTAAGGCAAAGCTCTCTGTCTACCGAGCAATCTTCCTTCCTACTCTCACCTATGGTCATGAAGTGTGGGTCATGACCCAAAGTATAAGGTCGCGGGTGCAAGCGGCTCAAATGGGTTTCCTCAGACGGGTGGCTGGTATCTCCCTTAGAGATAGGGTGAGAAGTTCAGTCACCCGAGAGAGAACCGCTGCTCCTTCACTTGGAAAGGAGTCCGCTTAGGTGGTTGGGGCATCTCGTACGGATGCCCCCGAGCGCCTTCCTAGGAAGGTCCTCGATGCGCGTCCCACTGGGAGGAGACCCCGTGGCAGACCAAAGACCAGATGGAAGGACTATATCTCCAAACTGGCTTGGGAACGCCTCGGTATACTCCCTGAGGGAGTGGAGGAAGTTGCTCGGGATAAGGAAATCTGAATGTCTCAGTTGGCACTGTTACCCCCATGACCCGATTCCGGATAAGCGGTTGAAGATGGATGGGTGGATGGCAACACAGGTTTGTCTGTGGGTTTGATTAAATATTTAACAAATGAAAAGTATCAACTAGATTAAATGTATTAACTAAATACAGGTTCCTTTTTCCATTTCCTGAAAGGTAACAGCGTTGGACTTGGGCCAACAGAGCCAGTATGCAACACGCATTCAGGCTAATGAAGAGGGGAGCCCCTGTCTCTGCCTCCGCGGCTCCGCCGTCATTGAAAACTAGACCAGGTCACCTGGACGTGCCAGACCCGCAATGAAAACTAGTATGGCACTGAACTAACACATGAACACACAGGATTTTATAGTCTCAGCAACAAAGCGTAGTGAGCTTGTAGATCGGCTGTTTTCACTAGTATGGCACTGAACTAACACATGAACACACAGGATTGTATAGGCTGAGCAGCTGGAAATGTTTGTGAGCTTGGAGATGGGCTGAGGAATTTATAGTGTCAGCAGCTCATCAGCCAACTCAACTCAGCTGGTCCTGTACAGGTGACGGCACTCAAGGCAATCAGCCCAGCAAGGGAAGGGAGGGGCAGATGAGCAGTCAAACTGAGGAAAAGAGGGACAGGCAGAGGAGGAAAAGAGGGACAGACCGACCGACCGACAGACCGACCGACAGACAAAGCCTTTTGTAGGCCGACCCCCTGGGTCTGGCAAAAAGTCAGCACCGCATTCCAACAGATAGCATCAGCCAGGGAACTATGCTTATTGTACCACAAATCTCCTCCAACGAGCTGTTGTGTTTTACAAAGCTCAAAGCATCAAACTGTTTTACAAGTACAAGAGTTGAACTGTGCGTGAGTTATTTTTCCATACAACTCTCTTCACCAAAAAATAGCCCATCTACAAGCTCACCACGCATCTTGTGGTGAGCTTGTAGATCAGATTTGAGCAGTGCTACAATATACTGGAACATTTTGATTCCCTTAAATTATTTGAGCAGTATATAGAACAAAGGTCTACACCTATAACCCAACTCTGAGATGGTATTTAGCAGAGGTTGGTTGCGACCGAAGGTCGCAGTTTAGTATGTGAAATGGCACATTTTTTTTTTATGGTCTATGGGTTTGCCTGTCTGACATCACGCTCTGACATCACTGTGATGTCAGGGGAACCACACTAACATAAAATCCCTTTTATACCCATATGTGGAGTTCCCCTGATGTCATCAATATTAAGCCCATATCTAACAGGACTTATTATGGGAATGCCCATATATGGAGGCCACATACCACACTAACAGAATCCATATATGGCCAAGACAGCCCATATCTGTGTGGCTGGTTCTAAAGGCTGGGATCTCCATGTATGGGCATAAAAGTGATTAGTATGATGTCAGATGTCATACAGACGTCATAGGACTTTCACATAACGAATAACTGGTAAGCATGTTTGGGCTCTCACAGCATATCTCCATATGCAGTACAAGGACCTCCATATATGGGTACCAGGGGTCTCCATATATGGGTAACTGGTCCGATATACATCACTGGCCAGATGGCCAAGACATGGCGCGACCTCACCCTTTAGGGCGAGGTTGCTTGTCGCCCTGAGGCGTCTTACTAGTATTTAATGACCGCAGTCATAAAGGCTTCCTCTAGGCTGAGGTCAAAGGTGCTGCCATCTCTAATACAGACACTTCCCTGGACTCTTCATCAACTACAACATCTGGTGTATTACAGTAGCACACACACACACACACACACACACACACACACACACACACACACACACACACACACACACACACACACACACACACACACACACACACACACACACACACACACACACACACACACACACACACACAGGTCAGAGGTCATTCCAAAGGCTCAGAGCTAGCAGGGAGAAGAGTGTCAAGTTGTGGTTCAGGACCCCCAGGGGGTCCCCAGGTGATTCTCTTAAAGGACAACACTGTTTTTTTTACAAGGGTTCGTTTTAGACTGTACTCAGAGAAAAGAAAAGATGGGTGTTAAAATTATTTCATTTACTGCTTTCTATTGTTTTAGAGCGAGTTTAATGATTTTTATTTCAGTGGTTGAGTACAATAAGCCCATTCCCAGGATGCACCACAATCTTTCACGGTCAGATGTGACAATGAGCTTGTAGAAAAGGCGACGTGTTGTGATTTATCATCATCATAATCTTCCTCAGTGTGTGTGTGTGTGTGCGCGCGTGCGTGCGTGCGTGTGTGCGTGCGTGCGTGCGTGCGTGCATGTGTGTGTGTGTGCATACCTCTGTCCCTCCGTGTCCAGCTCCTTTGTGGGGGCTTTGATGACCTTCTTCTTCAGCGAGGCGTGTTCCTCTATCGTTCTCCTGGCTCCTTCCAGGTCTTGAGGGAAGTCCTTTGTGGACACCGTGTCCTGCATCTCCTCCAACCTGGCCAAGGCCACGCGCACCTGTTGCAACAAAATGGTCACAGGTCACTGTATAGGTGAACCCAAAGGAAACGTATGGAAGTTGTGCCACATCCATTGAACAGTGCTTGAACATCAAGGAATCATCAGGACATTTCCCAGGGAACCCATTTGTACAGTTATAAGTGCAATAGACAACATTTAGCCGCTAGATATCACATTCTCAACACAAATATGGTTACTTATTTCCCTGACTCAAGTCTGCAAGACAGCATTTGAGCAGTTAGCAACGTTTTAAAGTGTTGGCCGATGTGTCAGTATCACAGTAAGTAAGAGATGGGCCAGGGGGGTACTGTAGGTTAAGTGGATTTCAGGCCACGATCTCATTTGGACACATACCCCGACTCCATTTCAGCTAGAGATGCTGGGATCTAGATTTTTCACTTTCGATCCGATTACCAATATGGCAGAATGAATACAGGGATTTCAACTCACATCCTCCACCTCTCACATTATAATGATAATTCAAATAATCCTTTCCTCGCTGCCTTGGAGAAGTAGGACAATGTGTAAACACAGAGCTGTTAAATAACCCCAAGAAGACTGGGAGCTTTTGAAAGAGGACGGAAAAGAAAGGAAATGTATGTAGATGGGTTAGGTAAAAATATTGTACACAAATATCTGTTTATTTCCGAGGTTCAGAGAGACCCGACCATTGAATGATTATTAAAGCCCCTTGCGTGCCTCTGGCTTTCATGTGCTGAGGTCTCACTCACTGCAGCCGTGCGCTGTTAACTGATTGACAGGCAGAAGAAGGCTGCCAATGAATCTATAATATTAACACCAAAACAAAAGCCAGGGATAAAGGAATGCTTTTAGGCTATTTTCTATCTTGAGAGGTAAGTCATTTTCGGTTTGTTTTATCATGAGTGTCAGTGTACACGGGTGCTTTCTCATCAGCCGGGCAGCAGCAGACTTGCCTTGGAGTAGCTATGCATCACGCATGCATTAAGCTCTTTTTCCCCCACTGTTAATCTGATCCTAGACCAGCATAATCATCTCACAGTTACACAACCATTCTTGTTGCTGCCTTGCTGCTAACTGACCTGATCCTAGGTCAGCCAAAACGCAGCACACATGTTAACCCATTCAGGCCGGGAACACATTTTAGTGTATGGAAGGGGCTTACAGTACATGTACAGTACAGTATGTAGCAACATATTTGTTTTTGTAGGCTAATTTCTGATTTTACGTGGTGCTGCTGTAACTCTGAGTGTACAAATGGAACCAAATGGACCCTTACAGCTCTGTAACTCTGAGAGTGTACAAATGGAACCAAATGGACCCTTACAGCTCTGTAACTATGAGAGTGTACACATGGAATCAAATGGACCCTTACGGCTCTGTAACTCTGAGAGTGTACAAATGGAACCAAATGGACCCTTACGGCTCTGTGACTCTGAGAGTGTACACATGGAACCAAATGGACCCTTACAGCTCTGTAACTCTGAGAGTGTACACATGGAACCTAATGGACCCTTACAGCTCTGTAACTCTGAGAGTGTACACATGGAACCTAATGGACCCTTACAGCTCTGTAACTCTGAGAGTGTACAAATGGAACCTAATGGACCCTTACAGCTCTGTAACTCTGAGAGTGTACACATGGAACCTAATGGACTCTAACAGGTATGAAACTCTGAGAAAAAGCTTAAACATAACACAACTCCCTGTAGGCTGCAGTTGCCCATTAAGTCCAACAGATGGCATCAGAAAACCATTTCATAGACTGACTATTAGACAACTGAAGATAAACCTTGTACAATACAGTAGGCCTACAGGCTGATATTATTATTCAGTATTACAGTAGGCCTACAGGCTGATATTATTATTCAGTATTACAGTAGGCCTACAGGCTGATATCATTATTCAGTATTACAGTAGGCCTACAGGCTGATATCATTATTCAGTATTACAGTAGGCCTACAGGCTGATATGATTCTTCAGTATTACAGTAGGCCTACAGGCTGATATGATTATTCAGTATTACAGTAGGCCTACAGACCGATATTATTATTCAGTATTACAGTAGGCCTGCAGGCTGATATTCAGTATTACAGTAGGTCTACAGGCTGATATTATTATTCAGTATTACAGTAGGCCTACAGGCTGATATTCAGTATTACAGTAGGTCTACAGGCTGATATTATTATTCAGTATTACAGTGGTGGCCAACTACTGGTTGGCAGAAGCAAGAAGTAGGGATTGCAATGGGATGTTCCATCTCCCCCATCCTCTTCGTGGCAGCCTTTGAGGTCATCCTTATCGCGGCCAGGCAGGTGGTGGGTGGTGTCCGACTGCCTGCAGGTCTGAGGCTTCCCCCCCTAAGAAGCTATATAGTCCATGGGCCAGACGAGATGTCGGTATCAAAAAGGTGGCAAAGGTTATCATGCATTTTATAAAAGCTCTATATCAGTAGATTATATTTTGGTATGATAACCCTTTCTTAGACCCAGCTAAATTGGTGTTATCAGCCGCTAGAGTTGTTGTCCCATTAACTTTACATTACAGGAAAAAAAAGCTAAAAATGAATCTGCTTTAATTAGCATAAGAGGGGTCCAACTAGGGGGTTTTCATGATGCTGAATCCATTGCAAGCATCTGTTTTGCACGAAAAACATCCGTGGGGCTAAAACGCCCCCCACAACAGTGTGAAAAGTGATGACTCATCACTAAACCATAGTCTTGTGGGACAGTTTTTAGCCCAATGAATGTTTTTTGTGCAAAACAGATGCTTGCAATGGATTCAGCATCATGAAAACCCCCTAGTTGGACCCCTCTTATGCTAATTAAGCATATAAAGCAGATTCATTTTTAGCTTTTTTTTCCTGTAATGTAAAGTTAATGGGACAACAACTCTAGCGGCTGATAACACCAATTTAGCTGGGTCTAAGAAAGGGTTATCATACCAAAATATAATCTACTGATATAGAGCTTTTATAAAATGCATGATAACCTTTGCCACCTTTTTGATACCGACATCTCGTCTGGCCCATGGACTAATATGGATGACATCACTTGCCTGCTACGAACTGCCCCATGCACATCTAGGCTGCTAAAGAGGCTGGACGAGCTGATCGCCATGGGCAAGGATGAAGTTCAAGCCTCAGAAGTCCAGGAGCCTCTCATTGCGGAAAGGGGAGAGGAATGACAGAGTCGCCTTCACCATCGGTGGCGAAGACATACCTCTCATTGTGGACCAGCCCCTCCGAAGCCTGGGAAGACTATATACATCTGATCTCTCAGACAAGGATATGGGGAAAACCATCCTTCAGCAGCTGTCAACAGGCCTGGCAAAGATCGATTCAAGCCAGCTACCCGGAAAGCTCAAGGTGTGGTGTTATCACTTCACCCTGTGATGTGGCCTCTAAAAATGTGTGAGGTTACATCAACAGCCGTAAGCCGGATGGAGGCAAGAGCCAACTCCTTCATCCGCAAATGGCTTGGGCTGCCACAGTGTTTCTCAGCAGCTGGCCTATACGGTCGGAATGCACTACAGCTACCCCTGAAATCCATCACCCTGGGCTACAGGCAGGAGAAGTCAAGACTGGTGATGGAACTAAGGGACTCCGCCGATAGGACAGTGGCAGAAGCAAATGCCAAAGTTGCGACTGGAAGGAAATGGAGGGCTGTGGAGGAGGTGCAGAAGGTCATGGGCAGACTGCAACATCAGGAGCTTGTGGGCAGGGTCCAAATAGGGCGGGCAGGTCTTGGATGGAGCACCCCACCCATTCTATGGTCCAAGGCAAACAAGAAGGAGAGGAAGGACCTTGTTGTTGGCGAGATCACCAGAGTGGAGCAGGAGGAGCTCCGAGTAAAGTCTGTGGCACAGGGGCAGCAGGGGCGGTGGACCAACTGGGAGGGTGTCGCAAGTCGAGCAATCAACTGGGCAGACTTCTGGAAACTGCCACAAGCTCGACTTAGTTTCCTCATTAGAGCGACCTACGACACGCTCCCGAGCCCTCGAAATCTCCATCAGTGGTTTGGAACAGAGCAATCCTGTGACCTCTGCGGGACCATCAATGCCTCACTCCAGCATGTCCTGTCCGGATGTAAAACAGCCCTGACACAGGGTCGACTCACATGGCGACACGACCAAGTGCTCAGGAAGCTGGCAGAGGTGCTGGAGACAAGTCGTCAGGAGGCAAATAATCTGAGTCCATCAAGGAGCCAACAGCAGATCCACTTCCACAGGCAGGGGAACCCTGCAGGACACTCCAGCAAGAGACCACCACCCTCCAAACTATTAACACCAGGGGCGGAGTGGAAGATGGAAGTGGACCTGGGTAGACAGCTCCGGTTCCCACAGGAAATATGTACCACCACCTTAAGACCTGACGTGGTGCTGTGGTCAGCAGCAGTGAAAACGGTGCTGCTGGTTGAATTGACAGTGCCATGGGAGGAGGGACTGGAGGCTGCCTATGAGAGGAAGATGGCGAAATATGCGGACCTGGTGGCAGAGTGCAGAGAAAGCGGTTGGACCGTGAGGACATACCCGGTGGAGGTGGGAGCCAGGGGTTTCGTTGGTAGCTCCACGTCACGATTACTCAAAGATGTGGGGCTACGGGGAGCCAGACTGAGCAAAGCCACCAAGGAACTCTCTGAGGAAGCAGAGAAGGCAAGCCACTGGCTCTGGCTGAGGCGGCGAGACAAGACTTGGGGGGGAACATCAAAATAAGTTGTGCTGCAGGGAGTGTCAGGGAGACGTCCCTGTACACTGCCCCGCCACCAGGAGATGTTCTGGGCTAAGGGGCGAAACATCAGTGAACGGTGGTCCCCAGCTGAAGACCCTGCAGCACAACTCCTTTTATGGTATGCGGTCAGGTTTAGGCTAGGCTCAGGGAAGTGGACGCCCCTGCCATGCACAGTCCTCCATCGGCACCGTTGGAGGTGCGTCATGCCTAAGGCCCAGCAGGTATAACATCATCCTGTAAGAAATAAAGTAGGCCTACAGGCTGATATGATTCTTCAGTATTACAGTAGGCCTACAGGCTGATATTCAGTATTACAGTAGGTCTACAGGCTGATATTATTATTCAGTATTACAGTAGGCCTACAGGCTGATATGATTCTTCAGTATTACAGTAGGCCTACAGGCTGATACTCAGTAGGTCTACAGGCTGATATTATTATTCAGTATTACCGTAGGCCTACAGGCTGATATTCAGTATTACAGTAGGCCTACAGGCTGATATTATTATTCAGTATTACAGTAGGCCTACAGGCTGATATTCAGTATTACAGTAGGTCTACAGGCTGATACTATTATTCAGTATTACAGTAGGCCTACAGGCTGATATTCCCCCATGTTGACAAAATGGTGTGTACGGTAAATACAATAAAAACAATAGGGCTAAATATAAGTCAACAAAATAACAATGCATTGACATATTGACATTGACACATGTCTAAAGAAGGTTAGCCCTTGCTATAAAGTGGTATTATTACGAATAAAAGACAGTCCAATGTTGGTAGATGCATACTGTGTAGCCTACTGTAAGTGCCAATGTAGTCACAAATTGCAACACTAGATATTTCTTTTTTTTTAATCGGATGAATCTAGGTTTGCAATACCTCCCATAGGCAGCCAATGCATCAAAACGTTTCTGTTTGTTTTTTGCTATCTTTTTTGACATGGGTTAGGGTTAGGGTTAGGGTCCTTGAAAAGGAAATGGCAGAGAATCACTGGGTTAGGTTGTGTAGAATATCATTCCCAGGTATTTGTATGGCTTTATCAGTGATTCCCAAACATTATAATGTCAATGACCCCCTGTCTGACATGCATTAGGCTACGGACCCCCATTTAATGGCATTTCTATCTCTGAGAACCCAATTTATATTCTAAAATCAATGTTAATTTAACTCAGAGAGTGTGGTTGAATTTGCACACTCTCTGAGTTACATATGGGGTCCATTTGGTTGCTAACTTTATCTGGGGACCCCTGGAACTCCCTGAAGGACCTCTGGGGGTCCCCTAGCCCCTCTCGCCTCTTCAGAATACAAAGTAACAAGAAGGAGCGAGTGGTCCCCGGACCCCACTTTGAGAAGCAATGCATTACAGGGAGGAGACGAGGCAACAAACATGAGAAAGTGAATGACAGACTGAAACTAGTTTCTAGTTGATATATTCATACCTGGAGGCTGGAGGCGATGTCTTCTCATCAAACTGTACATTAAATCCTTAATTGGTCCTTTTGATGCACCTGCGTTTGTGTTGGTTTAAGCCAAGCTGTTGCTGCCTGGTAAAACCTTTTATATTTACTCTATGGTTAAAACACGGTAGAAGCGCATTTTCAAACGGTGGACTAAAGGTGGTTGCACACTGCTGCGTTTTTCGGGCCGAATATCGGAGTGAATTTCGGAGCACGCAAATAAAAAAATCAACCTCACGTTATGTCAGTCACGTTTGCACACTGCTGCCCTTTTCGCGCACCACTCGGTCCCTTGCTCTCTCTATCTCTCTCTCTCTCCTTGCCCTGAAAAACGCATTTCGCAACGAAAAACGCAGCAGTGTGCAACCAGCTTTACTGGGAGAAAGAGAAGGTAGTTTACACTGCTAAACATTGTCGTGTATGTTTCTGTTCAACTTGTTGTTAGCGACGACAGTAAACTAAACAGCATAAGCTCCAGTGCTTCCACTCTCTCTGAAAGCCTGTGGGCGGGGTTAGGCTTCCACGCGTGCGTGCGTGCGCGTGTGTGCGTGCGTGTGTGTGTGTGTGTGTGTGTGCGCGCGCGCCTACTGCCTTGCGTGCGTGCGTCGCGCGCGCGCGCGCGCGTGTGTGTGTGTGTGTGTGTGTGTGTGTGTGTGTGTGTGTGCGTGTGCGTGTGTGTGAGGCTGCACTCACACTGAGACGCACTTTTTTTTTTTTTTTTTTTTAAGTTCAGTCAAAGTTGTGTGTTCAGATGTAAAGGGCCTCTCTATAGTCGGTAGAACGCTATCCATTACACAACTAGCAGATGACACAACCCTTTTCTTAAAAGATAAATCTCAAATTGGTGAAGCCCTCAAAGTCATTAACACTTTTTCATTGGCCTCTGGTCTCAAATTGAACATTTCAAAGTGTGAGCTTCTTCCAGTTAAAAACTGCACGGATGTTGTTATTTCAGGGGTCCCTGTCAAGCACAAGGTTAAATATCTTGGTGTTGTAATCAAAAAGGACCAAAGCTCTAGATTATCAGAAAATTTTGACCCTCTTATTGCTTCGGTCCAACAGAGATTTAATCTTTGGCTTCAGAGAGATTTGTCCATTACTGGGAGATCATTAGTAGCCAAAGTTGAAGGCCTCTCCAGACTTATATATACAGCAATGGCTCTTGATGTCTCAAAGGAACAATGCACAAAAATTGACAAAATGCTATTTGACTTTATTTGGAAAAAGAAAATCCATTATATTAAGAAAAGTGTTATGATAAATAAGTTAAGTGCTGGAGGCCTTAATGCTTTAGACTTCACCTCCCTGAACGCTTCCTTTAAAATCAAATGGATCAAGCTCTTTCTTAAAAACCCCAACTCAATTTGGAACTTTATTTCTGCTCATGTGTTCAGCAAACTAGGAGGATTGGATTTTCTGCTTAGATGTAATTACAATATTGCTAAGATACCGGTTAAACTATCTAATTATCATAGTCAACTTTTATTGTCCTGGTCGATGTTGTACTCGCATAATTTCTCTCCTCATAAATATTTTATTTGGAACAATCTAGATATTAGATTTAAAAACAAGTCTTTGTTTATTAAGAGCTGGTTTGATAATAACATTATATTAGTTAGTCAGTTATTGAATGACAGGGGTCAGTTATTTACATATGAAGAATTTCTTTCGGTTTACATTTTCCCTGTTACTCCTCGAGAATATTCAATTGTCTTTGATGCAATACCAGATGGTGCTAGGAGGCTACACTCTAAAAACAAAAACTAGGCTCTACTCAATTTTATTGGTGAAAAATTTTTACACTCAAAAATATTGAGTAAATATTACTGTTATGAAATCAGGTAGATGATACTCAATTAATTTGAGTAAAAGTAACCAAAACTTTTACGTACTTATTAACAACTAAAATTGAGTAGATATAATTAAATTATTCAGTCAATGCCACAAAAGACTACAAGTAAATACATTGAAATATTAAGTAGATCTAATTGAATATTAGAGTATGATTTAACAAAACAAATATGTCACATTTACTTTATTCATTTACTTTTATTGATTTAATTCATATAGTACCATTTACCCCTTTCATTTACTTTACCTTTTACTCCAGGAGTACATGATGTCAAATGAATACACATGAAATAATTATGCAGATAATTATGTTTTTAATCAACTAATTTTGACCAGTGTAACACCACATCAAGTATGAACATTCAACATACTTTAGTATGTAAATGACATGCAACAATGCCTGCAAAAACAATATGTTTAAAGATAATGATCAGGAAAGGGGTATCCTGACACTTTTAAAATTCTGTTTACTAAAGAGCAGTGTGTGTTCACAATACTGTATATAAGTACCTCTAATTGAACTGTGCATACTGTAAGTAAGCAGTCTGTCAAACATTATGCACCATAAGAACAATGAGCCCATCAAATGAACAGTAAGTCATAGCCACAAAATACATTAAAGAAGACAGTCAGAGGCCATTTGGCATGAAAGAAAATCACAACTTTGAATATGAAATAATAAATAAGCATTTACAGTAGCTCAACATTTAAACATATTGACTATGCACACGTGTAATGTCTATATGCTAAACTGACCTGTTTGCATTATGACTCGAATGCACCAGAAACAAACACTTTACATTAACTAATTACTATCAGCAACAAATACCATTGCAAAAATGCTGTTTTGACAATAAATCCACTTTCAGTAGGTTATACCCACTTTCTGAGAGCATCTTGCTGAACAGTAGTCGGCAAGCAGACATTTTTTCAGTCTCTGAACTTTGGCTGAAAGGTGTCCAGGATCCAACTCAACTAGTACTTTTTGGAACATCTCAAGACCATATCTGAGGTTCTTGGGGTATCTCAGATTAAAGGCATAGAACAGTCCCAACAGATAGCAGCAGATCCCCAAGATTGTTGAGGGCAGTGATGCCCTTAATCACAATACCTACATCAGTAGGTTCATTCATTGAGTCCTCTTGGTTCTGCAGCAGGTAGATCTTCATCTTCATCATCACCTCCTCTGTCAACTTCTCTTCTACTCTGACAGGTGCACCAGCAGCTTCCTTCCTGCACACATTGTGAAGATAATTGTTTAGAGCTCACTTTCAGGCTAAATGTTACAAGACACACAGACACACATTGAGCAATCCTAGCTGTCTCCACACATGCAGCCCTGGGCATAATCTTGAATCAGTTGGACCAGACATGCAACGGATGCAACAGCCATTCAGCCAATGTCACAACCTCATTCTCTGGACATCACTATGCTGTTCCTTTGCATGTGATGGTCTCATCCACGATGACATTAAAACGTCAAAACATTTATTTTACTAACTTGAAAGTCCTTGATCTTGACACTATCTTCTTCCAGATGGTCGATGTGACATCGGATGATGACCTCTCGTGTTCGTTGATTGGGGATTCCTCTCTGCAGAATAGAAAAATAATTATTTGAACAATAAAGAAAAAGTATGACTGCACTTTCATAACTAACATAAACTTTGGCAATACAATTGTTTCCACAACCCAGTTTTAGCAACGGAAGCTGGGAGACTGTCCTTAGTAGCTATTAAGACATACATTTAGAAATGAATAATCAGGAGAGAGAGAGTTGCAGGGGATAAAGATGAGTTTAGCATAAATTAATATAGTAATTATTGTCATTAGCCAGGTGAAATATAATTAAAGCAGTTAGAGTAAATGAAAGTTTCATACCTGAAGTACAATACTCATTTGTGCCCAAACTGCCCTTCTTGGACTGGAACATGGACAGTAGTTTGGGGGTATAGAAGTCCAACATTGCCATACATTTTGGCTCAAGATTCAGTGTGGTGATCATCCTGAACTTTGCACTAACCTGGAAGACAGAGATGAGGGGAAGAGAGTAAAAAAGAAGACATGTAGATAATAATGTAGGCCTATACCTGTGCATTTTATCTTCATTGTACACACCATTGTATGCAGCTGTGCATAGCTTGTAATAAATGCAAAAAGTCACAATGACTAGAGGGCTTGCACATTCCTCTCACTGTAACCTTAACTAGCTGCAAACCTTTGTAAAGAACATAAGTTATACCCAATACATTTGTGTAGCCTATACTATATGCACAAAGATACAGTAAATCTACTTACCAATATTTGCAAACACTCTCCAGGTTTCTTGTTGAAGAAGATGTGTGCTGCTGCTGTTTGTTGACAGAATGTTCCAGTAGAACTTTCCCATGAACCCTTGTGTACAATTTTGAATCTTAGTCATATCTACTCAATTGTTTAAGTTGTTGTGAGAGATGAAAGATTATTAAGTTGGAATGAATAATAATTAAGGGTCTTTTTAAATTGATCCATATAAGTACTCCATACTCAAATATTATGAAGGAAAATTACCAAAACAAATTGAGTATAATTCATGAATAAAATCAGTTGGTCAAATACTAATTTATTCTCATGAAATTAACTCAAATAATATATGTACATCTAACTCAAAAAGAACAGTTGGATTTTTACTCATTTTGTTTGGTGTGACCTACTCAAACAATCACATACATGATATTCAGTGATTTTATTGAGTAAATATAACTTTTTCTAATAGTGCTATTTACTCGGTCACAGAAATCTTTCTTAGAGTGTATTGATATCAGCTCCTAAAGGTAGAAACTGTACTGTCCCAAGTTGGAGTCCACATGATTTATATATTGGCAATGTATGTCCATTATTAAGTGATACATCCACCAATCAATGTGTTAGGAGTATTATTCAAAGAGATATTGTTTCTAAACCCGCAGCAGTTTTCTATTGGAATAATCTATACAATGACATTGATTGGAAAAACGCTTGGGTTTTGCCAAGAACATTTCTTGTTACAAACAAGGTACGTGAGGTTACTTTTAAAATAATGCACAGATGTTATCCTGTCAAGGCTAATATGGTCAAATATAAGTCTGACATAGAGATACATTGTGCTTTTTGTGGAACTGCTGAGGAAACTTTATCTCACCTATTTTGGGATTGCACTTGCACTCATGATCTTAATAATTTTATAAATTCCAAAATTGACTCCTCGCTTAAATTGAGTATTCGACATATATTATTTGGTCTTTCAAACGATGATAAAATAAATGTAGACAAAATGTATGTTATTAACCTTCTCTTAATTCTAGCTAAATATCATATTCATTGTACCAAATTTGCCAACCAACGTCCAAATATTGTTGTTTTTAAAGCCCTACTATTGTCATACTTAGATACTTTAAAACACTGTACTAACACTAAAGCTGTGAAAACCATAAGAATCTGTGATGAATATATTACCTAAGTAACCTCGAGCTTATTATTTATTTTATTATATTTTTCTTTGTATTTCTTAATTTTATTGTGATGTGACTGCTTTTTGACCTGTTCTTTGTATGTAATGTAATATTTTGTCAATAAAAAAAAAAAAAAAGTTGTGTGTTCAGTCAAAGTCTGTTCCAAAAAAGAATACAATTCCCACAATGCTTTGCGGAAGTGGGCGGTTCTGCTTGAGGAGGAAGCAGATATGGTATTTGGCCATGTAGTTCTTTTGGAGGTGTCATTGGGTGCTTTTTGGTGACAGGTAAAATGGATTTACAAGCTCACAGCGTGCCACCATGCGACACGTTGTGAGCTTGTAGATCTGCTATTTAAAAAAGTTACTTTTAACAAATGTTTCAGTATTGATACTTTTATTTAAGCAATGAATTTGAGTATTTTTTTCACCACTGTATATTTGTATGTTTCAGTATTGATACTTTTATTTAAGCAATAATTTTGAGTATTTTTTTCACCACTGTATAAAGCTTTCATTCAATCAATTGCATCTGTGTAGGCATCACTGTCACCATGTATGACATGTAAAGAAATATTTGTAATATTCATTGTTATTGTCGAATGTTTACTGTTACACACACTTAACTTTAATTTATTTATAATATTTCGTTCTGAAATGGAGGTTTCATGTCACTGCAGTGCAGGCAGACAGGCTCTGCTACTGTGGAGTACTAAACTACAAGTGAACACACCTGTGTGGGATTGCATCATGGCCTCTCTGTCCTATTGGTTAGCAGTTCAACCCTGCCCTTCTGTCTCATCAAGTGCAGCTGGTCTGCCCTATAATGCTTGCCTACAACAGTCCCTGTGCTGTGCTTGTGTGCTTGTGTGCTTGTGTGCTTGTGCTTAAGCAACACCACAGGACTCAAGCACTCAAACCATGTGACTTCCATCCGGAATGCATTGTGCTGTCTCTGCCCCCCCCTCCCCCCACACAACTCTCACTAGCACTTTGTGCTTGTCTGTGCTTGCAGGTCTGCAGTCAGAGCAGGGTTCTCAACAACACAGCTGACTCTCACAGGTTGATTAGAAGGGTTGCCAGGTCATGGCTGTGGATCAAAGCACTGAGCACTGATACAGGTCAAAAGATATAAAAACCTGATTAAAGAGTGTATCACACTTTTCTCAGTTGATTCTTATGTAATGTTTGGCATAGAATCCATTTCTGCTTGGGTAATGTTTGTATCGTGCATAGTTAATGAGATAATTTGCATATTTATGTTGAATAAACTATAGCGAATAAAGGGCATCCAACTTGTGTTTTGGTGGTTTTCTGTTAAACTAATGATTATTTTATCTCATTCAGATGTAAGGATATTTACAGTAACCATTGGGTATGTTTATGGTTTATAAAATTCATTCATAGAATAATAAATTGAGTCCCTCCCGTTTTCCCCCGCGTCTGTTTCAAGGCGTCCTTTGCCAGAACGATCAATTAAATACGTTTAAAGTGGCTTAATGGTGATCATTAATTAACTATAATGTATGGATCATCTTTTGTTCTTCTTTTTTTAAGTGACTTTGAATTGTGTAATTTAATTCACATTAATTCGTTTCGGAACACAAGCTCAGGTCTGAGTTGGAGCAAAGCTTAATTGTTAAATTTAATTAGCATATAATGTGATATAGGCCTAATATTATACATTCAAATTCTCAGAGGACCCTGAAATGTGTGAATTTATGCAAAGAGTATAGTGTTAAAATAATGAGTGTAATTAATGTTAACACTTGCTATGCATCCCATCCCATGTCTGTGATCAAAGTACATTACAACCGATCACGTGATGATGCAACTATTTGTTTAGATCCGCTGTGGTCACGTGCTGCTGCACATGTCATGGAGTTTACTACAGCAACAAGTTAACAACCCCAACAACACACAAGCTAGCGTTAGCCGGCTGATCGCCAAAATAAAAGTCTGGGTTTCCGAGGCTAGCCGGCTGCTAACAGAACGTCCCACCTCTAACATGGAGTTTACTCATAGAGTATAATATATAAAGAGTTTACTGCAACAAGTTAACAACACACAGGCTAGCGTTAGCCGGCTGCTAACATGTCAAAGAGACAAACAAAACGTTTTTCAAAAGGACACAGAAACGCTGAAAGCCACAGGAGTAAAGTAAGAAGAAGCAATAAGCAGGATGTGGGCTTTATGTTGTTGTTTGGGCGGTTTTCAACTGAAAGGTAAGCACACGTTGTTTGCATTTATCTTGTGCAGTGTTATTGATTTAGAGCTATGAGTAAATTAGTTTGTGCTGTGATTGAATGAGTGTGAAAATGTCCCATCGCTGTGTGGGTATGATTAACGTCAACGTGAGTCAAGTGGGTCTGTCTGCAGACCACAGATGGGCGGGGTCTTTTGGGAGGCGGGCTTCTTCTTCTTCTTCTTGGCGTTTTATGGCGGTTAGGGAGGCGGGCTGTGAGGCTCATAGGGGGTGGATTGAGATTCCAGGGGGCGGATTGATTCCTTCTCAGACCTGGGGATATTCTGCACTTAGAAAAAATCCCGGCTCAAGTGCCCGCCTCAGCCACTCGCTAACACTACAAGTCAGGGCTATGGGAGATGAGCCCAGGGGGTCCCCGGACCCCCAAGAGAACCAGGGACCACCCTCCCCACCCCAAACCCGAGTTAAGACACCATTCTGGGCCACTTGCCACCCAGCACCACCCTCTACACCTCCGTGATGGAGGGTGTGCTCACTTTGTGCGAGAGGATTTTTCAAAGACAAAGGGACAGGGGGAACTTGCCCTGCCTCTGGCACCTCCAGAGCACCAGGGCCGACTCGCCCGACCCTCTAGCCCGACTCGGGGCACCCTCCTCGGCCACTTTCCACCCAGCGCCGGCCTCTATACCTCCGTGATGGAGGAAGTGCTCACTTTGCTCTGGAGAGTTTTACAAAGGAAGGAGGGGGGGACAGAGCCAGGGAGCCTGGAGCTCGGAGCTCCAGGGCCCAGGGGCCGGCCCCTCACTGCTCGAGGCCGACCTGGGGGCCTCGGCCTCGGCCGAGGGACCACCCACGGACCCCCTGGAGCCGTCGCGGACCCCCGCGGACCCCCTCCGGCGGCCCTAAACGGCCGCAGCTCGGGAAAAAAAAAAAATAGCAGACCCCCAAGCTCGCCAGACGCTTTAGGCTCCCATTCAACCGCCCTTTGGGCCTCGCGCTCGAGCCTGGTACCGTCGGAACCGGCTCGCCGCCCCGCACACGATGGTGCCATCGGGGACCCCCGCGGACCCCCAGGGCCGGCGCCAGGCCCCGAAAACCAGGCCTGGACACCTCCAGGGACCACCGGGGACCGCCAGCGGGGGTCCCCGGAGGTCCCTGGCCGGCCTCCGAGCGCCTCCGCCCGGGGACCACCTCCAGGGACCCCCGCGGACCCCCAGGGCCGGCGCCAGGCCCCGAAAACCGGTCATAGGGGGTGGATTGAGATTCCAGGGGGCGGATTGATTCATTCTCATACTATCCAATAGCATCCCCCCACAATCCGCCCCCTAATCTGTGGTCTGCAGACAGACCCGTCTCACGTGAGTCGTGACATTGCTTGCTCAGGGACAGCGATGTTTTGTGTGTGTGTGTGTGTGTGTGTGTGTGTGTGTGTGTGTGTGTGTGTGTGTGTGTGTGTGTGTGTGTGTGCGTGCGCGTGCGTGCGTGCGTGCGTGCGTGTGTGCGTTCGTGCGTTGATGGACAGTGAATGGACAGAAGTGAGAGAACGTGTCTTTTTAAATAAAACGTCCAGTCGTAATTCTATGTCCCCTCCTAGCCGCAAATTGCAACACTAGATTTCTTTATACTCGGATGAATCTAGGGTTGCAATACCTCCCATAGGGATCCAATGCATGAAAACAGTTTTTTGCTATCTGATTGTATTAAACGACTTCAAACTCACCAATATTGTGGCTCTATGGAAAGTTGGAATTTACTCTTGCTATCTGCAAAGTGTTTGTTTCTGAAAAGTCCACCGTAGAATTGTTATCATTTTATTTTCTGTCAAGAAATCCGAGAAGACAAGTCTTGAACTTCGGAAGCGCTCGTCTATAACGCCATGTCCCGCTGCCTCCTGCATACTATGTGACATTTAGAACCAGCTGGTACACAGGACTGCTGAGTGACTTCCCACAAGCGCTTCCAAACTCCAGCACTTAGAAAAAATAATCACCCGAACTGAATTTCTTGACAGAAAATAAAATGATAACAATTCTACGGTGGATTTTTCAGAAACAAACACTTTGCAGATAGCAAGAGTAAATTCCAAGCTTTCCATAGAGCCACAATATTGGTGAGTTTGAAGTCGTTTAATACAATCAGATAGCAAAAAACTGTTTTCATGCATTGGATCCCTATGGGAGGTATTGCAACCCTAGATTCAACAGAGTATAAAAAATCTAGTGTTGCAATTTGCGGCTAGTCCCCTCCATTGAGGGAAACTACATTAATGAGGACTGGAGGACAGGAGAGCCAGTGAGAGTACTGTGAGACCTTTGTGACGACTTGTCTTTATTACAATACATAAGAAGAACTCATAGAACTGATTGCAACATCTCTGGAAAAAGATGTCAAGTGTCTGAATTTGCAAGCATATGAAGAGGATTCAGTTAGTCATGGACACACCACACGTGAACAAGAAAAGGAAATACATCCTTACACAGGACAATGAATCAGACTGAATCTGAATCTGCTTTTGTTGGACTGGACATTAGTGATATTACTGTTGTACACTGATATTTGTGTTAGCAACAGTGAGTTTGGCTGTGTGTGTGGTGTTCTTACAAATAGTAAAAACAAAAACACTGCACATAACAGGCTATAATATATCAGGCCTAGGAAGCTGCACAGCCATTCAATATTCTAGGAGACTCTCCACATTCTCCACATTGGCAGGCCTTTCTATCTATCCAGTGTCTCTTCTTGTGACTGATGGAAATAGAGACAGGAGACATCTGCTGTAGTCTGTAATGTCTCTTCACTGCCCTCATCATCCATAATGGTGGACAGATGTTTTATTGTCAGGCCAGCCATTGATTTTCAACCTGTAGGCAGTAGATGTTGATAGGCCCATTTCCGTAACATGGAACCTCATCTAGGTGGTGTGCCACCAGTGGGATTCCCAATGCAGAGTCATTGCTTCCCCATAGAAATAACAACTAAATAACTCAATAATGTGTGTGTGTGTGTGTGTGTGTGTGTGTGTGTGTGTGTGTGTGTGCGTGTGCGTGCGTGCGTGCGTGCGTGCGTGCGTGTGTGTGTTTGTGTATTGTTAGCTGCTAGCTAGCATAAGGGCTGCTAGCTAACCAGGGACACCTTAGAGAGAGAGAGATGAAGCAGGGACCCCTTAGCTGAGAGATGAAGCAGGGACCCCTTAGTTGACAATGATTGATTGATGTATCTCAGACATTTAACCATTTAAACTCAGTAAACTTAGCCTCGGAAACCCAGGCTTCTTTGGCGATGGTAAGAAAAAGAAGCCTGGGCGATCGCGTTATGATCACTGTTGTAGGAAGTGTAGAATTTCCCTAACCAATCAGAGTGCAGAGAGCGTTGCACCGAATGTGTTGACGGCATGACGCAGCAGCGTTCTCTGCAGAGGAGCAGAGGGGGGAGGGGGGAGGGGGTAGGAGAACTCGGGAAGCGCTCACTATCCCGACTATCCGCTGTTCCGACATGGTCGGCAGGTTAGTTACTTAGCGTCGGCAGGTTAGTTACTTAGCGTAAGGCAGGTTAGTTACTTAGCGTAAGGCAGGTTAGTTACTTAGCGTCGGCAGGTTAGTTACTGAGGTAAGGTTTACTGAGGTTAGGTTTAGGGTTGGGGGTAGAGTTAGGGTTATAGTTATCTGCATACACAAACTGTCCACATTAGGTTAGAGTGCAGTAAACTTCACCCTTCACTTACTACTCAGTCTTCCCTCTACAACAGGGAACTTCAACAGGGGGTCCTCAGAGTTACTACAGGGGGGCCAACACATCTTTGTGTGATAGGATCACCTTTTTTTTTACATTATTCATTTGAACAGGCTAGTACATAGGGCCGGAAATCTCTCTGTACCTGGCCATTTGATTTGATTAGATTATAAAATGTTGATATGATTGATTATCTTGAATTTTTGCTTGAGATTGTGATTGTGAATGTGATTTGCCACATGAACACTAGCTTCCATATTATACTACTAATCTACAAGCTCCCAACATGTGAGCTTGTACTGTAGATTGGATATTTTTGGCAATTGGGAGATTTGGTGTAGAGGGGAAAAAAGGAGGGGACCAACACAAATCAATTCTATTCTCTGAACAATCATCTGATTCATTCCAATCAAGATATAAAATTGAGAATAATTAATTTAACTTGAAGAAGGTAGAAGTAAATCAAAATGCAGATGCAGTATCTTCTTTTCAAGGTGGCCTTTTGAATCAGAATGTTTTGGCTTTCTGCTCAAGTTTGTGAGTCTGCGTTTGTGAATAAAAGTGTGGCTAGTTTTGTATATCAGTATTTCATTGTTTACATGCTATTACTATTAATTACTATTATACGGGAGAGGGAGATGTACCCAGTATTCCTTTAATCTCAATGAATGGCCTCATCAGAGGCTATACAGCCATTATCCTTACTAGGCTTTGTTTTCTCTGTCCCTGTCCCTGACTCTTTCTCTTTCTTGTTTCATCATATCATCATTAACTAGCAATGCTGCTGCTGTCATCAGCTTTCAGCCCCTGTCAAAGTAATATTTATATATTCTTACTCAGTCAGCCGCTAGCAGGGTTTGCTAAAGTTTTGAGTGATGCCGTGCGCCACCTTCAGACCAAAAGTTCCAGTTGGGTGTAAGGAGCAGAAGGGCCTCTAGTGGCCAGCAGTGGCCAGCAGGGCATTTAAGTCTTGTTTCCTTCTACGTTTCCATCGCGTTGTGAGCTTGGAGATCGGCTATTTTCAAATAGCCACGGTATAAAACAGGGCTAATGTAGTTTATGTATGTTTTATAATTTATATATGCAAAGTAACTTTTATCAAATAAATGTGGTGGAGTAAAAGTACAATATTTGGATCCAAGATGTAGTGCAATAGAAGTATAGGTATTGGAAATTGGAAATACTCAAGTAAAGTACAAATACCTCAAAATTGTACAGTACTTAAAGGGATATTACACTTTCAAAACTTTTTTATCGTCTAATCAGGCTTGTATGAACACCCTGAACAGTTTTTAATTTGCTTCATTCAATATTTAGATATTTTATGTAAATGTTACCACCTCCAACACGCCCAGGCCCTCTCCACATACACACCCATTGTAACTTCAAACTCCATTTTAACCATGATAGATTCATTAAAAACACCCATTATTTTTTCTGGTGACTCATTTTACCTTCCTAATACGTGAGCAGACCGTGTTTTTTCAATAACCTTTTTCTTTTATTTTTAATAATTCTTTGGGAAAATGGAAAACATTAAATACAATAATATTTTATTGAAAATAAATGAAAAAAGTTATTGAAAAAACACAGTCTGCTCACGTATTAGGAGGGTATTATGAGTCACCAGAAAAAATAATGGGTGTTTTTAATGAATCTATCATGGTTAAAATGGAGTTTGAAGTTACAATGGGTGTGTATGTGGAGAGGGCCTGGGCGTGTTGGAGGTGGTAACATTTACATCAAATATCTAAATACTGAATGAAGCAAATTAAAAACTGTTCAGGGTGTTCATACAAGCCTGATTAGACGATAAAAAAGTTTTGAAAGTGTAATATCCCTTTAAGTAAACATACTTAGTTACTTTCCACCACTGTAGCTAAGTACTGTCCATCTTCACCTTGGCCACTTGTCATGCAGTATCCAAGATTCTTATAGCATCAAACTGTCACTTCGGACCACATGTTGCCCTTTCTATAATTTAAATGCCACATTTCTTTCCGTTACTCCTCTCTTAGGAGAACACATCTGGATAGTCCTAGATGGCCCAGTAGACTCCATATGGATGGAGAATCTGAACTCTGTGTTGGACGACAACAGAACGCTGACGCTGGCCAACACAGACCGAATACCCATGGCTCCCAACTGTAAGGTGGTGTTTGAACCGTACAACATCGACAACGCCTCGCCCGTCACCGTTTCACACAACGGCATGGTGTTCATGATCTCCTCCGTGCTCAACTGGAGCCCCATACTGGAGGTATATATAGGGGCGTAACAAGGGAGGGGGGAAAGTGGGACTGAGTTACTAGGGCCCAAGGCGGAGGGGCCTTAACTATTTTATACTTTAACTATCAAAAAAATAGCAGATACACAAGCTCACAGCGCGGCACCAAGTGCCGCGCTGCGAGCTTGTAAATCAGCTATGTTTTAAAACCCGTGAAAATGTGTGCAAATCTTTGAAAATCTTTGAATATATATATATTTTTTAAGCAAACATTTGTACTCAAATTTTTGCTTCTGGGGGGTCCCTGGAACTAAATATTTTCGCAGCGTGCCACGCTGTGAGCTTGTATATCTGTTATTTTTCAATAGTTAAAGCTCAAAATGATGCATAACAATGCGTTCCCAGTCTAAATGGGTTAAACCCCCTCCCTCTATGAAGGACATTTATGGGGGCCCGCAGTGAATCCTTGTACCCAATTTATTTGGACGCGTGAAAAAATATTTAAACTTGAAGTTATTTTCAGTCAATTCTAACCAAAATGGCTATTATCTCAAAGTTGTCCTCGAACATAATCAATAAAAACTCGTCACTGTCAGGCAGAAACCTCATATCTCAAAGTTTCAAATGTGTACGTCTTTTGGTAAAGCAAAGCCCTGCTTCATCATTCAAGACTGTTGCAAAAAACTAGTGAAAACAGCAGATCTACAAGCACACAACGCCTCGCGATGCCAGGCGTTGTGTGCTTGTAGACCTGCTGTTTTCACTAGTTTAGTACATTTTATAGATGATAAATACAAAACGAACAGTTTTGGACAAGGTTTCCTCCCGACAACGACGATATGCTATAAATATAAGGTGCTGGGAGTGACATTTATAATGTAGGGGTGCCTCGGATTAAAACAATATTTATGGGGTGCCCTGAGACAAAAAGGTTTGGGAACCCCTGCACTAGGGGCCCACATAACAAGCCCATTCCCAAGATGCACCGCAAACTGTCATGGCCAGATGTGACTTATGGGGGCTAGTAGTGTTACTGTGAATAGAAATAAAGAAATTGGCAGCTTATTGTGTTGAAAAAGACACATTTAGCCACTTGTACGCATGCTCCCACGCACCCTAACCCATACCCTAACCCTAACCACTGAAATGAACATAATTAAAATCACTAAAACGATAGAAAGCAGTAAATGAAAAAAATTTAACTTAATTCATCTTTTCTTTTCTCAAATTACAATCTGAGTCTTATGCACACCCGATTAAAGCTTAGCGATGGGTGCTTAGGAAGGGGTCAACATGATTTCAGACAAAAAGTACATAGCTACGCTGTCTCTCTGCGTTCTATGATCCTATAGTTTACTGAGACGCTACGCCGTCTCTCTGCGTTCTATGATCCTATAGTTTACTGAGACGCTACGCTGTCTCTCTGCGTTCTATGATCCTATAGTTTACTGAGACGCTACGCCGTCTCTCTGCGTTCTATGATCCTATAGTTTACTGAGACGCTACGCTGTCTCTCTGCGTTCTATGATCCTATAGTTTACTGAGACGCTACGCTGTCTCTCTGTGTTCTACGATCCTATAGTTTACTGAGACGCTACGCTGTCTCTCTGCGTTCTATGATCCTATAGTTTACTGAGACGCTATGGACCCTTGCGGGTCTGTAATTCTGAGAGTGTACAAATGGAACCAAATGGACCCTTATGGCTGTAAATATAGTGTTCTTACTGGTTCTAATGTTCCCCCAGGTCCTCAACCTCCAGCAGAACCAGATCAAATCCCTCCCAGACTCCATCGGTAACCTCCAGCTGCTACAGACGCTCAATGTCAAAGGTGAGCAGTAAGGACGAGTATCAAGGTGAGAGGCTGCCTTACCACCAGTGTTGGGCAAGTTACTGAAAAATAGTACACTGTACTTTGCATAGGATATAATCAATAACACATGCAGAACAAAATGAAACATGGGTGGGGACAGAAGGGGGCTTAGTCTATTTAAGTCACGAGTAGCAGCCGTCTGAAGGTGACTTTTCATACCAGTTTTGAAGGAGGCTAGGGATTTGCACTCCTTTAGGGCCGGCGGTAGGGCGTTCCACTTACTGTACATGCATTTGGTCCAGTAACTGTCTTTTAACTCATTTACCGCCTCCCCCGATAGTCCCGAGAAAATCCCAATGTCGTTCCCCGCCAGGCCCGATAGTCCCGAGAATTTGCTTTTATATAATGTAATGTTTAATTACACTCTCCCCCAGCTTGTTACAAATGTTTAGCCTTTTATCTTACAGGGAACCTAAAATATCACACATCAAAGTAAGTGTGTTTGAAAAAAAGACTGTGATAATGTATAAATTGCAATACAAATGCATATAAATCTCCCCATAACCCACAGTGAACTGGCACAGTGACGCATTTTGCGCACACAAGGCTGGCGGAAAAAAAAGAGAAGAAAAAAAAAGTGTGAGAACAGCTGTGTGTGTGTGTGTGTGTGTGTGTGTGTGTGTGTGTGTGTGTGTGTGTGTGTGTGTGTGTGTGTGTGTGTGTGTGTGTGTGTGTGCACATCTCTTAGCTGGCTGGTGGTCCACGGACCACTGTCTGTTTCAGTGGCCACTGGTCCCCCTGTCCTGATCAGCACAGTGCTATCAGAGTCTCTGATTCAGAGATCTGTCTCTCTCTCTCTCTCTCTCTCTCAAGACACAAAAAAATTATCGCCAATTCGCCATATAAATGCTTCTAAAACATAGGCCTACCTGAGAATGATGATGGTTGATTAGAATCCACAGGTTATAATCCATATATCCAGGCTATAATATATTGTTTTGTAATGGTCCACAAGCAGCCAAGCAGGCCATTGGCGCCAGGCGGTCCTTTGCAAAGGGGGGTCCCTGGTCGGCTTTCTAACGGAACCAATAAGGGGTCCGCGGGCCCAACGCTTCGCTCCGCAGAGCAGTGGGAACACGATAATCAACTCTTACAAAATCAATCAATAAAACTGCCCGATTACATAAAGTTCACACGACGCGATCCAGTTGAGTCAGAGACAAGTGAAGTGGTCCCTGGAAGGGGGTCCGTCCTCTCATTACCCTGCCTGGTCTCCAGCCAACACTTCTCACGGACCACCACCAAAACTCCCACGCTCCCCCACCACGCTCCTCCCAAAAAGCAAGAGATCAACTAGTGTCGTTACTAACGAGCAAAGACGCAGAGGAGCTGTTTAGCAGCCTAGCAGGGCAGTGCAGAGGATTTTTTTAGGGGCAGGGGGAGACATTTTTCTAACATGTCCTAGAATGTGAAAATAGCAGATCTACAAGCTCTACAAGCTCTCTCAATGTGTCACAGAGCGATGTGTTGAGCTTGTAGAGCTTGTAGATCTGCTATTTTCACGTTCGGACATGTTAGAAAAGACTCATGCCCCCTTTGATGTCTATTTGTGTGTGTGCACCTGTACAGATCAAAACCCATCCGAGACCAACAGCAGACACATAGAGACAGAGAGAAAGCGCCCCCAAGTGGGGGCTCACATAAATACTCACATAAATACTGCAATAATAGTATGTGAAATTGCTGAGTGTATGGTCAGACATAGCCAATAAAAATATGTTTCTCTGCATTTTTCTAAACAGAAAATTAAAAAAAAAAAGAAATCCTATTACATAATTACATTAGTACACTTATCTGATAATGCCTGAAGCCATAAAGACAAATATCAAGTGAGTTATCCACTTGAAAAGCAATCGATCACAAAAAGGTCAATATCTCCAGTTTTTTCAATTATAGCTGGATTTTGGTCAAAAATGGCTATTTTGAGATGGCTGCAACTATAGAAGAAAAAGCTTTTTATTTATTTATTTTATTTTTTGGTGAGACTAGAGGTTGTCCTGTTTCATTTCAGGTACTGTATGACATTGTCGAAAAAATACAGAATTTAGGAAAAATGTCAATATAAAAAAACAAAAACAAAATGGCAGTGGAGCCATACAGTCAATGTTAAAATGGCGGCCAATGTGTTAAAGACAGAACAGGGCAAGGAGTCGTCAGGATGTTTGATTATTTGGAGATCTAACGTTGGGGAGGATGTGCTAAATAATGCACTTCTAGGATTTTAGCACATGTTCTCAGAAAGATGCTTTAGTTTCAATATTTATTGATCATTTTCAGACATTTCATTCCTCATTTAAGTTGGTTAAACCACTCCTGATTTAGAGGGATTTAGATTTGAGAAGATGTCTATAGAATCAGGTCAACCTATTATGCCTTGCACACATTGTATTGTGATGTTTAAAAAATAGCAGATCTGCAAGCGCTGTGAGCTTGTATTTCTTCAATGCCTTCCAGGTTAGCGATGAATGATTGATCAAAGCTGTGAGCTTGTAGATCTGTTTTATGTTCTATTTAATAGAGAAGAGACAAGGAGAGTCCCTGTTACTAAACAAACACTCTATAGCAATGATTACTGTCACAATATAGAGCTATTTAACACTGTTACTGAACACTCTATAGCAATGATTACTGTCACAATATAGAGCTATTTAACACTGTTACTGAACACTCTATAGCAATGATTACTGTCACAATATAGAGCTATTTAACACTGTTACTGAACACTATAGCAATGATTACTGTCACAATATAGAGCTATTTAACACTGTTACTGAACACTCTATAGCAATGATTACTGTCACAATATAGAGCTATTTAACACTGTTACTGAACAGTCTATAGCAATGATTACTGTAACAATATAGAGCTGTTTAACACTGTTACTGAACAAACACTCTATAGCAATGATTACTGTAACAATATAGAGCTGTTTAACACTGTTACTGAACAAACACTCTATAGCAATGATTACTGTCACAATAGAGCTATTTAAAACTATTACTGAACACTCTATAGCAATGATTACTGTCACAATATAGAGCTATTAACACTGTTACTGAACAAACACTATAAAAATGATTACTGTCACAATATAGAGCTATTAACACTGTTACTGAACAAACACTCTATAGCAATGATTACTGTCACAATATTGAGCTATTTAACACTGTTACTGAACACTCTATAGCAATGATTACTGTCACAATATAGAGCTATTTAACACTGTTACTGAACACACGCTCTATACTCTGAGACGCTACGCTGTCTCTCTGCATTATATGATCCTATAGTTTACTGAAACGCTACGCTGTCTCTCTGCGTTCTATGATCCTATAGTTTACTGAGATGCTACGCTGTCTTGTATTGTGATGTTTAAAAAATAGCAGATCTGCAAGCGCTGTGAGCTTGTATTTCTTCAATGCCTTCCAGGTTAGCGATGAATGATTGATCAAAGCTGTGAGCTTGTAGATCTGTTTTATGTTCTATTTAGGGAGCGAGTCTGTAGTTCTAATGGAAGCTAGGGAGCGAGTCTGTAGTTCTAATGGAAGCTAGGGAGTGAGTCTGTAGTTCTAATGGAAGCTAGGGAGTGAGTCTGTAGTTCTAATGGAAGCTAGGGAGTGAGTCTGTAGTTCTAATGGAAGCTAGGGAGTGAGTCTGTAATTCTAATGGAAGCTAGGGAGTGAGTCTGTAGTTCTAATGGAAGCTAGGGAGTGAGTCTGTAGTTCTAATGGAAGCTAGGGAGTGAGTCTGTAGTTCTAATGGAAGCTAGGGAGTGAGTCTGTAGTTCTAATGGAAGCTAGGGAGTGAGTCTGTAATTCTAATGGAAGCTAGTGTAACAGAGTTAAAAGTTAATTAATTGAATTTGTCTATTATTGAGCAGCACCAGACAGAATGTGTTTCAAACTAATGTTTATATAGTATTTTGGGTCACTGCACATCGTACTGTATGTCCTAGTGGAGTTGCTGTAGCTGCCGCACTGTGTGTCCTAGTAGTGTTGCTGTAGTTGCCTCAGCAGACAGAATGATTCTGGTCTGCTGAAGGTAAGATGCGCTCTGGAAATACAGTGATGTTATTTTGTGATTTCACTATGGAAAACGTCTCATTTCAACTGTAAAGTGAAGCACACAATGCATGAATATTTCATGATGTTGGGTCATTGTAAGGAGATCAAACTGAATGAAATGAACTGCTTTATAAACGTCTTTTGTTTCATCAAGCTGGAACTAGTGATGACATCAGTGTGGTGCTTTCTCCCGCGAAAATAAAATGAATGTACATTTTGTTTTATGTGTACCCAGACTTTATGATATGCAGTGGCCATCCAAGGAGACAAATGGTGATATTTGTCTGTTTCCTACAGGTATGTGTTGCATACTGTACCTAAACTATATTGTTTTCATTTAATGTTCTGGCTGAATGTTTTTCTGTAAACCCAATGTTTAGCCCAGTAAATGCTGCTATTACAGTATTTTTCTATTCACCTATTGTTAAAAAAAGAAAAGAAAAGTGTTTTAGATTAGATTACTTCTGTTATTGGTTAGGCTGAGATTAGATTATTTGTGTTATTGGTTAGGCTAAAGCTGAAGACTTTATGATATGCAGTGGCCATCCAAGGAGACAAATGGTGATATTTGTCTGTTTCCTACAGAATAAACTGTCAAAAGAGGTTCCTGCTGTCATCATTGCCTTCCAAGTGCTGTCCGTTACACTAGGGAGTGCAGGCATGCAAACGTGTAGCTTTTCGGCGAAAATCGCCGTTTTGAATCCAAATTGGTCATTTGTGTGAATCGTGCAGATTCGTTAAAAAATTGTTTAGGGGGGTGGGGGGGTGTCATGTCGTCAGAGCAGCAGTGAGAAGAGGAGCGTTTATTTCTATTCTCGGAGCCGTACGTTTTGTCAGTACAATGGTGTTGAAGGTAGATGGGGAAGTGGGTCGTTTTATTTTTTACAAATCAAGCGCTCCCTGAGTCCCTTCTCTTGCATGTGACGTCGTCGTTAGCTGGCAGCGCTCAAAGTCAACACTACACTGACTGCACTCAGTGCACTGCGAGCCACCACTGTACAGAGCAGAGCGGTCATAGTCTCAAAGCTTGCAAAGTTGCTGTAGTTTTGGTGTTACTGTGGACTGTTGGCTGTTTGATTCGCTTGCATCGCGGTCGTGCGCTATTCTGCATCGATGCGTGATGATGTGATATTATCGGTTATAGCCTTGTTGTTGATTTACGATGATTCGCTAGCTTAGCCACATGCTAACGCTAGTCACCGTGACTTCTTCCTACAGAAGGACTGGAGGATGCTGAGACAAGTTACAAAAAGTCTGGTATCTCAACTTAAGAACGGACTAACTGAGCTCGAGTTACAAGTGAAAAGGATCGACCTTTTCTTTGACGATGATGGCTAGCTAGATTGCAAAAAGTCAGCCAGGAGAATCCACTAAATGAATCATCTGTGATTTACAACTGTTTCCCAAACACTGGGTCGGGACCCATGTGTGGGTCGTGGACACATTTATATGGGTCCCTTCATTTTTCGTTTCCTACATTTAGTTTTTAATTATTTCAAAACATTTACAAAAAAACATTCCCTCCCCAAAAAAGCTAAACATTTCATGATAAAAAAAAAGAAGTAAATTACTTTTCTAATTTCATGAATAAATAAAATACAAAATGATCTAAGAAATGATCTTAAAAAACAAATAGGCCTATTTAAGAAGTAGTTAAAATAGCCGATCTACAAGCTCACAGTGCACATTGTCACTGTCTATGCCTGTTTATTAAAGACAAGTCCCTAAATATTAGGATATTCCTATAACTACCGGTATATCTGTAGGCTATATTATTGTAGATTTAATTTTCTTTATTGCGACCGTAGGTCGCAGTTACTTGCACTCCTATACTATCCAAACCTCCACTGGCTGTCCGTCAGTCCGTCAGTCAGTCTGTCACGTCAGTCAGTCTGTCACACGTCACACGTCACAATTTTGCCCTGCTCATATCTCCGCAACCGTTGCCCCGATCCATGCCAGATTTTGCACACACACTCCTTGCCTGCCAAACTACAACCTCCGGACCCCCGGAGCTCCAGGGACCCCCAAGTCCCTGGGGGACCCCCAGGTGTAAAAAATGACCAAATGTGCAAAAATGACCACCCCAACGGGGCTGCTCACGGGGAATTCCCGGGGACCACCGACTCCTGGTGCTCCAGAACGGATGCAAAAGTGGTGGCGCCCCCAGTGGAGGACCCCCTCCACTGCAGCTCACATAAAATGCCTTAACTCGGGCTAGGAGCGACCGGGAGAGCCGGGGCCGGTACCTATTTGTCCGCCTCGGCGGCGCGGAGACCCCACCCCTCATTTCTCACATGGCCCTCTTCTAGCGCCACCATGAGGCCGATTCTTGCAAAACACATTTTTGGACACTGCTCCTACAATTTTTGCCCTAAAATCACGCAAATCGGTACACAGTATGTCTACACTCATGTCATCAACTTGGATCTGTCCCATGGACCCCCGGAGCTCCAGGGACCCCCAAGTCCGGCTTGTAGATCTTCCCAATCCTTTATTTTTCTTTACATCAGAGTTTACTAACTTGTTCATGAGTATTTTCTTCACCTAATGAGAGTGGAATTTGCAATTTAAAGTTACATTTGTGACCGAAACCGGACTGAGCACAAGCTCTAGATCCCAAGCCTGGCTTAGGCTGCAGTAGCAGCCCCACAAACACCACCAGGCAGCAGCTAGCCACGAGGCCTCCACCAGGCAGCCACCAGGCCAGCCACCACCATCAGGCAGCAGCAAGCAGCTAGCTTCCAGGCCAGCCACCACCACCAGGCAGCAGCAAGCAGCTAGCTTCCAGGCCAGGAAGCCACCAGGCCAGCCACCACCACCAGGCAGCAGCAACCCACATTCTGACACTCTGGTTAATGGCAGAGACACACACAGCACACACACTTTGACACTCTGGTTAATGGCAGAGACACACACAGCACACACACACTCTGACACTCTGGTTAATGGCAGAGGCATTTACATTTATATTTCTTCACCAAATGAGAGTTAAATTTGGAAATTAAAGTTAAACAAAAACCACCAGTCAGCAGCAAGCAGCTAGCCACCAGGCCAGCCACCACCACCGGGCAGCAGCAAGCAGCTGGCTACCAGGCCAGGCCCAGGAGCAGCCAACCACCACCTGGCAGTAGAAAGCCATCACCAGGCAGAAGCTATCCACCAGGCCAGGCCAAGGAGCAACCAGCCACCATGCCGACTCGGAATAGGAGCAACATAAGTGAGGACCATGTCTCTATGCAGCAGGTGCGTGAAATGCTTGAACAGCAAACAATGCACTATAAAGAACTAATGCAGCAACAGGAAACCAGTTATAAAAACTTTACACAAATAATCATGAATACTGCAAACCAGCGAGTAGATGAACTCATGAAGGAAGTACATGAACTAAAATCCAGCCTCCAATTCACTCAAAAGGAGGTAGATGATTTGAAATTGGCCTGCAAAAAGATCTCCTCTGATGGTGGGTCTAATGAAAAGGATACCCACAAATTGTCTGAAACTATACAGACAATAGATTCAAAATCAGACTATCTAGAGAGCCAACTCAGACGAAATAACATTGTGGTGGATGGCATTCCAGAGTCTCCCAATGAAAAATGGTCAGACTCTGAAGAAAAAGTGAGACAAATGATTAAAGAGAAGCTAGATCTAGAGGAGAGTGAAATCTGTCTGGAGCGAGTGCATAGAATTGGGAAACCGAGGACATCGACTGAGGACACCACCAACACCAGGCCACGTACAATTGTGGTCAAATTCCTTAGGTTTAAGGACAGGGAGGCTGTACTGCAGAGGGCAAAACAACTGAAAGATACCAACATCTATTTGAATGAAGACTTTCCAGAGGCTGTGCGGCAGAAACGGAGGGAACTGTTGCCAGCCATGAGAGCTGCTAGGGAGAGGGGGGACATTGCCTATCTCCGCTATGACAAACTTATCTCTCACCCACCAACACAGCCACGAAGAGATGGAGGTAACACTGAACAAAAGTAGGAAGATTATGCACAGGCATCATTATTTTTAGGAATGTGAATCACTGTCTTATACATATAAACCATGTCACTATTAACAAAGTTACCTAGGAAAGGATTGAAATTGGCTCATATTAATATATGTAGTCTCAGGAATAAGTTGACTGAAATAAATGACTTAATAATCTCAAATAATATACATATTCTGGCTATCTCTGAAACACATATTGATGACACAGTGTCTGATAATGCTGTGAATATACAGGGATATAGTATTTATAGGAATGACAGGACCATAAATGGGGGTGGGGTTGCCTTATACATTCAGAGCCATATTCCAGCTAAACTAAGACAGGACCTTATGCCAAGCAGCATTGAGGCACTGTGGTTGCAGGTTCATTTACCACATGTCAAGCCATTACTGATAGGCTGTTGCTATCGACCACCAAGCGCTAGGAGTGAATATTTAGATATATTGTGTGAAATGATGATTGATGTGTGTGACAATGGAAATGAGGTTTATTTGATGTGTGATTTGAATATTAATTGGCAATCCCGTGAATGCCCACTGAAAAACAAAGTGGTGTCTGTAACTAATGCATGTTCTTTAACACAAGTTATTAAGCAAAATACACGTATATGTATAAATAGTGCTGGTAAAATGACATCAACTTGCATAGATCACATTTTCACTAATGCTGTTGATCTCTGCTCTAAGGGAGTATCAGTTCCTATTGGATGTAGCGATCACAATGTAGTGGCCATAGCAAGAAAAGCAAAGGTACCTAAAGTGGCTCCTAAGGTGGTCTATAAGAGATCATACAAAAGGTTCTGTCAAGAATCGTTCTGTACAGATGTAGGCAATATTTGCTGGTCGGAAATGTATAAGGAGGAGAATCCAGATGAGGCAATTAAAAGCTTTGAAAGTATATTTTATGAAATTATTAATAAACATGCTGGTGCATGTACTGTGAAAAATGTTAGGGCACCATGGATTGACCAAGACTTGAAAGAGTATATGGTTAAAAGGGATGTGGCAAAAGGTGTGGCAAACATGACTGGCAACAAAGATGATTGGCAAATCTACTGTAAACTGAGAAACCAAGTCACCAGTATCAATAGGAAAAACAAAAGAATGTATTTTAAATCAAAATTAAATGAGTTTAAATATGATGGGAAAAAGCTGTGGAGTACTTTAAATGATATAATGGGTAGAAAGCCCAGTTCAACTCCATCATTTATTGATACTGGTGAATCATTCTTAACAAAGCCCAATGAAATAGCTAATTATTTTAACAATTTCTTTATTAACTAGACCAGGTCAACCTGGTTGTGCCAGACCCCGGTTCTGCCAACCCCCTGTCTGTCATCATCATTTATGACATCATGCCTTTTGTAGGCATGTCATCATCATGTCATCATCATATATACCCTTTATATAGAAAACCCGGACAGACCGACATTTGCTTATGTAGGCCTACCCATTTCATGGGTCTGGCAATAAGGTGGATAAATTGAGATGTCAAATGCCATCCACAAGTAACACATTATCATATTCCAATATAGAACAACAAATTATGAAAGGTAAGAACTGTTATTTTGAATTAAAGAAAGTAAATGTAGAAAAGGTGAAACAGCTACTAATAAGCATTAATAATGACAAACCAGCAGGTAAGGATAATTTGGATGGTAAACTTTTGAAGATGGTGGCCAGTGATTTGGCTGGTCCTGTCTGCCACATCTTTAATGCCAGTATTGCAAGTGGTGTATTTCCTGTGGGGTGGAAAGCAGCGAAAGTAATTCCTTTGCCAAAAAATACAAATGAGAATTTTAGTGGAAAAAACAGTCGTCCAATTAGTTTGTTGCCGATTCTCAGCAAACTACTAGAAAAAATTGTAACTGACCAAATACAATGCTTTTTTACAGTGAATAAATTATTTTCAAACTTTCAGCATGCTTACCGTGAAGGGCATTCAACTGGTACAGCACTAACACAGATAACAGATGACTGTCTAAGACATATAGATAATACAAATATAGTAGGTGCAGTATTATTAGATTTTAGTGCGGCTTTTGACGTTATAGATCATACTTTATTATTGAACAAATTGAAATGTTATAATTTTACAAATAATGCAGTAGAATGGTTTAAAAGCTATTTGACAAACAGGAAACAGTATGTTTTTTACAATGGCAGTTTTTCACAAGTGGGGCAGCTACAGTGTGGTGTTCCACAGGGCAGCTGCCTGGGTCCTGTTTTATTTTCCATTTTTACAAATGACTTACCATTAGTTTTAAATCAAACAACAGCCGTAATGTATGCTGATGATACGACCTTATATATGCCATCAAAATCAATTGATGATTTAACAGTGACTATGAACTCAGAATTACAATCTGTAGTAGCGTGGGTCAATAGTAATAAGCTAGTACTTAACTTATCAAAAACAAAAAGCATTGTATTTGGATCAGTGTTTTCTGTGAAAGATAAACCTCAATTAAATATATTAGTAAAAGGAATGCAAATTGAACAGGTAGAAGAGACAAAATTACTAGGCATCACTTTAGATAGTAAGTTAACATGGTCAAAACAAGTTGATAAGACTGTTGCATTAATAGGAAGAAGTCTGTCCGTTATCAAGAGATGTGCCACATATGTACCACAACAATGCATTCCCCAAATTGTGCAAACACTAGCTCTCACTCATCTGGATTACTGTCCAATGGTTTGGTCTAGTGCTGCCAAAAAGGATATAATTAAATTACAATTGGTCCAAAATCGAGCTGCACGTACTGCTCTGAGCTGTCCAAAAAGAACAGGCATCAAAAGAATGCATGTCACTTTGGGATGGCCTTTTGTGGAGGACAGACTTCGTATTTCCCTGCTGTCATTTGTCAGAGGCGTTGCTTCATCAAGAGTTCCGGCTGTCCTGTATGAGCGGCTGGACTTTAGCTCTGATGTACACAGCTATAACACCAGACACGCATCACAAGGTCTTTTTACGCTTCCTATCTCAAATTCTAATTCCATGCAACACACAGTAATGTATAGAGCTATGAACGAGATGCATAGTCTCCCATCACAAATCATACAGGCAAAAAATAAATCTGGTTTTAAAAAGAAATTAAAGAAATATCAAATGGAAATTGCCTTTGATCACGGCTAACACGACAATGCACAATGTTTAATGTTTCTACATAGAATGAATGTAATGCATTTTTATTTGCATTAATTTTGTTTTAATTATTTTGGGTCATTAAGAAGTATTTCTGTAATACTCACCATAATTACTTATTTGTTTTATATTTGGTTGTAGTAACCCTAACCCTAACCCTTTGACAATTTTTAACTGTTTCTTATATTGTATTGTGAAATGTATTCATTTTTGTAATGTATTTTTATCTGTGGACCCCAGGAAGAGTAGCTGCTGCTAAGGCAGTAGCTAATGGGGATCCAAATAAACTAAATAAAAATAAATAAGTCCCTGGGGGACCCCCAGGTGTAAAAAATGACCAAATGTGCAAAAATGACCAAATGACCACCCCAACGGGGCTGCTCACAGGGAATTCCCGGGGACCACCGACTCCTGGTGCTCCAGAACGGATGCAAAAGTGGTGGCGCCCCCAGTGGAGGACCCCCTCCACTGCAGCTCACATAAAATGCCTTAACTCGGGCTAGGAGCGACCGGGAGAGCCGGGGCCGGTACCTATTTGCACCTCTCTACAGTCATGTAATCAAAACGCATCTGTCCCATCTAGCGCCACCATCAGGACTATTTTGGAAAAACACATTTTTGGTGTAATTGTCCCGATCTCCTGATTAGGGAGTCTTACTGGTTATATCTAGAACAATTGGTGGTAGGCAACAAGTCCAATTTTGCTGCATATGTATGATATGTATGAGTAAGTCACTGTTTAACCGAGTTAGAAACGTGCAAATTCAGTAAAACAATGGTCAAAAATGTCACATTTTATCCCTATAAAAATGTGTCACCTTTTTCACCTTGGGGCTGTTTGCATGTCTGGGAGTGAGTCTGTAGCTCTAATGGAAGCTAGGGAGTGAGTCTGTAGTTCTAATGAAAGCTAGGGAGTGAGTCTGTAGTTCTAATGGAAGCTAGGGAGTGAGTCTGTAGTTCTAATGGAAGCTAAGGAGAGAGTATGTAGTTCTAATGGAAGCTAGGGAGAGAGTCTGTAGTTCTAATGGAAGCTAGGGAGCGAGTCTGTAGTTCTAATGTGAGTCTGTAGTTCTAATGGAAGCTAGGGAGTGAGTCTGTAGCTCTAATGGAAGCTAGGGAGTGAGTCTGTAGTTCTAATGGAAGCTAGGGAGTGAGTATGTAGTTCTAATGGAAGCTAGGGAGTGAGTCTGTAGTGCTAATGGAAGCTAGGGAGTGAGTCTGTAGTTCTAATGGAAGCTAGGGAGTGAGTCTGTAGTTCTAATGGAAGCTAGGGAGTGAGTCTGTAGTTCTAATGGAAGCTAGGGAGTGAGTCTGCAGTTCTAATGGAAGCTAGGGACTGTGTCTGTAGTTCTAATGGAAGCTAGGGAGTGAGTCTGTACTGTAGTTCTAATGAAAGCTAGGGAGTGAGTCTGTAGTTCTAATGGAAGCTAGGGAGTGAGTCTGTAGTTCTAATGGAAGCTAGGGAGTGAGTCTGTAGTTCTAATGGAAGCTAGGGAGTGAGTCTGTAGTTCTAATGGAAGCTAGGGAGTGCACCTGTAGTTCTAATGGAAGCTAGGGAGTGCGTCTGTAGTTCTAATGGAAGCTAGGGACTGTGTCTGTAGTTCTAATGGAAGCTAGGGAGTGAGTCTGTAGTTCTAATGGAAGCTAGGGAGTGAGTCTGTAGTTCTAATGGAAGCTAGGGACTGCGTCTGTAGTTCTAGTTGTGTGAGACAACGATGGCATGGTTGCCTGTGTAATGACAATAAGAGATAAACCACTATTTTGACCACAACAAATAGTTTAAAAGTGATAGGCTTATAGGCTCCACTCTATGCTATGAGAGCTGCTGGGTTCTGCTGGGGAAACTGGACAACAGGAGAATTTCTGCCCAATGGATCGATCTATTGGGATCAATATAACACCTAATAGACCCCATGGATCGATCTATTGGGATCAAGCCTAGCACTTTGAGTTTGCTACTTGCTTAGACAAGCACAATAAAAATGCAATCCATTATAGTACTACTATTACTAGTATTGTTATTAGTATTATAGCTTGTACTATTTTATGTTGTGACACTTTTTTAGCTTTTGTAGCTTTGGCTGTTCTCGACAAAGTTTTTTCGTATTGTACACAACAGTACTTGTTTCATACTTCTCTGTAACTTCTTCCTTATACTGCTGTGCTGCCTCTGGGCGACTGATTTCCCCCCTTGGGAGAATAAAGATATTGTTCTATCATATCCGTGAGGTCAGATGCAGAGGTATTGGCCAGCTCCATATATGGAGATGTCTTGGCCATATATGGAGTGTGACATGAGGCTTGACGGACGGACAGACATGATGATCAGCAGGATTGTTTTGTTTTAATGTCTGACCTCTGTTTACATTTATTACTAATAAGGTATTCAATCAATCAAAATGCATACCAACCCTCTCTCTCTCTCTCTCTCTCTCTCTCTCTCTCTCTCTCTCTCTATCTCTCCCTCTCTCTCGCCCAGGGTGTGTATGGAGAGGGAGAGAACACTCAGGTCAGAGTGTCAGAGTTGGAGGAAGAAGTTCGAACTCTGAAGAAAGTCAACAAAGATCTTTACGACTTTTCTACACAGCTGTTGACGAAACCTACACACGCACACACACTCAGTCACACATGCACACACGCACGCACGCACGCACGCACGCACGCACGCACGCACGCACACACACACACACACACACACACACACACACACACACACATATTTTAACCATTTATTTATGTCCACACAAAGGAGATGCATACAAGGACACAAATATTATAGGTGCAGTATACAAAATCATGGCATATGTCTTCATGATACAATAGCATGTCTCTTGGTACTCTACGGGTATAAGTAGCAGCGTCTCCACCATATGTGGCGGCTGCCGATTATAGCGGAGACGGAACGATACTTTGCCAGCCTTTTTGCCTCTTTTTTTAGGCATCCCAAGTTGTTGAGACCCTCTAACAACCAGCCTGTGGGTAGAATGTCCTAGGCTGCTAAATATAAAAACAAATAGTCTGCACCTTTTAGCCCAGCTCTGAGATGGTATGTAGGAGAGGTTGGTATTTAATGACCTTAGTCATGAAAGCTTCGATAGGCTAGGGTCAAAGGTGCAGGCCATCTCTAATACAGACACTTCCCTGGACTCTTCATCGACCACAACAACATCTGGTGTATTCGCTGTCAAAGATGCAAAAATGTCCAAGTTATCACAGAGATGAAACATGGGTGGAATGACACGGGAATGTTTGAATATTCTCACTGAGAGTGCATGATATTTTGATATGTCCTTTGCTATGAGTTCCACTATTCTATCATGGCGTGCTATGTACATCCCTTTGTATGCATAGCAGCCATTCAAGATGTGTGACAGTGTTTCCGTGATCTGTTCTGTGGTGTTATGCAAGCAATGAGGAACCTGAGTGCTGGGGAACCAGATGGAAAGATTGAGTCTGGTGGGAAGGACTTTTAATCTGGTTTAACTGTGAACGTGATGATGTCCTCATTGAGTGCAGTGTTCTTGAGGAATGAGTGTGAGACAGAGTGGTCAGCATATTGGAGACATGCAAGTTTCCCTTGGAGTTTTAGTCCAGTCCAGTGTTGTTGTTGTTGTTGATGCTGGTGTAGATCCATGAGGACCCGTCTGGCACCTGTAGCTGTTAGCAGGTGACTGTGACCAGCATAGGTGGCTGTGGGGCTTTTAAGCTGTGACATCATTTTGTAGTCAGACCTCCAAACAGATGTATTATCAATATCTGTCCCTCGCTATTTCAACAGATCCGAGACAAAAATAACGACTAAAGTATAATTCTACCACTTTCAACAACAAAGAAAGGAAAAATGTGTAAACTGGAAATAGTAAAAAGATTCTCAGGTGCTGGGGCCTTTTGGCCCCAAAAGTTCTCCTCTGCCTACAAAATGATGTCAGACTTAACAGCCCGTTGCCCTGACCTGAATGAGAGGGTCAGTTATAATGTCCTCTGAGACCCTCACACACACACACACACACACACACACACACACACACACACACACACACACACACACACACACACACACACACACACACACGATTCATGTGTCCATATTTGGTGTGGTTTCATGAGAAATGGAGTGAATTAAGGCAGTTGAAAGGGAAATAAAGGAGTTCATTAAATCACATTTAAAAGGAAGAAGGACATCAAACAGACGTATTCATATCATAAATAAACATAAATAAATATCATAAATAAACATAAATAAAGAAACATGGAACAAACCTGGGTTTGTTTTGATGGAAAAAACAACATTTAACATCAGGCATCTTTACTTTGACTTTAATGTATAGTAATTATAATAAAATATTGGAACTAGCAGATCTACAAGCTCAATCATGTGGCATCTCAAGTCGACCCGTTTTGATCTTGTACATCTGCTCTTTCCACTATTTACACAAACGTTTAGAAATATATTATGAACGTCTGTTTTGATTGATTGAAGACTTTATAAGAAGTTTGCTTAGGAAAAAGTACGGTTCAATGGTACAAGGTCAACTAAAAGGAGACTTTCAGCTTATTTACATAGGAAACCTTTATGTATCTCATGAATAACATTGAATAACATGTCGGCATGGAAATCATTGTGGCGATTAGAATTAGCCTATGCAAGCATTTTACAATAATTGTGATACTAAAGGTATTAACTATGCTAACTCATAGACATTGTTTTATTGACATTCATTCATTCACATTTCTTATGGAACCTTTTGATATTAAATGTAATGATTTAAGGATTCCTACAGGAGGAAATGTTGTGGGAAAAACAACTACCCCATGTCCTCCCTCCACGATGTCATGATCTACTGAGCCACAGTGTTGGTTTCAGTCAGTCTGAAAATCCCAGCTGCGTATGTGCGCGTCAGGAGGGAGGTTATGGTGAATCCGTCCCTGAGAAAACAATGTTGCACATTAAGTTAATCATCTGGGGACTCCTCAGAATTTATTTGCACTGACTTTGGTTACTTCTTTTCTGGCCCTGCACAATTGGGTTGTATTGTTTGTACTGTGTACTTTTGCTGTGTTGATATGGCGGTGTGATACTTGTGTTGCATTGACTCATGATGTGCACTTTCTTTTTGTTAGGCACTGTTTGCTAAGTTATGCTTTGAGTATAGCTTTTTCTTGTGTGTGTGACGTCGACGTGTCACTTATGAGCGTTGAATGTTTCGTGGTCACTTTATGTTTATATTCTTATGTTTTTGTTTTTGTTGCAATAGCTCTTCGACACTTTGTTTATATTTTCTTTTTTTCGTGCTTGCTCTTTGGACCGTACACTACAGCACTCTTTTTCTTCAATCAGAGGCCGGGCCGTCCCTCCGGGCGATGGGACGCAGCATAAATGCTTCAGTGGTTCTCAAAAACAGACTTGTTTTAATGTTGTTTACATCTTTGAGAAACTTGCTGGCTAACAAGCTAGCTAGCTAGCTGGCTAACAGATGTAAACAGATGGTACTGCGCCTGCGCTGTCGTCGAAGATTGCCGATCTACAAGCTCTCAAGATCGGCTATTTTCGGGCAGCGTGCATTGTGGGACGCAGGGAACATTTTTACCCCTACTTTAAACATCAGGCATCTTTACTTTGACTTTAATGTATAATAATGTATCATTTAATATAACATATGTTTAACTATTAGTAGAGCTGGTATACTGTACTATCACTATGGTTTACATCCTATCAGTAGACCTGTCTGAACCGTCCTGTGTTTAACTATGAACTGATAATAAAGTATTCTATATTATCATTTATAATTATATATTATTATCATGACCTCCACGTTCTGCTTTGAGACCCAAATGCATTAAAACATGGATAATAGCATCCTGTAGTGGTTCACATACTCTGTGCTTTGAGCTGCATTTTGATGCTAAATGTATTAAAAAGTTGATAATAGCGCCGTCTGGTGGTTAATCTAAGTATAGGTCGCATTGGCTTATTTCTTAGCGTTATTACACATCATAATGTAAAATTTAAAAACGTATGTTTTTATTCTTGTAACAATCGACTGGTGATAATTTAACACAACCATTGAATTACCGGTAATAAAGAAAAATAACACTTTTATAACAAATACAGGACGTTTTACATTGTTTAAGCAGCTAGCTAGCTGGCTAGCCTAGCATGCTAACGGATGTCTCCAAAGGGGATGGTGTTTTTTACTGGTGTTTCAGTCCGAGTGTGGGGAAAGGGTGCGTTCGGAAATGCGCACCGGACTGCGCGGGCGTTTATCGTGGGCTTGCCCAGGCCTTACGGCCTGGGCATAAATATAACGATTGCATTCACCACGGCTTCGTAACGCGGCCCTGGCCAAGGTCCGCTGGCCTTCGCGCCGCTTGCAATGTCGTGGACAATAAAACGAGCGCACCCTTTCATACACTCTGACTGAATCACCAGTAAAAAACACTCTCTCGTCAACGAAGCCAGGTCACACTAGCATAGGGATTTCCGGTGTGTTGCATCGAAATCAGTGACCCTATCGAAGTCTGTGACTCGTGTTTACTTCCAGGTCCGTGCAATGAGCAGAAAGAACCTTTCCGGTCTGGGCGCTAGCAGAAATAAGCCAGGCTCCAGCCTTCAAAATAAAAGTGCGGTAAATAATGTATATTTAAAAGACACAAATGTATTTAAAAGATGAGTATATGATGTATGTCTCTATACTAGTGTACTTCTAATTGTCCCAACACATTTTCCAGGTTCTTTCAGATTGAAATTCGTGGAATGCAAGCTATTAAAGGCCACTTTACACAATGCCATCCCAATTCAATTCGTTCTACTGTACTATCAATTGGCTGTTCATACACAATTTTCCAGGTTCTTTCAGATTGAAATTCGTGGAATGCAAGCTAAAGGCCACTTAACACAATTCCATCCAATTCAATTCAACTCCTACCAATTGGCTGTAGGCCTACACAACACCTGGCCTATTTACTATTAAAAACCTTGGGGTGGGGGGTTCACCATAAAACTGCAATCTAAAAATACTTTGTGGCAAGTAAAAGTTCCAGAATTCAAACTATGTGTAAAATGTACTAGTGCATTATATCTACATATATCTACATATCGTCACTGTCTAGCCAAAACCTCTTCCATTTAGAGGCTTTTGATTTTTTTGGCATACATCAGGGCTGTAAAGATCACATAACATAAAAACATGATAAATGGATAAATGCTGTTCACTGAGTGCATATAGCCTTTACAAATTTGACTCTGGACAGCAGACGGCTCTTTGTGTCGCCACTTTGGAGACATGCACGCGTGCGGGTAAACCTCCTCTATCACGCCACACTCTCCGCTATAAGCGGGGGAGGCGTCCCCTCAATTTCTGCTGGCTTTCCAGTGCAGCCACCTGCTCAAAAAAGTGACATTTTCAGACATTTTCAGACTCTAGTTGGCGCTGGAGAGCAGACGGCTCTTTGTGTCGCCACTTTGGAGACATGCACACGTGCGGGGAAACCTCCTCTATCACGCCACACTCTCCGCTAAGCGGGGGAGGCGTCCCCTCAATTTCTGTTGGCTTTCCAGTGTAGCCCCCCGCTCAAGAAAGTGACATTTTCGGACATTTGCATTTTGTTTGTTCGTTTAGATACTTAATCTATAATAATCTATATTTTTAACGTCCATATTATGACAAAATTATCTGTTTTCAACGTTTTTCAATGGCTTTAGGGGTACTCTTATTCTGAAGAGATCGGCGCCGGAAGCCTTATTTCTGCTAACGCTATTTCTGCTCATTTCACATAGGCGGAAACCACACACACAGATGTTTATAACGGTTTATAATGGTTCTCTCTCCTAAACTACAGATCAATGGTATAAAACAGGGAATAATCCTTATTGTCACAACACAGGACACGAGCTCAGAGAGCTAGGGTTTGATCATGGAACCCCCAGGACTCCACTGTCAGGTATGTATGAACTACTATGAACTTTAACACACGTTTAGCCCTGAATACAGGACGGTCATATGACCGTCCTGTATTCAGGGCTAACACACGTTATATCTATAGGCCTACTGACAGGCATGTATGAACTATGTATGAACTTTAACACACTTTATATTAACTACTTTCAGGTATGTATGCGCTATGTATGAACTTTAACACACTTTTAACTACTGGGTTGTTGTCACTTTACTTTCTCCAGAGCTGTGGTTGCTTCTCAAAGTTTTTCATGTAAATAAAGCCCATAACTACCTCCCCCTTTCCTTTGTAAATATCTCCTATTTCACCTTATTTATTTTTCCCATGTTATTTTAACTCTTTATGACTCTCTCCCCCTTTTGTTACTGACAATTCCCTATGCATAGTAGTACTGTGTTCTATCTGTCCGTCTTTGAATGTTATATGAGATATATAGAGTGGTTCCAGTGTAAATAAGCCGAAAACCTTACTAGGATCTCCTTCTAGTTGACCTTGTACCAAACTACCAGTGAACTGTACTGTCATGAAACTATACTTTTTCCTATGCAAACTTCTAATAAATTCTTCAATCAAACAATCAATCAATCAATCAAGCAATCAATCAATCAATCAATCAATCAATGTCAAGTCAAAGACCCCCTAAATGAGCCCTGAAAACGGATGGGATTCTGGGAATGTATGTATGTATGTAGGTGTCCCCCTACAGCCAATGAGGGACCAGTATTCCTGGCGATGATGTCAGCAGAGTTTATTATATAAGACTAGAGCGCTCTTGGTAATGTCTTCATTAACGGGCGAAGACATACGCATGGGGGCATGCGTACAAGTGGCTAAATATGTATTTTTAGACACAATAAGCCAGCAGTTTCTTTATTGCTATTTACAGTAACACTTCTAGCCCCCATAAGTCACATCCAACCATGAAAGGTTGGGTTGTATCTTGGGAATGGGCTTATTCTGTGTAAAGTGACATATTTAGCCACTTGTACGCATGTCCCCAACCACTGAAATAAGAATCTCTAAAACAATAGAAAGAAGTAAATTAAATCAATTTAACACTCATATTTTATATTCTTTGATTACAATCTCAAATATGAACCCTTGTTGTAAAAAACTAAAGTTGTCCTTTAACACCAATGCTCCAGTGCTTTAACTTCAATAGAGAGTATGCGTGTGACATCATCATCATACCCAGAAGTTATGTGGGAACGCCTACTGAGTGGCAAAATAATACGTTCTGGCCTTGACAGCCCATACATCCAAAATGACTAATCTGGTTGCATTAAACAACGTTAAAGGAGTAGTTCACCCCCAAAATGACTTTTTTCCTATTGATTACTCATGCCATGGAGAGTAGAGTTCAATAATATTTTTTGGTTTTTGTCGCATTCCTAAGACAAAAATTTGATTTGAGTAAATTTACCCCCATTGATTCCGGATGGTGACCCGTTTCGAAATCCGGAATCAATGGGGGTAAATTTATTGTTATCACATTTTTGTCTTAGGAATGCGACAAAAACAAAAAAATATTATTGAACTCTACTCTCCATGGCATGAGTAATCAATAGGAAAAAAAAATCATTTTGGGGGTGAACTACTCCTTTAAACTCACTTTGCCACTGACTTTGCCACTCAATTTGCCATTCACTTTATGCATACCCTTTATACACATTTGACCAAGCAACATTTACTTGTAGACTAGTATAATATTTTACCTGGAGTAGGCTATCTGGACCGGGGTCAGGGACGTGCAGAGAATGTTAGAGAGGCAGGGTCTGACATTTCTAAATGGGCCTTTTGGTGAAAATATAAAAAATAGCAGACCAAGCTCACAATAAGTCGTGCTGCAATGCGTTGTGAGCTTGGAGGTCGGCTATTTTCGGTACTTGATACCACACTGAACTAAGCATAATCAAGTGAATACTTGAGATGGCGTAGGGCCTGGATTTCTACACAGAGAGCGCAATTCTTTCAACATAAGATGCTGCATTCAAGTTCAGGAGAGTTTGGACAAGGCAATTATCTTGTAGCTTTCAGGTATGGCATGGAAGGGGCATTTGCATGTCTTTCATCATAGTGAAAACTGCACTCATGGCCTGGAGAGGGCACTTTTTACAGACGGATAAAGGGGCAGGGGCTCAAGCCCCCCTTGATGTCTATGTGTGCACGTGCCTGACTGGGGTTGAGTTCTTCTTACACCACCGCAGACTGCGCAGAGGCTCTATTGGAGGTTTAATTTCAAGCACTCCATCTTCTGAGTCGAACCAAATGCCCTGTAAAATTGATTGATTGATTAATTGAATTTATTAGAAGTTTTCATAGGAAAAGGTACAGTTTCATGACAGTACAGTTCACTGGTACAAGGTCAACTAAAAGGAAACACCCAAAAAAGCTTAAATAAATACTATGCACTATTTATCATAAGAAAAACAGACGTAAAAAAACAATGCAAAATAAATGGTATTTACAATAAAAAGGTCAGGGTGAGGCTTTTGTGCCCAATCTGGGTTGGACATGATCTGTGGAGCTGCCTCTGGTGTTGTAATTGTGAACATCCTTGACGTGTTGGAAGTATTTTGTCAGGTACATGGGTATCTTAGTTGTGTAGCGTGACACCAGGCCCATTGCAAGATGCTGTAAAACACTTACGGGGTTAGGGTCCATTTGGTTCCATCTGTACACTCTCAGAGTTACATACCCTGAGGGTCCATGGACCGCATTTTGAGAGCCACTGCCATATAATTCATGTATATCTAATGTAGAGATGATGTTGTTTTGTTTCCTGTTCCTGTAATGTAGTGTAGAGCATTGTTTGTTTCCTGTTCCTGTAAAGTTGACCGTCAGGTCGCAGTTACTATCAAAACCTCCACCGGCTGTTAGTCAGTCACATCACGTCACGTCACGTCACACTTTTGCCCTACTCATATCTCTGCCACTGTTGCCCCTATCCATGCCAAACTTTGCACACACACACTCCTTGGCTGCCAAACCACAACCTCCACCCTTCATTTCTCACATGGCCCTCTTCTAGCGCCACCATGAGGCCAATTCTTGCAAAACAAATTTTTGGACACTGCTCCTACAGATTTTGCCCTAAAATCACGCAAAGCTGTACACAGTATGTCTACAGTCATGTCATCAACATGGATCTGTCCCATTTCCCATATTCCCTCCTGATTGGCTACCATTGCCTTCTAAAGTTTGTGTATGCGACCTGACGGCCGCTTCTCCCGATTTAGGGAGTCTTACTGGTTTCCTGTTCCTGTAAAGTTGATGCAGAGCATTGTTTGTTTCCTGTCAGATTTGCCTTCTGGACTGGAATCATCCCAATCCAAATAACTTCCATCAACATCTGGTAACAAAGAGACATAAACAGGTATGTAATCAGCCTCCCCGGGCAGGGAGAGATAAGAGAAATGAGGCGTGGCTTGCGTGGGCAGCGGGCCACCCTGATCAGCTGATCAGTCAGACACATGCTCTATCCATCTGATTAATTGTAAATTGTGCTGCTGGTACACGGTCAATTAAAAGGATAAGATCAAGTAAACACATGGCTTATTTACATTGAGATCCCTTTATTAACTCACACACCATTGAATGACAGGCAGATAAAACAAAGTACTCTGAAGAAAAAAGAAACTCGTGAAAAACACAATGCAAAAAAGGTATTTACAATAGAATGGTCAGGGGGAGGTAAGGATGGGCTACGTTTACTGTTACCAGTTTCGAATAGCAGCCGCCTGTAATTGGCTTAAATACTGTTATGGATTTTTCTAATTATCTAATACTACCTCTTTCTTTTACCTATATAATCTGTGTAAGTCTCCACTGAAGGGAACTTTGGGCTATTTGACCTGTGCCTACTGCTGGACTGTACATTTACAAAGCACCATTGTGACTCCCATCACCATAGCCTCAGTTCATGTGTAGGTCATATGTATACAGTATATTTGCTTCTGTGTCTAATCGTATGCTAGAATGATAATACATATGTCAACTTTAGCGTTCTGCTGTGACAGGTTGATGGTCACTGATTTAATAGTACGATTCACTTGACCACTCTCCGGTCTTGTGATATCAGAGAGGGAGTATCGTTTTTTCCACTGAGAAGTCTTTGTGAAGCATCAAGGTCATTCCATTGGCATAGCAACACACTCGCACCTCTGGTGCTCCGGACTGATAGCTCGGGGAGGCCCCTCCCGTCCTGTTCCTCAGACACATCTTATATATTCGCTTGTTTTCTCTTTTTCCTTTTTCCGGAGAGAACTCTGTACTTCTGTCCGGAAAGCAAACGTGCACACTCATTTACTTGTTGAATAAACCACCAAAAGACAGCTCTTGTTTCCATTCTTTATTTCCATCATCAATACTGATATGCTCAGCTGTGTCATGTTGTGAGCTTTTTCAGCTACTCATTACTAAAGCTGTCTCTTGTTCTCTACCCACAGAACAAGGCTAAACTATTTCAGAAAGGTAAGGCCCTCTCTTATATTTAGTAAACTATACTAGGGGCACTCCACTGGGGTGGTGCAGTGCTAAAGGGTCTGCCCACCACTGTGTAAACTATACTAGGGGCACTCCACCGGGGTGGTGCAGTGCTAAAGGGTCTGCCCACCACTGTGGAGTTTGGAGGATGGAACCCACCACGGTGTGACTGGAGCTGTCATGATTATACATTTTAATTGTCACTCAAATAATTGCGATTAACAATTTAATTGTGTTCTTGGCATTGATTTCTGTTTGTCATTTAGGCCTCATAATCACAAACTGCACAGGGCAGATTTAATAATTTTATACTTTGAAGATAGCGGAAATTCCTGATCTATAAGCTTACAATGTGTCACTTCATGATGCGTTGTAAGCTTGTAAATCTTCTATTTCTGCTATTTGTAAAAAATGTCAACATGGAAATGATTATGACGATTATGCAAAATAATTGCGATTATCTCAAATAATTGCGATTAGACGATTTTGTAATAATTGTGACAGGCCTAGGTGCATCTGGCTTTGTCCTGTGTCTAGTCTCTATCTATACGAACACAATTGGCCCGTGTTCAGGGGAGGGACGCCGAGCGAGGAGGGTGATATTTGACACGACACATACTCCTACAGGCTGGGGGCGGAGCCTGTCAGCAGGGAGGGTTGGGTGGGAGGAGTAGGAGGAGGAGTCCTCACTGGCAGGTGAGCCAGTAGGATACAACAGTACGTCCTCCCTGTGGGGGCTCCTCACTGGCAGGTGAGTCAGTAGGATACAACAGTACGTCCTCCCGTTGGGGGCTCCTCACTGGCAGGTGAGTCAGTAGGATACGACAGTACGTCCTCCCGGTGGGGGCTCCTCACTGGCAGGTGAGCCAGTAGGATACGACAGTACGTCCTCCCGGTGGGGGCTCCTCACTGGCAGGTGAGCCAGTAGGATACAACAGTATGTCCTCCCGGTGGGGGCTCCTCACTGGCAGGTGAGCCAGTAGGATACGACAGTAGTGACAACACACAAATGGGTGTGGGGAGGAATCGGTTGGCATAACAACTAAAAAATGCAGGGCGGGGCAATACTATGCCAGTTTGCCTTCAAGATAATGATTGATTGATTGACTGGCTGACTGACTGGCTGGCTGGTTGACTGACTGGCTGGCTGGCTGGCTGGCTGACTGACTGATGATGTGTTTTGGTAGGGTGGGAGAAGAAGGAGCTTTCATAATTTCTTTTCAACAGATGTTTAAAGATGGAGCATTCAAACGTAGAGCATTCATTATTGCCTGAGGTCATCAAACCGAGGGCTTTGGTGTATCAGTTGGAGCCGTATAGGAGATGTGGTGAAAGTACAATTCAACCAACTTCTACCAAACCAAACACAATACTGAGGCAGGGGTAAAATACACAATGAATCTGTTAGGAGACAGTGTAAGAGCTCTCAGTTAGAATGAGCCCAGGCAAAAAGTTCAGCCTTTTTTTATCAGAACATTGATGAGGTGAAATTATATTATTATGCTGGATTGCTGAATATATTTGCTAGTTTGAGTGTGAGCGCTGAGAAGTTGGATCTAACAGCAGTTGTAGATAAGGTTAGAATGTAGGGAGTGTAGGGAGGGAGCCAAGGTCACAGTGCTGGCAGTAGAGGGCCTCTTGTTTTATGATTCACACTCTTTACATCTCTTGATGCATTATACAGCCCAAGGAATGCTGCAGGCTAACTGTAATACAGAGCTCTGTTTGCTTACTGTATGCAGTACATGTCATCATTAGACCACAATGATTACATGTGTGTGTGTGTGTGTGTGTGTGTGTGTGTGTGTGTGTGTGTGTGTGTGTGTGTGTGTGTGTGTGTATGTGTGTGTATGTGTGTGTGTGTGTGTGTGTGTGTGTGTGTGTGTGTGCGTGTGTGTGTGTTGTATGTATGTGTATATATATATATATATATATATATATATATATATAAATATATATATATATATATATATATATATATGCATAATCGCCATAATCTTTTCAATGATTAAAAAAGAAACATCTGTGATACGTATGATGCTAAACACAGCTAAATGAGTTGAATCTGGTTTATAACGTGTGTGTTTAGAAATTAGATGAGTTAGATGTGTTACTAAAGGAGGCGTTTACTTAAGAGCAGTGGTTCTCAACCTGTGGGTCGGGACCCCCAACAAACTAACATAACGTTTAAGTGTATAGAGGGTATCTGCACATTTCTAAAGTGATAATTTAAGGACTTTTTAATACTTCTAAAATGAAAAATTAAACATTGGCCAAACTGTCAAATATTAGGGGCAGACATTGTGAAAATAGCAGATCTACATGCTCACAACGCCTCGCAACACAAGGTGTTGTGAGCATGTAGATCTGCTATTTTCACAATAGAACCGTGTTATACAAAATGTAATGCCTCAACTATTTTTGCTTGTCAGGATGGGGGGGTCCCCAGTTAAAATGTGATTATTTTGGGGGTCGCGGCCTGAAAAGGTTGAGAACCACTGCTATAGTCAGGTAGAGTTCTACTGAGCTCAAGATGTGTTTGAATTCACCTCTGATCTGTTTGTTTTTCTCTCTGGATGCAGGGTTTGTTCGGGGCCAAGGTAAGATAAAAACCATCCCTTTAATCCATTTAGGCCTAGAATTATTGAATGCTTTAACTATTGAAAAATAGCAGATATACAAGCTCACAGCACGGCACTCGGTGCCGTGCTGCAAGCTTGTAGATATGCTATTTTAGAAAAAGTTGTGAAAATGTGTGCAAATCTTTGAATATATGTATTTTTAAAGCGAACGTTTGTAAATTTTGCTTCTGGGTGGTCCCTGGAACTAGATATTTTGAGATGGGGGTCCGTGGCCAAATAAATATCAGTTTGGGGGTCCTTCACATGAAAATGTTTGAGAACCACTGACATAGTAGTCTCTCAAGAACAGACTAACTGAGCTCCAGTTAAGTGAAAAGGACCTCTACTTTGACGATGGCTAGCCAGATTGCTGACGTTTTTTCAAAAAACCTTAGAAGGATTCAAAAGACACTTATAGAATCGGGTCAAAATTCAAATTTTCACCATTTTTCAGATCTACAAGCTCGCAGTGCGTCACCCGGTGCCGCGCTGTGAGCTTGTATATCTGCTATTTTTCAATTGTTAAAGCATAAAATAATGATACACAATAATGTGTACCCATTCTGAATGGGTTTTAACATACGTTGTTTATGAGAGAGACAGTAGGGATGGGACCATATGAATATTTCATGTCACCATTATTGTGAGCAAAGAAATTGTGATTTACGATGTTATCACGATAATCAAAATAACCCCAACATCCATTAACCTTGGGCGGAACATTTGCCAAAAAATAGCCAATCTACAAGCTCACACCGTTGCACGCTTGTAAATCTGCTATTATTTGGCAAAGAGATTTGCTCGACTCAAGAGTGAAACAAAGACTGTATCAAGTACAGTACGTTATTTCCAGGTCTGTTTGACCAATTATAGAGGGTTTAAGTGGTACCGGATATGCATCTAGGACGATTTCACAATGAAGTTAAATCTCCACGATACAAGTGTTGTTTGTTTTTTTTATCACAGTAAACGATAATAACGATTATCGTCCCATCCCTAAGTGAGAGAGAGACATGATGGTAAATGGTAAATGGGTGCGTTTATATAGTGCCTTTATCCAAGGTGCTTTACAATGACACACACAGGGAGATTGAAATCAGGATTAAAGAACTAGAGAAGTCAGTCAGGGTACAGATGAAACCAGTGCAATTGTAGAAGTAATGACACAAAGAAACGAGCAGAACAAAATTGGAACTGGAACACCCCGACGATCACCAAGAGTTGAGGCATTACATTCCGTATAACACGGTTCTATTGTAAAAATAGCAGATCTACAACATAATTGTAGATCTTCTATTTTCAAAATGTCTGCCTCTGATATTTGACAATTTCGCCAATGTTTAATTTGCCATTTTAGAGGTATTAAAAAGTCCTTAAATTGTCACTTTGGAAATGTGAAGATACCCTCTCACATTTTATGTTGGTTTGTTTACTGTTGAGTGAGAAAACAATTTTCACGTTAAGTTCATCATAATCATCTGGGGACCCCCCAAAATAATTTCAGGACTCCCCTGGGGGTCCCAACCCACAGGTTGAGAACCACTGTTTTAACCCACAAATAGCACTTACACTACCTTTAAGTGATTAATGACAAACATATTGATACAAGGAACAGTCTATTGTTTTAATATTGTGCATTTCTGATGTTTCTCCTTGTCTGTCTGACTCTCTCTCTCTCTCTCTTCCAGTTTATCTGAACCACATTCCCTCTCTGCGGAAGTCCCTGATAGACCCATATTTAGGTTAGTTGTGTGTGTGTGCGTGCGTCCGTGCGTGCGTGCCCGTGCGTGTCAGTGTTGATTTAATTGACGGGCCTGAAAATGAAAGACTAATTAGCATACGTTTTAGCCAGGCCGGGTATAGAATTTGAGAACTCTTATCACAGAGTAAAAGTAATATAAATAATACAAATATATATTTCCTATTTTCATTGAGCCCTTGGCCTGGCCTGGCCTGACTAATTAGCCTACATTTTAGGCCCTACCCTACCCTAAATGTCAGGTCGGGTAGGATCGGGTTCGGGCAGAATTTGCGGACTCTTACCAAGAGGCGCTTTTTCCAGTTATTACTGCACAGTTGTGATTGAGTCTGAAGTAGGGGTGGGCGATATGGAAAAATACAATATCACAATATTTTCCCAAGCTGTATCACGATACACGATTTCATCACGATTCCTTTTCACATTGTTTTTTATGGTTATTTTTCAAGTTACTTGACAAAAACAAGACTCTCTGGGTTCCTTTTAGGAGGTCTAAATTGAACTTTACAAGTATGTAACTCTGACAGTATACACATGAAACCAAATGGACCCTTATGGGTCCATTTGGTTTCATTTGTATACTGTCAGAGTTAAGGGGAGACCTTGACATTTTTAAAATTTGAGAACTTTAAATTTAGACCAAAATGCAGGTTTAAATTAAATTCTGCTAGAATCTCTGTATTAACGATTAAACAGGATTGTTTACAAGGGTCCCTCAATTGTATCACAATATATACGATACCTCTGAAAAGGCATGTCGTGGAGACATTGTATCGTCGCAATGATAATTATCACCTTATCGCCCCCCCTAGTCTGAAGTGTCCTAGCCATAGAGTTATAATAAATATAGAGAGGGCACCAGATATCCCTGCCCATCCACTTGTATTGAGTTGCTCACCCAGCGCATGAAGCCCTTCTTCCAGTTGTAAAATGTGACGTAATGGGGCCCAAGTGACGTGTTTTGCGTCATAGAGTTTGTTCATGGACACGCTGGGGCTCCATGTCATGAACGAGCACTTCCGCTATGAACGCGCAGTCAATTCAAAGGAGCATAGATGTGTGTTCATGTTTCTGGCCCCATCTGTAAAAACGCTGCAGTACCTCAAACGCCCACCATGTCAATTTGGCCTCAGCCCTCCCCCTGGTGTCTGGGGGCTTGGTCCTAGCAGGGAATGTAAACAAAGAAGATAAGGAGACATCTCTGTTAGAGTTTACTGGGACGAGTAGACCTGTTTAGACAAAATACTGCATCAGGGCACGGTCAGATCTAAGTATGGCTGCTGGCCAACAGTTTTTTAGCAGCAAGCGGATAAAAAAAAAAAAAAAAAAAAAAAGCCAGTGACGTACCTGTCAATCACTTTCAGGACCCTCCCCGTGTGAGCGTGTGCAAAGCAACGCGTGCTTGTTAATTTTTGTTTTGTTTTTTGTTGCACTGACCATTGGACACTTTTTGTTTGGCTCTGCACTATTAGGTTGTGTTAGTAGTATTGAGTATTTTGCTTGTGTTTAATGGTGGTGAGATACTTGTAACACTGACTAGCATTGACTGTTATGGGCACTTTTTGTTTGGCACTGCATTGATAAGTTGTGCTTTAAAGTTTTACTATGTAACTTTTTTTATAAAACAAATCTTAAAATTGTCCTAACTGTTAAATCGCTAAAGTTTTAGAACACCCACTCCGTTATTTTCAGCTTCTGAAGCCTTCTCTTTATATGTTTTCTATGAGCCGTGAGGGGGGGAGAATTTCGCGCCATGATGACGTAATCTGCATCATCTGTATACGTTGTGTATACGTTGCCCAATCACATCGCCGATCATGCACACATGGTACACTACCGGCCAATCACAGCTTATCTGCCCTGGTCTTGAAGTGGGGTCGCCATATTTGTAGTCGCCGTGTGTCTCTTTACTCAAAAAGTAATCTCGCCTACCAGGCAGGGTGAAGTCGTCCGTTTCTCCGGAATGCCTGAACGCCCAGGAACCAGGGACCCCTCTAAAGATAGCTCTCGGCGTTGTGGAGGCAGACGCGGGGGTGTGAAGGTACGAAAAACGGGCGAAAGACGCGAACGCGGTTTGCTATATGGCTACTGACCACTAGTTGAGAATCTTACACAGTATAGCTTTAAGTATTGCTATTTGCTTTTTAAGTATTGCTATTACACTTATGAGCGTTGACTGTTTTGACACTTTCTGAATATATTCTTCGTTCTCTTTTTTTTTGGTGTGCCTTGCTCTTTACTGTGTACACTGTGCAAGTTTCTTTTCATATCTTCTCTGTAACTTTGTAAATAACTGCTGTGCTGCCTCCGGGCGACTGATTTCCCCCCTTGGGATAATAAAGGTATCTTATCTATCTAATTAACAGCTGATGCATTTGCTTGCAGCGCCCTCTAGTGATTATGCAGATGTGTCAGTAATGGTCATCATAATATGACACCCCGCCCTTATAGCTACACAACACACATAGAAAATAGCAGATGCTATTTTTAAATAGTTAAAAAATAAAATAATGGTTAACGTAATAACTAGGGGTGTAACGATATAGTAACTGCATCGAAATATCGTTTTTAGCGTAAAAAATCGAAGTATATCGAAATGAAAACAGCTAAAATCGAATCGTATCCTTTGAATTTGTATCGTATCGAATCGGCAGTGTAAAGAATCGATTGTATCGATACTACCTACTACCTACCTACTTAATTTAGCATTTTTAAGAAAAAAAAAAGAAAAGGAGTACCGGTAGTTTAATTACTTTTTTGGTCTATCGATAAATGTGTGTAATCTCTGGGTTCATGTCAAGGTGCAGGTTTGTCAATATACAATGTCCATGTATTTGGCAGATAATCACTGTGTTTACTTATTTATATCCATAATAATACATGTTTCCCATAAAAAACCTGCACTATCCACACCTTTCACACAGATTTAATTTCTTTGCTAAATAGTTACTATATCGATTTTAAATCATTGAATCGAATCGCATCGTATCGCCATGAATGAACAAATATTGTCCATGTATCGTATCGTCAACCATGTATCGTGATATGTATCGAATCGCTATTAAAATGTATTGTTACAACCCTAGTAATAACTCTTTCTTGGTCTCTCTCTCCTCCCAGGCGTTCCGTCTCTGGTCTCTCTGGTCTTGAGCTCAGAGTGTGGCTCCCTGCTCTACCTGTGTCACGCCTGTGAGGACTCCGTCTCTGACCTAAGTGGACATTTCAGCTCCGCCGAGCACTGCCGCAATTACTATGTAAGTTCTAAGAGACACACACCAATTCACTCTTTGTCAAATCCCGCCCCATTCTGCTCTGTTACTAAGTGGTACAAAATACCCAGGGCAGATTGTTTTTATAGTGGCAGTGAATGGGGGGAGGGGGTATTTTCCAGCAAGAGCCGCTGATACAAACGACCTACGGCCTGGTCGCGACTTAGGCCACGACTTGGAGGTCGTAGGTCCCGGTTCTGGAGGTTTTGCGCGATCTCGGTCGTAATTCAGCGACCTGGGAAGTCCGCGATCGAAACTCTACGCTTGCTAAGGGAAGGGACGCGAGTTTAGAAACTCTACGCTTGCTAAGGGAAGGAGCGCCGCGATCGAAACTCTACGCTTGCTAAGGGAAGGGACGCGAGTTTAGAAACTCTACGCTTGCTAAGGGAAGGAGCGCTCGTTTTCAACAGCGTCGGCAGGTTAGCTACTCAGTGTCGGCAGGTTAGGGTTAGGGTTAGGGTTAGGGTTAGGGTTGGGGTTAGGGTTAAGGTTAGGGTTAGAGTTAGAGTTGGGGTTAGGGTTAAGGATAGGTTTTGGTGCACCTCGCGCGGTCCAAGTGACTAGCGCTTCCTACCTCCGGTTCAGCCAATCACAAGCTTCAAAAGGTTGAATAGCGCTGCTGCTCTAGAATATTCTGCAAAAAGACCTTTTAAATACGACCGCGGACTTCCCAGGTCGCTGAACAACGGCCCGATCGCGCAACAACGGCCCGGGGACGACCGAGGTGGCGCAACCACGGCCGGGGGTCGCGAAACTAGACCGGCCGCGACCTAACAAGTATGTACCGCGAACTACGACCTCCAGAACCGGGACCTACGACCTCCAGGTCGTGGCCTAGGTCGCGACCAGGCCGTAGGTCGTTCGTATCAGCGGCTGTCTCTCGTATTTTCATTGCCTCATTATTGCTATTTAAAGTACCAAAGGAAAAACATCTAGGTGATATTAATAAGAGACCAAAGTACGGTAGTTACATTGCAAAACAGGGGGTTTCCCCCAAAAATATATGTTTTAATTTGTTTAATCCCAGTGGGACAGAAACACCAGGGCAGATTGTTTTTACATTGGAAATTAATGGGGAAAAACGATTTTTCATAGCCTCATTATTGCTATTTAAAGTACCAAAAAAAACATCTACTTGATATTAATCGGTGAACAAATGCTATTGGTCGGAGTGATTCTCCGGCAAGTGTATCCCCACCCTTTTGTGACAAAGAATGGCCTTGCTACACACAGAGAGACACTTCAATTACTAAGCTAGGCGCATGCACAGCACGCACTGGCCCTTGTGTAAAAAACACTGTATTTTTCACCCAAATTTTGCGTAGGACATCGTTCAAGTGGCATTTACGAACACGTCCTAAATAGACACACCTGGCGTACATTTGATCCCAGCGTTGATAAATGTGCAGGCTGAAATTTAAATAACACATCCTTAAATATTCTTGAAACGCCCCGACATGAATGACACAAGTCACTGCCATACCTTTTGGATTAATTAATTTAAACCATATCCGTGCCGTGCGCTGACAGAGCGTGTTCATTTGGTTACAAGCTATCATAATTCCCCATGGCCATGATATCACGGGCTCGCCACGTTAATGACAGACAGAACCTGGAAACTAAAGGTCATCTGAATGCAGTGGTTGAAGAATGAAATAGGCTATAAGCTGCTGGCTGGTGTTGAGTGCCAGCTGCTATTATTTTGTATGAGGGGATGGTTCTAACTCCGATCTCTGGGTGGCAACAATATATCCACGGCTTCCACGGGGAAGATGGTGAGCTGTGGGCACAGGTGGAACGTCGGGTTTCATCATTAACTCCAGCATAGTGTACAGTAGCTACTGTATACATTGAGAGACCCCACGGTTACGTTTAATTTATTTAACCCAATATCGGCGACGAGCAGAGTCACGTTGAAATGATAAATGTCGAGACTCGCCTAAATGTTGGTGTACGCCAACATTTTGATCTGCACCACGTTGATAAATGAGGGCCACTGTGTGTAGGGCAGGGTGCTGTGATGCCTGTCCAGGGGTGTCTCGGAATAATCTGATAACATTTGGAGTTCATCAATATCACTACATCAATATCACTTCACTATGCTTAGTAAAACAGATCTGATTTGCACTTTGATGAGTTATTTTTTCCATCTAAGGCCAATTCTCAAAAATAGCAGTTCTACAAACTCACATTCAGATCGACTATTTTTGGTGTGAACCTTCCCCCCAGAAGAGGGATGGTACGGTTCAAGTGGTTAAATATCAACTATAAAGTTCATATTTTAGATTGTAATTAGAGAAAATAAAATATTAGTGTTAAAATGTTTTCATTTACTTCTTTCTGTCGTTTTAGCAATTATAACGATTTAGATTTCAGTGGGTGGGGGCATGCGTACAATTGGCTAAATATGTCCTTTTAAACATATGATAAGAATCAATTGCTTTATTACTATTTACAGTAACACTACTAGCCCCCACATCTGCCCATGAAAGATTGTGGTGCATCTTGGGAATGGGCTTATTGTGTCTAAAAAGACATATTTAGCCACTTGTACGCTTGCCCCACCCACTGAATTCAAAATCATTAAAATGGCTAAATCAATAGAAAGCAGTATATGAAAACATTTTAACACTTATGTTCTCTTGTTTACCGTGCTCTCCCAGCATGCAGAAGCAATCTGCAATGTGCGTTTAATAATGTTTAACCGAGGAAAAACGAGCGTGTACGTGCGGGAGACACCCGCCGAAAGCCAGTTGTTGCGTAGGGCAGTGGTTCTCAACCTTTTCAGGCTGTGACCCCCTAACTAATCATATTTTAACTGGGGAGCCCCCACCCTGACGAGCACTAAGAGTTGAGGCATTACATTTTGTATAACAGGTTCTACTGTGAAAATAGCAGATCTACATGCTCACAACGCGTTGTGTACATCGGCTATTTTCACAATTTCTTTCTCAATTTGACAATTTGGCCAATGTTTAATTTGTCATTTTAGAGTCCTTAAATTGTCACTTTTGAAACACACACTTAAACGTTTAAGTTGGTTTGTTTACTGTTGAGTGAGATTAAACAATGTTGCACATTAACTTAATCATTTGGGGACCCCCCCTGGGGGTCCCGACCCACAGGTTGAGAACCACTGGCGTAGGGCACCCAAATGGCTAGCGGCACTGGACATCAGCTTGGATAAATGCTCTCTGTACTTAGAGATGTTTCTCTCCTGTGTTTCCCAGAGCTACACCAATCCAAATGTTCTGAGGTTCTCCTGGATTCCCAGCCAGCGTATGGAGTTCTGTGTGGACACCCAGGCCCACATGGAGACCCAGAAGACCTGGGCTCTGCACACTGGGACCGTGCAGGTCACAAAGTTGATTGATTGATTGATTGATTGATTGATTGATTGATTGATTTTATACTTTATTAGTCAGAAATGCAAATGACATGTGGTGCACGTCGCAAAATAATATCCTTTGATTGATTGAAGACTTTATTAGAAGTTTGCATAGGAAAGGGTACAGTTTCATGACAGTACAGTTCACTGGTACAAGGTTAACTAAAGGCTTGTTTCAATTATGGTATTCTTTTTAAAAACTCACATAACATAGAATGACAGGCAAATGACAAATAAAACAAAGTACTATGCAGAAAATATATATATAAAAAAAGTCAAAAAACGATGCAAAATAAATGGTATTTTTACGATAGAAAGTTCAGGGGGAGGTAAGGATAGGCTTCGTTTTCTTTTACCAGTTTCGAGTAGCAGCAGCGTATACGTGGCTTTTCAATGCCGTTTTAACACATGGGCTGCTAAGGTTTATAACATTTATAGCTGTTGCTGGTGCCACCATTGACTTACGCTTTGTTTTGACGTGCCTCGCAAGCTTCGTGCGTGTGCACGACACGTGCGTGTCCAGAGAAGATTGAGGAGGATAATCCATTTGTTTACAAACGCTCGCGAAACTAAAATCCAAACCGGGACCGGCCATCGCGGTAAAGTGTCGCCGTGAAAACAATCAGCTCTCTGCTTCCCTGGGGCTGTTTTCATCTCATTCTTAGCCGTTCTTATGTTTCAAAGTAGAATCTAAAGCAATGTTAAGTGCTTCCGCAATTTCTCCCCCAGAAGAGCTGCCAGCAGCTGCCGGGTGACGTAATGGACTCGGGTCATTCAGAGGGCAGCTGCAGGCTCGTAGAGTTAACTCTTTGTTGCCTCGTCTGTAAACGAGATAACTTCCTTTTGGCACAGTGACATCTAGTGGCCTTAACTCGTCCCTGAACGAGTTTGGCTCCCCAAGTGTTAAAGGAAGGTAGGGATTTACACTCCTTCAAGGCCTTCGGTAAGGCGTTCCACATTTTTGCACCATAGCAGGAGAAGGAATTTGACCCTTTTTCTGAGCCAATTCCTTGATGTTGACGGGCAGTATTTGAAATGCATGTATTTGAAATACATTTTTGTATTTTGTAATTTGTATTTGGCTGGGATGGGAAAAAAATGGATGTAATTTGTATCAAGATACTTTCAGGTCTAGTATTTTCTGAATTTCAAATACGAAATACTTTTTTAATGCAATTGTATTGTCAACTGGACACATTTTAAACATTCACAAAGGTTTATCTATTCTAATTTGCTGGTGGTTCATGTGTGTGTGTGATCAACCAATAGCACTTGACATTGATTTTCTTCAAATGTAATGTGTGTTATGATTACAATTTCTAATTACTTGCGCCAGCAGAGTGTGCAAGTACTGTGTTCGGTTGCGTACAGTATGTATGTAGGTAGGTAGGTAGCTGTGTGTGCTTAAGCCCGTAGCCCAATCAGGGACCAGTATTTTTGCCAACGTCATCATTAACAGCCAATGAGGGACCAGCATTTCCTGGTGATGACAGAGGTGATGTCACTGGCATCACCAGTGGTGAGCGCACCTCATGGCGCGCCCTGCTGGTGCACAAGTAGGCCATGTATGGCCTACTTGTGCACAAGGCGCAAGTTGCACCTCAACAGAGTGCAGTTTTAAGGCTGGCAGAGCGGTTTTGCGTTCTATGGAGTACTGGCAGCTGTAAATTCAGTCTCATATGCCATAGTTCCTGTCTAGCTTTCGAAGATAATGATAACTCTGGCCTGCACTCTCACACACTGACACACAGTGGTAAAGGTTTAGGCTGCCTGCTCCAAAGACAAACACCATAGTATGGTCAATTTATTCTTAGAAATTCTGACAGGCAATTAATGTAATACTTGGCAATCAATTTATAAAATTACTAATCATTGCATACATTTTTATAAAATGTATTTTCATGTATTTTCAAAATACGAAATACATATTTGAATCTCAAATACATTTCTCTGGCCTGTATTTATATTTTGTATTTTGATACATTTTTTGACCCAGTATTTGTATTTTGTATCAAAATACTTTTCAATGTATTTTCGCCCATCATGTTGTAACCAGAAGGAACAGGGTGGATTAGGCTTTTAATATACAGTATATGAGCTGTTTTATTCCATCTTCTCTTTGTGCAGGCTCTGGACCTCCCTCCAGATTTGTTTGAAAAGGTGAAAGGAAGCAGTTATGTCAAAGGTACAGTGCTGTTGCTGCTGCCCCTCTGTTTTATGATTTACTTTACCTCTATGGGGAAGTCCTTACCAAAAAAGCATACTTTAGTGACCTAGGATATTATGGAACGCAACAAGACGTTGTCAGAAACTGCATAACTGTAAAATACATGCATATTTCATTTCGCGGGCCTACTGTACATCATTTTGGCACGACTGTCTAAAGTTATTTAGAACACACATCTCAGATTTCCACTTCAAATTACTTAAATGTTAAAGCTCAAGCTCACTTTGCTCACACAAATGGCTGAATCAGTTGAGAATTTTCATTATGAAAAAAAGAGCCGTTTCACTGTGCAAATTTTTTGCACAGTGATTTTTTTGATTATTAATAAATACAAAAACGGCACAATGGAACAAGATATCTGGCCAAATGGATTAGTTTACACTGTGACATGTTAATTACTAGGGCTGTCCTCGACTCGGGATTTTTGAAATCGACTCGAGTCGAGGGGTTCATTCCGACGCGTCGACGAATCGTTTTATAATTTATAGTCTACTTTGTGTAAAAAAAAAGAAAGAAAAAAAAGTGTTGCTTTAAACGTCCTCATCAACACAACACAATAATACATTAAGATGAATTGAATGTACGGTGTTTTCGGTGATATCGGTGCGCGAGCACAAACATTATCTGCATAGCAATGTACAACACACCGTTAAAACAAATAAAACATCTCCGCTGATCAACTCTGCCCCGTCTCGGCAGCATCCACTGCCGTGAAGTAGAGATGAGACATTCGCGAACGATTCCGCTCTCTTGAACGGCTCTTTTAAATGAACGATGGGATCCAGTCCGACTCATTACTCTGTCAGACACCGAGCACTGACAGAGTAATGAGTCGGTGTCGAGAACGGATTCATTTCAGAAACGGATCATAAATAGCTGGAGGCACAGCTCCCAGCTAAGAGCCCTCAGTGTACCCACTGAGCACGCCGTCTAAAAGTGGTCTAATAGACGTATAGATTTGAAAGTTTATTAGTTGTCTAAACTAGACGACTAATAGACTTCTAATAGTCGTCTAAATGTAGACGGTCTACATTTAGACGACTATTAGAAGTCTATTAGTCATCTAGTCTAAGTTTAGACAACTAATAAACTTTCAAATCTATACGTCTATTAGACCACTTTTAGACGGCGTGCTCAGTGGGGTGGACATGTCATGGACGCAAACACAGCAAAACAAACTACAAACATCATCATGGATTACTTACAACACTGGAACAATTCAGAAGCACTTTAATTAGGAAATGTAACAAGTAGCCTACACTTGTGTATGTTAATTTGACTTTAGTAGATTGTTTAATTACTTTGTGGACGTGCGTGTGTGCTGTGGCAGGTTATTTAATATGGGATTTTGACAGCGTGCTTCTCCTCTTAACACATATGGTGCCAACCCCGAGTTTCCCGAGTTTGTATTGGTACCACCGCTGTGCCAACCCCGAGTTTCCCGAGTTTGGGCCGTTTTTGAAAACGGCCCAAACTCGGGGCGTTTTTTTTGGACCTCCAGAAATGTGTTAGGCATGATCGCGATCGCGAAATTGCATGTTTAACCCCCATACCAACCCATTCTTTCAAACATGGCAGCCATGTTTGTTTACATCTGAAGAAAACATAATGGCTGATAAATCATGAATGCCTGAACGGATTTCCAAGCGGATTTTTTTGTTTGAAAGCTGGGCACACACGTGGTGCATCATCTAGGCATGGGCGTGCACGATCCGTGCACTATAAATTACATGGAAGTCTATGGAGACCATGGCATCGCGGGACATTGAAGAGAAAAAATCATGGCACCAAAAAAGTTAACGGAACACCCTCCCGGCTCCGAATGTTTTAACGAAGCGGCGGTTCTGGCCGTTCCGTCTCACTTTCACCCCTATGCTGGTGCGAGACAATAAATAACTGTTCGCCAATTGCTACATCTCTCAATTGGAAGTACATGACACCAGTCTAGCAGTGCACCGCAGTAGTAGGCTAACTGGTGATATAAAAAAATATATATTTTCGACTCCTCGACTCAAACAATTGGCGTCGATTCCCGGGGCTTAAAACGTCGATTTTTAGAGGACAGGCCTATTAATTACAGAACCCAAACCTGAATTCTTGAGTGGACATATTCACCATTCTTCTCTCTACTCTCTCTGACAGCGATACACTCTGTCACATATTCACCATTCTTCTCTCTCTGACAGCGATACACATATTCACCATTCTTCTCTCTCTGACAGCGATGCACACTCTGAGTCACACCCCCTGCCTGAAGAGACTGAAGAGGACCACAGGTCAGTTGAAGAACACTTTTCCATGGGTCCCCTCATCATTTAGCTATGTTTTCTGTTCCCCTCGTTGGCTTCCGGTCATACTGTACACAGCCCTGGTGTTGGCCTTACACGGCAGTCAAGGGTGTGATGGCACACTCTTAACTCATTGACTGCCAAGGCCCGAGTTTCCCGAGTTATTACAGTAGTCCCAGGCTGCCAGAGCCCGAGTTTCCCGAGTTGGAAGCCATTTTGAAAAAAAAAAAAAAAAAAACAATTTTTTTTTTTTTTCAAAATTTTTTTTTATAAAAAAAATTCTAAAAATGCCTCAAATGTATTAGGCATGATCGCAATTGTGAAATTGCATGTGTAGCCCCATAACAAACAAACACATCTTTCAAAATGTCAAAAATGGCTGTTTTGTCTGACTTTGAAGGCTTGTAACTCATGAATGCCTGAACGGATTTCCAAGCGGATTTTTTTGTTTGAAAGCTGTTAAAAAGTACTACACATATGATGCATATATGGTGCATGGGCGTGCACGATCCGTGCACTAAAAATTGATCCGTGCACTAGAAATCTAGGATAGTGGCAGTCTGGTACTTGGGGGCCATCTTGAAATGGCATTCAATGAGTTAAAAATCAGGACTTGATCCAACCCCATAACCCAGCCTGCACACTCAGAATAACTAACACGTGATGGGGCATTCACGAATAGTGATTTTTAGTATTCGAATGATTCGACAACAGAGTATTCGAATAGTCGAATATTTGACAGGACTGGCCAAACTGTCAAATATCGAGTAAGCAAGAGGCGAACATTGTTGCGAGGCGTTGTGAGCATGTAGATCGGCTATTTTCACAATATTAATCTGCGGAACCGAGTCACATTAAATGTAATACCTACAATTCCAAGTGCTTGTCAGGGTGGGGGTCCCCAGTTCAAATATGTTTATTTTGGGGGTCACAGGCTAAAAAGGTTTGAGAACCCCTGGTATAGAGCATTAACAAATTCATCCACCAGGGGCATTGACAACTCATTCTTATGACTTCCTATCTAGCCGAGCTTTATAAACTATAGATTTTTTAAAGAGGGAAAAAAAAAGCGAATATTTAACTTCAGTGAACAACGTCGAATAGTGACTTTAATATTCGAATATTCGAATATCTGGTGAATGCCCTAACACGGGAATGCTTTGCGAGTCTTCCAAAGCATTCCAGTTGGAAAATCCCTGCTTTATCGGGTCGTCACAACTCCAATATGTGTCACCCATGTGTCTACAGATGCAAGGACCACCAGGATGAGCGCACAGACCTACCTGGGGACCCCCGACAGGAAGCATCCTCTTCTAGGTCAGTGCTTTGTAGTCTCAGAATAATAAGACTGTCTGAAGGCAACATAATCACAATTGTTAGGATGTTTTCATTTTTTTATATATATATATTTTTTTTCTGCATATTGTGTTTTATTTGTCTGTCATTCAATGTTATATGAGTTAAAAAAGGACCCCGATTGAAACAAGCCCAACATCTTTTTGAGAAATCCTTTTACTTGAAACTGTGCAGTTTTCCTTTGCAAACTTCTTATAGTCTTCCTTCCTTCAATCAATCAATGAATCAATACTTAACTGTTAGCTGATCCACAGCAGTAGATTGGTTTAACCTTATCTAATGATGATATGAGACACTTCAGCCCAATAATCATGATAATGCAAACCCTCCGGTGTTATATTTCTTAACCCATTTAGGCCTGGAATTGTTATACTTTAGCAAGTCGTGATAATGTGTGCAAATCTTTGAATATATGTATTTTTAAAGAAAACATTTGTAACTCAAATTTTGCTTCTGGGGGGGTCCCTGGAACTAAATATTTTGAGATGGGGTCCGCGGCCAAATACTTAATTTGGGGGGTATTTGACTTGAAAAAGGTTTGAGAAACACTGACATAAACATGCTGTGAGCTTGTATATCTGCTCTTTTTCAATAGATAAAGCATTACATAATGGTTAAAGTAATAATGCGTTCCCTTTCTTATTACTCTGTTGTACCTTTTCCTCCCTGCAGGCCTGGAGCACCTGGTGGAATGCAGCTGTGAGGATCAGACTGACAGACGATTCTATCTCTGCACCGTCTGTAAACTGACTCTGAGCCACGATAAGATCATCAAACATCTGCTCAGCTTCCACCACCTCCATCGCTACATTGTAAGTAGGGATGGGACGATACGCGATATTATCGTATATTGTGATAAAAAACACTCACGATAATCGTATCGTGGAGATTTAATTTATCGGGATATCGTCCTCCGTCATGCACTGGGATCAATTCACCTTTTATTTGCCGAGCAGCATCTGATACCACTTAAACCCTCTATAACTGGTAAAAGGTACTTAATATAATATACATACTTGATACAGTCTTTTTTTTTTCACTCTATCAAATGTCTTTGCCAAAAAATAGCCAATCTACAAGCTCACAACGCGTCGCACTGCGGCGCGTTGTGAGCTTGTAGATCGTCTTTTTTTGGCAAAATGTTCGGCCCCAGGATAATGGATTTGGATTATCGCGATAATATCGTAAATCGCGATTTATTTTGACACAATAATCGTGATATGACATTTTCATATCGTCCCATCACTAAATGTAAGTTCACTAATATGTGCTTTTATCACCTCCATCACTACATTGTAAGTTCACTATGTGCTTCTATCACCTCCATCACTACATTGTAAGTTCACTATGCTTATATCACCTCCATCACTACATTGTAAGTTCACTATGCTTATATCACCTCCATCACTACATTGTAAGTTCACTATGGTCTGTTCTATCACCTCCATCGCTACATTGTAAGTTCACTAATAATCACCTCCACCACTACATTGTAAGTTCACTACACTCTGTTCTATCACCTCCACTGCGACATTGTAAGTTAAGTTCACTATGCTTATATCACCTCCATCGCTACATTGTAAGTTCACTATGCTTATATCACCTCCATCGCTACATTGTAAGTTCACTATGCTTATATCACCTCCATCGCTACATTGTAAGTTCACTATGCTTATATCACCTCCATCGCTACATTGTAAGTTCACTATGCTTATATCACCTCCATCACTACATTGTAAGTTCACTATGCTTATATCACCTCCATCACTACATTGTAAGTTCACTATGCTTATATCACCTCCATCACTACATTGTAAGTTCACTATGCTTATATCACCTCCATCGCTACATTGTAAGTTCACTATGGTCTGTTCTATCACCTCCATCGCTACATTGTAAGTTCACTATGGTCTGTTCTATCACCTCCATCGCTACATTGTAAGTTCACTATGCTTATATCACCTCCATCGCTACATTGTAAGTTCACTATGCTTATATCACCTCCATCGCTACATTGTAAGTTCACTATGCTTATATCACCTCCATCGCTACATTGTAAGTTCACTATGCTTATATCACCTCCATCGCTACATTGTAAGTTCACTATGCTTATATCACCTCCATCGCTACATTGTAAGTTCACTATGCTTATATCACCTCCATCGCTACATTGTAAGTTCACTATGCTTATATCACCTCCATCGCTACATTGTAAGTTCACTATGCTTATATCACCTCCATCGCTACATTGTAAGTTCACTATGCTTATATCACCTCCATCACTACATTGTAAGTTCACTATGCTTATATCACCTCCATCACTACATTGTAAGTTCACTATGGTCTGTTCTATCACCTCCATCGCTACATTGTAAGTTCACTATGCTTATATCACCTCCATCGCTACATTGTAAGTTCACTATGCTTATATCACCTCCATCGCTACATTGTAAGTTCACTATGCTTATATCACCTCCATCGCTACATTGTAAGTTCACTATGCTTATATCACCTCCATCGCTACATTGTAAGTTCACTATGCTTATATCACCTCCATCACTACATTGTAAGTTCCCTATGCTTATATCACCTCCATCGCTACATTGTAAGTTCACTATGCTTATATCACCTCCATCGCTACATTGTAAGTTCACTATGCTTATATCACCTCCATCGCTACATTGTAAGTTCACTATGCTTATATCACCTCCATCACTACATTGTAAGTTCACTATGCTTATATCACCTCCATCGCTACATTGTAAGTTCACTATGCTTATATCACCTCCATCGCTACATTGTAACTTCACTATGTGCACTTGGTGCACATAGGCAGGTTGCAAGGCAGGTTGGTGCCTTGCATGGTTTCCACTGTGACTGGTGTATGAATGTGTGTGTGAATGGGTGAATGTAATGCACAATCTGTGAGTGCCTTGGATAAAGGCGCTATGTAAATGCACCATTGACTACACTGACCTCTGTGCTGTGTGTTTCCAGAACACATGGCATCCCTCCACTCTGCAGCACTACAGTTCATACGACTACAGCCAGCCGTTTAACTGCATGATGCAGGATTTGGCAAAACAGATGGAACAAATACATGGAACCACCATCGCTGATATGAAGGTAATGAGTACAGTACATTATCATTTATCATTAAATCCATTTAGAACAGGTACACATTATTGTGTATCATTATTTTATGCTTTAACTATTGAAAAATAGCAGATTTACAAGCTCACAGCGCGGCACCGAGTGCCGCGCTGCGAGCTTGTAGATCTGCTGTTTTTGAAAAATTGTTTGATTCTATAAGTGTCTTCTATGTCAGCAATCTGGCTAGCCATCGTCAAAGAAAAGGTCCTTTTCACTTAAATGGAGCTCAGTTAGTCTGTTCTTGAGAGACTACTATGTCAGTGGTTCTCAAACCTTTTCATGTGAAGGCCCCCCAAAATGATATTTATTTGGCCACGGACCCCCATCTCAAAATATTTCGTTCCAGGGACCACCCAGAAGCAAAATTTTAGTTACAAACATTTGCTTTAAAAATACATATATTCAAAGATTTGCACACATTTTCAAAACTTTTTCAAACATAGCTGATATACAAGCTCGCAGCGCGGCACCGATAGTTAAAGCATTCAATAATTCTAGGCCTAAATGGGTTAAATCCATGGAACGACCTTCACTAACATGAAGGTAATGAAGTACACTCTAGAAGTAAACGATCATTACCGGTATATCCATGGAACCACCATCGCTGATATAAAGGTGTCGTAGATTAGAGTTTTGATTGATTATGTGTGACGTTATAGAGTAGATCAGGTCTTTATGATGATACTAATACCTGATAGTTAGGAGTAGAGAGGCCTTCAGTGGGCCTCAGTAACTATTGTTTTGGTAAAGCCAAAAGGTACAGCTCGTTCCAGAGGCATTGAAGCCACACAGCATAACTCTAGTGTCGGACCATTCTTCTTGGCAGAACTACCTTACCACTGCCCAGAGTGTTAATTGTACTTCTGTCCATGATATCATGTTATATAAACTTGACCACACCACCGCCTAATATAATTCTCCGTTGGTCAGCTTTCTGATTGGTCCCTGAGACTCCCTGACTGGCCAACCAGAAAACAACATTCACTTTTTGCTATCGGGGGTGGAGTTTGTGCAGTGGAGAATGTTGCTTCAGGCTTTCAACAACTGTCCGCTCTGCGCGACACGGCGTTCGTCCAGTACGGACGCGGGAGGTGATAGCGATCTCGCTCATCATAATGAATAAGCTTCAACAAACTAGTTCACATGGACCTTATCAATGTAACTAAGAGTCAGGATTGGGTACATATATTTTAAATGGGCAGAATTACGAAAAGCCAGCATATTATGTGAGGAGAACTATAATCTGGCTGTCCTCTTCCTACCCAAGATGCAATGCGCTTTCTCTTTCTATTTCTATTCTCTCTCTGATCCAGAGGATTAAACTAATTAAAACATATATTTTCGGGGGAAAACTACTGTTTTGCTATGTAATTACTGTACCTGTTTCTTCCCTTTTTATTAATATCACGTAGATGTGTTTTTTTTGGTACTTTATATAGCTGTAATGAGGCTATGAAAAAATAAAAAAATCCCATTCACTGCCACTATAAAAACAATCTGCCCAGGGTCAAATGTCCCACCATAGTAACAGGGCAGAATGGGGCGGGATTTGCAAAAGCCTGAATTGTCTTGTCTCCTCTGTTTCTCATGATTATTGATTGATCTGAATTCCACCACAAAGGTAATGATTACAGTGCACTCTGGAAGTACAGTAAATTATCATTTATCATTAAATTCACGCAACGACCATCACTGATATGAAGGTAATGAAGTCACAAAACCATTATGCCTTAGGCCCATAAAATTACCAAAGTCTGGAATATGTTTTTTGATTGATTGAGCGCAGTATTTATTAGTAGTTTGCATAGGAAACAGTTTCACGACAGCACTGGTGCAAGGCCAATTAAAAGGATAAGCTCAGGAAAGCACATGGCTTGTTTACATTGAGATATTTTAGTTTTTACTCTAATTAACATTGAATGACAGACTCATAACACAGTTCTATGCTGAAGAAAAACATGATGCATTTAAATCAGTAAATAATTTGGCCTAAGTCAGGTTTAATCCTATTTAATCCTCTTATGTTACATAACATAACTATCATTTTTAAGTCAATTGTCATAATTTCGATGGCCAAAACGCAAAAGCTCCTTTCTGCAAATGTCATGATTTTTGGATTTCACTTGAAATGAGGACAACAGGCTATGCTGCACATGGTCAGTCTGTCTGCAAGATCCTTCTGCCCCTCATTTTGCCAAAAATTTCATGTGACTAGAACATGACATTATTTTTGACAGGTTTGGAAAAGAGGCAAAATGATGAAGCTCAAAACCTCCTATCTGCATTGCCTTATTGATTGCTAATGATTGGTGTCAGGTCACTCAGGTGGTGAAACTTTTGATAAAAAAAAATGTAATGGTAATACTTGTAACTGACCTGTAGAATGTCTGGATAAAAAGTGCTATTTAACAAAGAAATAGCCTAACTATATCTAGGTAAAAACCTCTTATCTGCATGTTGTCGACAAGAGATTGTAGATGGGAGGTTTTGGTGTTGAACACACATTTTCTTTTTCATTTTCCCAACAAAGTGAATTTTTCAGATGGGAGGTTTTGCGTTCTGGCCATCGATATACAGTATTGTTATGAAGTCTGGAGTCAGAAGTGTCTGTGCTGGGGGAAAACACCTGACAGTGCAAAGCTAAGCAGGACGCTTACAGTACGTCATCCAATTGTAACATGTATTAAAGCCCGTTCCAGGAGGATGTGGAATTCAATGGGGTGCGGGACACGGCACCATATGATGTGTTGACACATCAAGGTCTATTTTGTGTTCCCACTATGATGTAGTGATGCCAAACCCATCTGGGTTTACTATAAAGTCCTTTACATCCTGTCTGAACAGCACTTGGTGCTGGGTATTGTATCCGTGCTTTGTAAAGGGGAAAATAACACATCGACTGCAGATGACGTGCGTCAAAACGGCGTTATTTAGTTAGTTAGTCAGTTAGTTACGCCACTGTTCTATGTGAACCCTTGTCGCGTGGTGAAAAATATTTTTTATCTGTGGTTCTCAAAGCTTTTAATGTCAAGGGCCCCTAGAATTATATGTTTTTGTCCTCGGACCCCCATCTCAAAATATTTTCTTCCAGGGACTCCCCCCAGAAGCAACATTTCAGTTAAAAATGTTCGACTTAAAGAATATATATTCAAAGATTTGCACAATTTTTCAATCTTTTGTCTTAAACAATAGCAGATCTACAAGCTTGTATATCTACAAGCTCGTAAGAGATTGTAGATATACAAGCTTGTATATCTGATATTTTATAGTCAAAGTATACAAAATAATGGTTAAAGTGGTTACGTGACACAGACCTGGTCTTATGAATGGGTCTTCCCGGTCTTATTTCACTTAAAAAATAAACTTTTGGTCATTTTATCGTCTAATCAGGCTTTTATGAACAACCTGGACAGATTTAATTTGCTTCATTCAGTATTTAGATATTTGATGTAAATGTTACCAGGCCCTCCTCCTCCAGGACCTTTCCCCATACACACCCATTGTAACTTCAAATTTTAACCATGACGGATACATTAAAACTAAAAGCACCCATTATTTTTTTATGGTTACTCATACTACCCTCCTAATACATGAGCTGGTCGTGTTTTTCCGATAATGTTTTTCATTTATTTTGAATAATATTTTATTGTATTTAATTTTTTTCCCATTTTGCCAAAGAATTATATATAAAAAATAAAAAAAACAACACGGTCTGATTAGACGATAAAATTACCAAAGGTTTCTTTCAAGGTGAAATAGTCTTATCCCTTAAATGTTATGAAGGAAATGAAGTGCTGTAGACTTTAGAAGTTAATGATCATTAGAAATCATTTCCTCAGATGCTCCTGTGGTGTACTGTATGTTAGTGTTAATAACTTCCTAAGGTGGTTCCCACTGTCTGTTAGTTTTAATAACTGTAAGAACTTGTCTTATAGAAAGTGGTCCTGAAGCCTGCTTTGTTATCATCAGTGGAAGGAGCTTCCTATGTGGATGGTAAGTTTTTATTAATTTCTATTTTCAATTCCAGAGTCAGAAACACTATTGTCATTGATATTACTACCGTTGGCCATATTCACCGATCGACTGATAGAGAATTTTCCATTTAGGACTATACTGTGTATACTGTATATGGGCCCCATCTTGCTAGCCGCCTTACCCCTTATCCCATAGGGGCTGTTAAGTCTGACATCATTTTGTAGGCAGAGGAGAACTTTTGCCCCCCAAAAAAGCGAATCCTTTTACTATTTTTACTATTTACTAATTTTTCTTCTCTTTGTTGTTGAAAGGAAAGTGGTAGAATTATACTTTAGTCGTTATTTTTGTCTCGGATCTGTTTAAATAGCGAAGGACAGATATTGACAATAAATCTGCTTGGAGGTCTGACTACAAAATGATGTCACGGCTTAAAAGCATTTAAAAAATAGTTAAACTAACAGATCTACATTGACACGGTGTGAGCTTGTAAATCGGTTATTTGAGCTATTCTAAAATGATTTTCAAAATAGTAAAAAATGGCAAATAAGTTTAAGGAAAAGGAATGAGGTTGCTCGCAAGAATATGCCCTGCACACAATCACATGCACGCACCATTATACTGATGTGCACGCACACACACACACACACACACACACACACACACACACACACACACACACACACACACACACACACACACTATCTCTCTCTCATTATAGATTCCTGGGATGTTTAAGCCATTCCTCCAGTCAGGACATGATAACAGACCCAAGGTCATAGCGCTAACAAAGCTGTAACTCTCAGACTGTGACAGAGCACTTTAGCCTGCGAGGCTGCGACCTATGACCTTCAGGCTTGTTCATCTTGTTGGGGCCCAGTCAGTATCCCTCGTATAACACTTAGATTCTTTTAACAACCCATTTAGACCTGGAATTATTTTATACTTTAGCTATTGAAATCCAGTATCCAGTTGAATGTAGCAACTCTGGAAAGAGGACTTTAGGCAGATGATGATGATGAGATACTGAGGATATGTTGCCCTCTGTAGGTGGTGAAGAAACACTACAGGCGCAAATATAATGCACCTCCAATCCACTCATGAGTGCATGCACCTGATCAAATACATAGATTTTAACAGGTGGATATTAATGGGCAGGTTGAATTGTATATTAAAAATACAATATTTTTTTACGAGGCAATTTAGAGTGCTTTACACAAAACATTAAAGGAAAAACATCTATCTTTATTTTAGAGCCAATATGTCCCTATGTGTAACGATTGAACCGTCCCTCACTGACAATGTTTAGCCTTGAAGATGCTGCAAGACTGGAGGAAACAACGCAGGGAGACCAGCTTGGTGACTCTCATCTCACCAGGAGACGAGCTGGGTAAGTACAAGGGTCTTCAACAGGGGTCTGGGACCCCTAGGGCAGGGGTTTTCAAAGTGGGTGACGGGGCACCCTGGGGTGCTGTGATGGCAGTCCAGGGGTGCTGCGAGATCATTTGATAATATTTGGAATTTATTTGGACACTTGAAAAAATATTTGGTATTATTTTACACAAAGTTATTTTCAGTCAGTTCTAAACAAAATGGCTATTATCTCAACGTTTTCCTCGCAACATAATCACTAAAATATCGTCACTGTCGGGCAGAAACCTCGTATCTCCAAGTTTCAAATGTGTACGTCTTTTGGTAAAGCAAAGCCCTGCTTCATCATACAAGACTGTCGCACAAAACTAGTGAAAACAGCCGATCTACAAGCACACAAACGCCTCGCGATGCGAGGCGTTGTGTGCTTGTAGATCTGCTGTTTTCACTAGTTTAGTACATTTTATAGATGATAGAGTGAAAACAGAGTGAAAACAGCAGATCTACAAGCACACAACGCCTCACATCGTACATTTTATAGATGATAAATACAAAACGAACGGTTTTGGACATACAAGGTTTCCGCCCAACAATGACTTGTGCTATAAATATGCTGGGAGTGAAAATTATATTGTAGGGGTGCCTCGGATTAAAATGATATTTATGGGGTGCCCTGAGACAAAAAAGTTTTGGAACCCCTGCCCTAGGGGGTCCTCAGAGTTACTACAGGGGGGTCCTCCAAATCTATGAGTGATAAAACGTGAGTGAGTTTCAGGTGGAAAAATGTAAACTTCTACTTTTGTTTTTGTTTTGTTTTTCAAATGAAAATGTAAAACAGGTCAAAATGACCCAAACAGAACTTAAGGCTTAATGGGTTAACTTATTTCATGTAACGTCTAAGATTCCCTGTTCCTCTTCTAATCCATGTCTCTTTTTCCTTCCATGTTGTCTGTTTGTTCTTTGTGTTCTTTTCAGTTCATGACAAGTTGAAAGCCAGCGTGACCTTTGGTGACCCCGTATCAAGGAAACAGGGTGAGGTTTCAGCATGGCAGCGCTCTCACTCTCTCTTTCAGGAGAGTGAAAACAACTTCACAAAGTCACAGATCACCTGATCTTCTCTTCTTGTTTTCCTGTTGTTTGTTTGTGATTGATAGAGGGGCATCAGAATTGTGTCTGTTTTATAAAACGGTTAATCCATGGATGGTACCAGGGCAGGAATTTCACGGAGGCCATGAAGGCCATGGCCGCCTTTGCCCCTCAGTTTGGCCTTGTGCCCCTCAAACCAATGGCATGACCTGAGGCCACAGTGGCCTTAATGCCCCAGCTGACTGTGCCACTTTCTCCTCTGTCTATTTCTTATCAATATGTAGACAGTACTAGACACCAGTCTCTTTCTTGTCATGTAGAGGTTATCATCCCTAACCCTTAAATTCAACAATTTTTTTTAGTGGACTAAAATCTTGTTTTATTTGATGGCCTTCCTGCCCTGGCATTTGGCCTTTGTGCCCTCAAAAATGGACAACACCAAAGGCCAAGTGGCAACATATGTACAATTATAGTTACAAGCACTCATAATACCCTCAGCACTATAATCCATAATCATTTATTCATTATAGTTGAAAATAATGCACTTTATAAAGACTTATAAGGTCAATTATTGCAATTATAATATTTCATAATTATTTGCAAGGGTCATAGTGTATTATTATAATGTCATAGTTGTGATACATGTTAATACTGTATTACGGTGTGATTGAGAAACACACACACACACACACACACACACACACACACACACACACACACACACACACACACACACACACACACACACACACACACACACACACACATTCTAATACCTTGTTAAAGTGACCATTTTGTAAAATTTTGCATTTGTAGTTATTTTACTGTAAATTAACAACATAATAACCAGAACAGATAGACAAAGAGACATTCATGGATTTATATTTAAAAGTAACTTTTATGTTCCCCCCTGGACCCAGGGTATGGCAGCTGCATACCCCTGGCCATACCCAATTGATGCCCCTGGTTGTGGCATTAACAACCACGACTACAAAGTTTAGCCATGTGAAATCATCTATGTATAGACATTAGATTCTGCTATGTTACAGGGATTTATTTGACCCTGACATTTATGCTGGGTTGATATGAAGACTTTCTACCTTCTTTTTCCTTTTAGGAAGAATGTCCTACTCGAGAGATTTTTTGATGGGGCTGAGAAACTGTGCTGCGGCCCAGAGAAATCCAGAGTTCTTGTTATTTGTAAGTTGAAAACTTCAACAATACACACTAGATCAGGGCTCCCAAAGTGGTTTTGATAATATTTGGAATTCATCAATATCACTTCATTATGCGTTGCACTATACTTGATGAGTTCTTTTTCCATCTACGTCCAACCAAAAATAGCACATCTACAGACCAAAAATAGCAGATCTACAAGCTCACAACGCGTTGTGAGTTTGTAGATCAGCTATTTTTTTGGTGAACCCCCCTCCACCTGAGATTTGGTAGACATAGTCTACCAAATCTCAGGTGGAAAGATGTGCATATTTACGTTGCGTGAAAAAAATAACGGTGTAATTTAGGGGTCCTTGGATGAAAAGGTTATTCACATGGGGTCCAAAAAGTTTGAGAACCCCTGCACTATAGCAGTGGTTCTCAATCTTTTGAGGCCGCGACCCCCAAAATAATCCTATTTTAACTGGACCCCCCCACCCTGACGAGCACTAAGAGTTGAGGCATTACATTTTGTATAACACGGTTCTATTGTTGAAATAGCAGATCTACATGCTCACAACGCGAGGCGTTGTGAGCATGTAGATCTGCTATTTTCAATAATTTTGCTGACAATTTGGCCAATGTTTGTCATTTTAGAGGTATTAAAAAGTCCTTAAATTGTCACTTTAGAAATGTGCAGATACCTTCTATACACTTACACTTTTTGTTGGTTTGTTTACTGTTGAGTGAGAAAACAATGTTGCACATGAAGTTAATCATCTGGGGACGCCCCAAGATCATTTGAGAACCACTGACACAAACAACCACCGTATTGTTTGTAATGGCTTTATTTTTTATACATTTTTTTTCCAGGAACCCCGGATTGTTCTCAGACCCTCACAGTCACAGACACCCCTGGCTTCTAAGGGACCCTCACAACCACAGACACCCCTGGGTGCCAAGAGACCCTTTTGGTCACAGACACCTCACCAGCAGTCTGCATCCAGCACGGCCACACGTGGTGGTAAACTGCTACATCAACTTACAATTAACACAACTTTGACTGCCATAATTTTACTAAGGTAGATCTTTTTTCCTATTGTTTTTACCTGATCTTCGAAGGCTCCGTGTACACAACATGTGTGCCTTATGTTCACGGGGGGTCCCGGTCACGGGGGGTCCCGGTCACGGGAGACGAAGGTCTTTTCTTTCACACGGAGAAGAAAAAATACAACCGCGATGACCATTGTGCATTTTTCTTTTCGATTTCATTTCATCACAAATCCAATTTCACTTCAGAAATATACAGAGCTAACTTATTTTAACAGAAAATATCACTTGGAACCCCTTTAAATGAAAATGTGTTTTCATGCCTTGTATTGTCTTACCATCTGGTTCTTTATCTGCATACTAATTTCTTTCCAGAAGTATCTTACGTCCTGAGCTGCCAGGTGAATATGAATTCTTAATCTCACCACCATAATATTGACATCATCCACACACTGTACTGGCTTGCCTCTTTCTTAAATGATACAAAGCACAATGTAAGAACCAAAAGACGATGCTGTTATTAATTTATTTCGACTGTCAGGTCTGCGGTGTGAAATTCGAGACAACGTCGCAATATTCTAATCACGTGAAAGGAGGGGAACACAAGCAGGTGAGACATTAGTTTCATACGTTCACAAGTTTATACGAGAATATTAAGCCATTTAGACCGGGAACGCAAATCTCTGTCATATTAGAATTGAACCAATTTAACCATTATTGTATGCTATAGCTATTGAAAAATAACAGATATACAAGCTCACAGTGCGGCAACGAGTGCAGCACTGCAAGCTTGTCTTGTCTCTTTCTACAAGATCACAACGCTTCGTGAGCTTGCAGATCTGATTTTTCCACAATTCTTTTTAAAAGGTTTTAAAATATAATCTTTTTCCACATGGAAACGATTATGACAATTATGACAAAATAATTGTGATTATGTCAAATAATTGCGATTAGACGATTATGTAATTGTGACATTGTGATAATTGTCTGTCTGTCCTTCCACAGAAAATGAAGACAATCTTTGTGACAGAAGGTACTACAGTCTACAGAATATTATACTCTGTTATCTCATGGTTTGTTGTTAATGTTAAACAAACAAAGGAATAGGAGCACACACCAGCAGTAAGGAGGTGCTGAGATACAAATGTGGAAAAGAACAGCAACACATGATCATACCCCTGATGAAGACATACTGTATGTGTCGAAACGGTGGTCATTTATAAATAAGGTTTATTGCATCGTGGCTGCGAGTTGTGCGACCTCCTGTTCTTCTCTACTATTGTTAACTCTTACAGTGCCAATCCCGAAATAGTTCGGCTTTCGGGATCGGCACCAGAGTGCCGATCCCGAACTAGTTCGGCTTTAAAAAAAAAAAAAAAAGAAAAAAAAAATTCTATGGCCATTGGGCGCCCTCTAGTGGTGAAAAGGTGGCACTCAAAGACAACTTTGTTTTTTTACAACAAGGGTTCCTATTTTAGATTGTAATAGAGAAAAGAAAAGATGAGTTAAAATGTTTTCATTTACTGCTTTCTATTGTTTTAGCGATTTTAATTATTTTGATTTCAGTGGGTGGGGGCATGCGTACAAGTGGCTAAATGTGTCTTTTTAGACACAATACCCCAGTGATTTCTTTGTTACTATTTCTACATCTGCCCATGAAAGATTGTGGTACATCTTGGGAATGGGCTTAATATCACTTAAACGATAGAAAGTAAATGAAAACATTTTAACACTCATCTTTTCTTTAATGACTATCTAAAATATGAACCCTTGTTATAAAAAAAAACAAAGTTGTCCTTTAATGTTCACCACATGTAATGTATGTGACATTAATTTAATGCATCTTGTTTATTCTTTATTACTCTCTGTTCTACAATCACAGCAGGTGAACTGGAGAAAGGACGAGGTACAGTATGATTTATTGTTATTCTACTGGTTTTATATGTTGGGCAATGCGAGGCGTTGTGTGCTTGTAGATCGGCTGTTTTCACTAGTTTTGTGCAACCGTATTGTATGATGAAGCAGGGCTTTGCTTTACCAAAAGACGTACACATTTGAAACTTGGAGATATAAGGTTTCTGCCCGATGGTGATTATGTTGCGAGAAAAACATTAAGATAATATCCATTTGGGTTAGAACTAACTGAAAATAACTTTGTACTTTATACTAAATATTTTTTTCAAGTGTCCAAATAAATTCCAAATATTATCAAATTATCTCGTGGCACCCCTGGACTGCCGTCACGGCACCCCAGGGTGCCCCGTCACCCACTTTGAAAACCCCTGAACTAGCAGACAATCATATGTCATTATTTTGTCATTGATCGCGAGTTGTAGAGCTTAACCGTAGCTTTCTGTCATCTCAGTGTACTACAGCTCTTTCTTGAATGAATGCCAGTACATCAAGAAACAACAGCGGACTCAACCAGTCAAGGGTGAGTTACAGTAGGCTGCATTATGTAATGCCAGTATGTAGGCCAGGGGCCAATACTGATACAGGTACCACCCAAGATGACCGTACGTTTTTTACATTTTTGTCTTCCTACATGTCTTTAGTTTACATTTTGGTATGATAACCCTTTCTGAGAAGTAGCTTAATTGATGTTATCACCCGCTAGAGTCGGTGTCCCATTAACTTTACTATACAGGGAAAAAAAGCAACATTTTAATCTGCTTTAAGTAGCATATGAGGGGTCAAACTAGGGGTTTTTCATGATTCTGAATCCATTGCAAGCATCTGTTTTGCACAAAAAACATTCCTTGGGCTAAAACGGCCCCCTCAAAAGTGTGAAAAGTGATGACTCATCACTTTTCATCACTAAACCATAGTTTTTAGCCCAAGGAATGTTTTTTGTGCAAAACAGATACTTGCAATGGATTCAGAATCATGAAAATCCCTAGTTTGACCCCTCATATGCTACTTAAAGCAGATTAATTTTTTCATCCTGTATAGTAAAGTTAATGGGACACCGACTCTAGCAGGTGATAACAATCAATTAAGCTACTTCTCAGAAAGGGTTATCATACCAAAATGTAAACTACAGACATGCAGGAAGACAAAAATGTAAAAAACATACGGTCACCTTGGGTGGTACCAATTTGTTAATGTATCAGTATTGGCCCCTGCCCTAATGATGCTGTTCAAGAGCTACATTTTGCTACATTAGTTTTGTACTTATTGCAGTGAAAAGGTATCTTGTTCTATAACAGTGGTTCCCAACCTTTTCAGGCCACGACCACCAAAATAATGATATTTTAACTGGGAACCCGCACACTCTGACGAGCACTAAGAGTTGAGGCATTACATTTTGTATAACACGGTTCTATTGTGAAAATAGCAGATCTACATGGTCACAATGCCTCGTGTTGCGAGGTGTTGTGTACATGTAGATCTGCTATTGTCACTGCCTCTATTATTTGACAATTTGGCCAATGTTTAATTTGTCATTTTAGAGGTATTTAAAAGTCCTTAACGAAAAAACATGCATGGATGCACCTGGAACGTATCATCAGTGATGTAGCCCAAGCTCATCAGGGTTTCGGGTCTCGCAACATCATACCCCTCACTCAGGTGACCCAGCCGGGGTTGATCAAGTCCCAACTTACGTCCCAATACCTACCCACGATCAGTCCCATTAGGGAAAGGCAGGACCATTCCCTCCACCGCTCCGGAACTGCTCTGCCAAGACTGGGAGAGGAAATGTGGTGCATGGAAGGACCTGGCTCTGTCGATTGACTCCTGTCCGGGCCCTTCCTACGTCTCACCAGGTCCAGGACCTGTGCGTTGCACCAGACTTCAACATTTCACTCAGGAGTGGTGGATTCTTGAGCCGCAATGGTACTGCAAGCTCCACCTAGGCAACGGTGGTGCTGCAGGCTCCGCTTGTGGCTTGAATGGCCCTCCTGAAAGCCTAACCAAGGGTTTGTTGGGCTTCTTCCTCAATTGTCACTTTAGAATTGTGCATATACCGTACCCTCTATACACTTACAAGTTATGTTGGATGGTTTACTGTTGAGTGCGAAAACAATGTTGCACATTATGTTAATCATCTGGGGGACCCCCACAGTTTGAGAACCACTGTTCTATGGTTGCAAACATCAAGGTCTGTTGTCCTTGGGTAATAATGAATGGACCGTCTCCTTTGGGGAGCAGGTCTTCTTCATGGTGTATAATAATAATAATAAATATAGCTGCAAGCAGCGATAAAGTGGCCAAGGCATAAATAGCAGGAAAGCAAAAAGGCATCAAGGGAAAGCAAAGAAGAAATCAAAGAAAAACTGGAAGCAGTGTTCTTCCGAACAGGTCTCCGGCAGGTCAGGTGTTTTTTTTTTTGGCCTAGTGGTGACTATAATAGGCCAAAGTCAAAAGGGTACCACGTGTTCTTTGGCCTTTCACGGCAATCGGACGCTGCATGCGGGATTTGAGGCATTTTGTTCCAAAAATGGGTTTTGCAAAAATTGACCCGCTGGTGGCGCTATAACAGGCCAATGTGAGAAGGGTGGCATCTGTTCCTTGGCCTAGTGGGAATGTGCATGCAAAATCTCACACAAATAGCAGGCTGCGTTTGAGACATTTTGTTCAAAAAGGAGCAATCCTGCAAACCTTGGAATTCAATGTTAGCCAATTAGATAGAATATGATATTGGACAAATCCGTCATGATTACATCACTGTAGAGATACTGTGTGCACATTTGTGTGATTATCGGATAAAATCTGAAGGAGTAATATCGAAGAATGTATTTTCGGCCTTCTGGTGGCGCTATAAATGACAGAGACTCTGCCGATTTTACACTAATCGGCATAGTTATTGGTTAAAGCACAAATTGACCTCTACACAACATGTATGCAAAAGACTATATGCAACAGACATAAAATAGTTCCAAAGAACTCCTCAAGGTTTTAACTCAATCTTTATTTTCCAACTTTTTCATTAGTTGTCTTTGTTGAAGAGTTGGTCATCAGGTTGTAAACTAGCGGGGCTGTTAAGGAGAACAATACTTCAGTTCTGGAAAGAAGCACCACAATTTTACAGAGTGTACCTCTTGGGTCATTCTTTAGAAAAATCACATTAGACACTTAATTTTCAAAATGTCCGCCAGTTTTAAAGATGGCCGCCTTTTCGGATATGTTTTACAGTACGCCAGCCAGTTAATATCGAATTTTCATAATATTAGAGTTGTTTTGTAGGTTTTAAAACATCCTGAGTTCATTTATTACACTTTTAAAGCAGCCAGAATAACCTTTCTGACTTTTGGTTGGGGTCTTTCCTCACCTGGGACCCCCCAGACAGACCCCTGAGCCTATTTTCAGCTCCTGCACCAGAACAATGTTAAATTAGATCTGAAATATGCTCTGAAATAAAAAATGACTAGTAGCAAATAACAGAGGTCTTCCACGGGGGGTCCGGGACCCCTGGGGGGGTCCTCAGAGCTATTACAGGGGGCCTGCCAAATCTCGATGAGATCTTTTTTTTTTTTTTTTTTTTACATTTGAAACTTTGAATGTTTTTATGTATCCTGGTTTTATGTATTGTACTTTGATGGTTTATTAGTATTCTCAGTATTATTTATAATGTTTTTTGTGTTAAAACAGTTATGGTTGACAGCTGTTACTGCAGGGATTGCAATAATGAAGGTATTGCAACTTTTCACTTTGGGTGCAGAACAACATTTCCATTTATTGCACTGCACTCACTGACAACACACACACACACACACACACACACACACACACACACACACACACACACACACACACACACACACACACACACACACACACACACACATTTTAACCATTTATTTATGTCCACACAAAGGAGATGCATACAAGGACACAAATAGTATAGGTGCAGTAGAGTAACATTTACAAAATCATGGCATTATGTCTTCATGATACAATAGCAAGGCACTTGGTACTCTACGGGTATAAGTAACAGCGTCTCCGCCATATGTGGCGGCTGCCGATTATAGCGGAGACGGAACAATACTTTGCCAGCCTTTTTGCCTCTTTTTTAGGCACTCCAAGTTGTTGAAACCCTCTAACAACCAGCCTGTGGGTATGTCCTAGGCTGCCAAATATGAAAACAAATAGTCTGCACCTGTACCCCAGCTCTGAGATCGTATTTAGGAGAGGTTGGTATTTAATGACCTTGGTCATGAAAGCTTCCTCTAGGCTAGGGTCAAAGGTGCAGGCCATCTCCAATACAGACACTTCCCTGGACTCTTCATCAACCACAACAACATCTGGTGTATTAGCTGTCAAAGATGCAAACATTTCCAAGTTATCACAGAGATGAAACATGGATGGAATGACACGGGAATGTTTGTACACACACACACACACACACACACACACACACACACACACACACACACACACACACACACACACACACACACACACACACACACACCTCTTTGTTATTGTCACCCCAAAACCCTCACCTTATCCTCTTATAGAGCCCATGGTTAATTACGCCCAAAGAGATTCACTACACTACAGTAATTTCAGACATGCAGGATATATTCGTCTTCATCATCATCATCATCTTCAATGTCCAACCTAATAGTGTTGACACAGTCTCCACCATAGCATAGAGTGAAAGGCAGGTTATTTGAGCAGCTGCACCGTCCCTTACAACCTGCTTTGCAGACACATTTGATGGGCTCAAGTACTGCCTTTGGAGCAGGGAGAGCAAGAAAACTGAAACCTGGAATATACCCTCCACTCTCTGAATTCCATCTATTTTCTTCGATTGGTGGAAGCACAGGGAAATTTGTCAGGTATGATTTATCCTGCATTGTGACGGAGTTGGCACGGAGGTAATGTGGTAGCAGTGCAGCACGAGTTGGAGGTAGCATCTCACCCTCCAAGTTATTTGACAGAAATAGTTCCCATCTGAGTAATCCCAGGGTTGTTGGACCTTTTGAACTGTAAACATGGCATGCAAAATGTTCGGACTGCAATGTTGATGGAAGCTCACAATTTATAAGCTCAGGAGGAATGGCCAATGACCTTGCCAAGGTCCTTGAAGCGGTTAGTGGCTTGGTCATCATCATCATCATCATCATCATCATCATCAAGTAGGCATTGACCCATGTCTTTTTGGTGATTCCAACAAATGTTCTTCCCCAGTCAACACCTGAAAAACGCAAAGGAACCCTTGACATTTGTAACATCAACTTGAACTCACTCGAATATATCAATTTCCTTTTTTTGTACCGGAGGCAAGGACTTGATAAGGAATCGGGGTATCAGCCTCTTCATGTGTTTGCACTTCCTCAAAATCATGTCCCTTGATGAAGGTATCGTATTATGATGCCTACTTCGTCATACCTGACAAATTGCCCTGAGCTTCCATCAATTGAAAAAATAGATGGAATTCAGAGAGTGGAGGGTATGTTCCAGTCAGGTTTCTTGCCATCCCTGCTGCAAAGGCAAAGCTCATCAAATGTGTTTGCAAAGCAGGTTACAAGGGACGGTGCAGCTGCTCAAACAATAACCTGCCTTGCACTCCTCCCTGCAAATGATATAGTGGAAACTGTCAACATTATTAGGGAGGACATGTATAGTAGTGAATTTCTTTGGGTACAATTGACCGTGAGCTCTTTAAGAGGATAGGGTGCGGGTTTTGGGGTGACGATAACAAAGAGGTGTGTGTGTTGTGTTGTCAGTGTTAGTGCAATGCAATAAATGGACATGTTAGACTGTGCGCCCAAAGTGAGAAGTTGCAATACCTTAATTCTTGCAATACCTGTGAACCTGTCTGTCTAACACACACATGTTATAAATAATACTGAGAATACTAATAAAAACAGTTTCAAATGTAAAAATATATATACATATAAAAAAAAGGAACTTCCCCATCAAGATTCGGCAGGCCTCCTGTAGTAACTCTGAGGACCCCCTAGGGTTCCGGGACCCCTGTGGAAGACCCCTGGGTATTTGCTACTACTCATTTTTGCTGTCAGAGCCCAGTTACAACAACTTTAATGCTTCAGTTATGATCTAATTTAACATTGCTCTGGAGCAGGAGCAAAGCGACTACTCAGATAAGCTCAGGGGTCTGTTTGGGGGGTCCCAGGTGAGGAAAGACCCCAACCAAAAGTCAGAAAAGTTATTCTGGCTGCTTTAAAAGAGTAATAAATGAACTCACGATGTTTTAAAACCTACAAAACAACTCTAATATTATGAAAATCGGACAATAACTGGCTGGCGTACTGTTCAGAGGCAGCCATCTTGGAAACATGGCAGCCATTTTGATTTTTCAGTGTCTAACGTGTTTTATCATAGGAACAACCCCTAAGGAGTACTTGTGAAAAGTTTTAGGTTTCTTTCCACTTGTGAAGTATTTTAGTGCAAAAATGCATTTACCTGCCCCGCTAAACCTTCAAAACAGAGGGTTAACAACCTAGCCATTTTCAGGCATGTCTTTTAAATCACAATGTTTTCAAATAATTCAAGTAGTAAACGTCTTCAAATAAAGTTTTTAAACATTAAGTATTGTGAAGTCTGAACCCAAACCAGCACACGGAAACAGTTCTCAAGGTGAAAACGCAATAAGCGTTGTTTTATTCAATGGGGCGTTCCCCTAAAACATGAAATAAAGTTCTTCACAAAACCGGGGCTTTTAACACGTCTTCAAATAAAGTGTTTAAACATTAAGTATTGTTAAGTCTGAACCCAAACCAGCACACGGAAACAGTTCTCAAGGTGAAAACGCAATAAGCGTTGTTTTATTCAATGGGGTGTTCCCCTAAAACATGAAATAAAGTTCTTCCCAAAACCGGGGCTTTTAACTCAAAATATGCTTCTTTCCAGAACTTAACAAACAGGGGTTACATTCGAAACATATGTTTCACAGTATGCTGTTGCTTCCATTAACACATGCCATTTCTCTTCCAAGACTCAGATGCAGCTCCTAATTTGCCTACAATGGGAACAGATAGAACCACCATTAGCAATGTGGCAAAATACAGAGCAAATGTGCGACAGAGGAGAACATAGTGGAGTTTTGCTTACTGCTCGATGGAAGAGTCCCTTCGAGAGCCAGCTACACAGTGAAGCAGAGCTCGGTGGTTAAGAGCAAAAACATTTGGATTGCCTGACTCGGAGAAGCTGTGTTGCGGCCAGGTGCTGACAAATCAAACTGATTGCAACAAGCAGCCATCTTAGCTGCTGCATTCTGGGAAATGTAGTTTTTTCTGAAAACCAAGCAAAGCCATCAGTTAGATTCAGTTCACATGCAAAAAACAGGGCCTGGATAAAAAAAATAAGAAAAATCAACTAATCAGCCGATCTACAAGGTTAAAACAAAATAAAGTCAACAGATCTGCTGATTTGGAGGTTGTGATTTGCCATCCAATTTGCGTGATTTTAGGCCAAAATCTGTAGGAGCAGTGTTGTAAAATGTGTTTTGCAAAAATCTGTCTGATGGTGGCGCTAGAGAGGGGCATGTGTGAAATCAGGGACGGAGGTTGTGATTTGACAATCAATTTGTGTGATTCTAGGCCAAAATCTGTAGGAGCAGTGTTCGCAAATGTTTTGCAAGAATCGGCCTCATGGTGGCGCTGGAGGGCCATGTGAGAAATCAGGCAGCCAAGGAGTGTGTGCAAAGTTTGGCATGGATAGGGGCAATGGTAACGGAGATATGAATAGGGCAAAAGTATGATGTCACACGGACAGAGTGACAGCCGGTGGAGGTTTCGATAGTAACTGCGACCTAACAGTCGCAATAATACTCACATCTCTTTAGTTAAATGCTTACATTGAAGAAAGAGATGAGGCCACACCCCAAACAATAGTGGACACAGGCAATAATCCACAACTGCACACTCCTGACAATATAAAACACATTCTCACTGTAAACGATAGAACCAAAATAACACAGTAAAACGGTAAAAGAGACCATACAAAATACAAGCAAACAGTCTTACCGGTTAACAGAGCAGCACACACTCAACTCAGCAGTGTTTTGTTCAAACTGTTCAGATGGATTCAATCGGCCGACGCCCAACAAGCAACCATCTTAGCTGCTGCATTCTGGGAAATGTAGTTTTTCTGAAAACCAAACAATTAAGATTCAGTTCACAGGCAAAAAAACTAAAAAAATCAACTAATCAGCCGATCTACAAGCTTAAAACTAAATAAAGTCGACAAATCTGCTTATCTACAAGCAATAATTACATTACCGAAATGAATCTTTTTACATTCCAATCCCAAAACCAGAAACAAACATTTCCGAGCCACATGTTCACTTACCAATTATCTTAGTCACGCAGCCTCAGTGTCAATATCAGAGTTGGTCAGGTGGATCTAAAAGCAATATAGTGTGGGTTAAATATAAATGGAGTAATGCTGTTAGAAATTGGAATAGTCTTGAAATGAAATGTGTACAAACCTGCAGCAGCTCCAATGAGGTTACTGAACAAACTGAAAAAAGACTGGCTTTATACAGGGTGTGGTGATTACGAATGCTCTGCAGCTGTGACTCAGGGACCGTGGTAAAAACATTGCATGCGAAAAATAAGAATATATTCCATTTGAAAAATAAAATAAAATGACTGTAATTCCCGCTGAACCGTGGGTTACAAGTGCACAAGTGCACAGTGCACTAACCTACATTATTGCAAAGTGTGATTTAAATGTGACTTTGAATGTATGTTTTAGAGGCAGAAGAATAACGCACGCGCGCGCACGCACGCACGCACGCACGCACGCACGCACGCACGCACACACACACACACACACACACACACACACACACACACACACACACACACACACACACACACACACACACACACACACACACACACACACACACACACACACACACACACACACACACACACACACACACACCTGTGCCTAACCATTCTGCATTAGAGGTGGGATTTATGGCTATTTGAAGTGAGACAGTACCATCGATCATAAAATGTGTGTGTAAATTAAGCTACCTTGACTTTTGTTATTCATAAAACACCTAAAAAAAACAAGCAGGCAACAATGAACTCGCTCCTCCACTTGTTCTCTCTCTCTCACTCACTCACTGTACTCAGTCAGTACCCAGTGGAGTAGCAAGGAGATGTTGAATTGGGGGGAGGGGGTCTCCCCCCCAAATGAACGGCTCTCTACTGCGCGAACCAGATCCCAACGTTCACTTCAAAGAGCCGTTCAAAAGATTTGATTCGTTCGCGAACGTCCCAGCTCTATTCTGCATCTAGCCTAAGGACCAGATCATGGGAAAACCCTACTCACGTCAGGGTGGGGGGTCCCCAGTTCAAATATGATTCTTTTTGGTTTCAGTGATATTTGGACTTACCCTCTACGGTAGTTCATCATGAAAATGTTACTTTGCATGTATGTTTTAGAGGCAGAAGAATAATTTGCATACAACTTGCAATGTTGATTGAACTATTAAAAAAGCATGTTTCAATGTTTAAAAAATCCGATCTGACAGATCTTTAGATATTGGTCCAAATTTCATGTAAAAAAAGTTCCGTGCACATGACGCGAAAGTTCCGGAATAAAAGCGGGTTTAAGTTTTTTACGAACTGCTCCAAAAGGCGGAAAATCGAAGGGCGGAGCTTACTTAACAAAGACACAGATGTCTTCAGCTTGAGTCAAGGCACGCGTGTAAGCAAGTTGCATGTCTTCAAACGAAACGAGGCATGACTTATGCCCCTTTAAAGTTTGAGTTTTCAAACGCTTCGTATAGCGCCCCCCTTTGGCCAATTGGAGTAAGATTGCTTTCAGTGATATTTGGACTAATCCTCTACATATTTGCCAAATGCCATGAATGTGTCACTTTGCATGTATGATTTAGAGGCAGAAAAATAATTTGCATATAACTGCAACATTGAGTGAATTATTAAAAAATAATGTTTCGCTTTAAAGAAAATCCGCCTAAGTTTTCAGACCGTATTGGTCCAAAGTTCATGTAAAAAAAGTTTCGCGCACATTACGCGAAAATCCCAGGAGGAGATACATTTTTACTGTTTTTCATATAATTCAAAATTGTGGGAGAAGTAAAGGTCAGAGGTCAAAAGTCAGAGCGTAAAAGTTGTTCGGCATGAGGAGACGCATAAGTGTATACAGGTTCCATTGCTGTACCTGAAACAGGGCATGAGCTACACCAGTTCAAAGTTTGCACTTTCGAAGGCTTCCTACAGCGCCACCCTTTGGCCGATTGTTGCGAGCTTCGCGTTTTAGCCGTTTGGCATGGTCCTCTGCCATACTGCCATGAACGTGTCACTTTGCAGTATGATTTAGAGGCAGAAGAATAATTTGCATGAAACTGCATTATACGGTTAATTATTAAAAAATAATGTTTTGCTTTAAAGAAAATCCGGCTAACTTTTCAGACCGTATTGGTCCAAAGTTCATGTAAAAAAAGTTTCGCGCACGTTACGCGAAAATCCCAGGAGGAGATACATTTTTACTGTTTTTCATAGAATTCAAAATTGTGGGAGAGGTAAAGGTCAGAGGTCAAAAGTCAGAGCGTAAAAGTTGTTCGGCATGAGGAGACGCATAAGTGTATACAGGTTTCATTGCTGTACCTGAAACAGGGCATGAGCTACACCAGTTCAAAGTTTGCACTTTCGAAGGCTTCCTACAGCGCCACCCTTTGGCCGATTGTTGCGAGCTTCGCGTTTTAGCCGTTTGGCATAGTCCTCTGCCATACTGCAGAGTTTCGTAAAAAGCGACTGCACGGTCTAGCCGCTAGAGCAAAAGTGGCGGAAGAATAATAATAATAAATATAGCTGCAAGCAGCGATAAAGTGGCCAAGGCATAAATGGCAGGAAAGCAAAAAGGCATCAAGGGAAAGCAAAGAAGAAATCAAAGAAAAACTAGAAGTAGTGTTCTTCCGAACAGGTCTCCGGCAGGTCAGGTGTTTTTTTTTTGGCCTAGTGGTGACTATAATAGGCCAAAGTGAAAAGGGTACCACGTGTTCTTTGGCCTTTCACGGCAATCGGACGCTGCATGCGGGATTTGAGGCATTTTGTTCCAAAAATGGGTTTTGCAAAAATGTACCCGCTGGTGGCGCTATAACAGGCCAATGTGAGAAGGGTGGCATCTGTTCCTTGGCCTAGTGGGAATGTGTGTGCAGAATCTCACACAAATAGCAGGCTGCGTTTGAGACATTTTGTTCAAAAAGGAGCAATCCTGCAAACCTTGGAATTCAATGTTAGCCAATTAGATAGAATATGATATTGGACAAATCCGTCATGATTACATCACTGTAGAGATACTGTGTGCCCATTTGTGTGATTATCGGATAAAATCTGAAGGAGTAATATTGAAGAATGTGTTTTCGGCCTTCTGGTGGCGCTATAAATGACAGAGAAGTTTTTTGAAAAAAAAAAGTTTTTTGAAAAAAAAAAGTTTTTGATAAAAAAAAATTTGAAAAAAAAAAGTTTTTGAAAATAAAATTTTTTGAAAAAAAATTTTTTTTTTTAAAGTTATTTTTTTGGAAATTTTTTTTTGAAAAAAAAAAAGTTTTTGAAAATAAAAGTTAAAGTTTTTTCAAAAACTTTTTTTGAAAAAAAACTTTGAAAAAATATTTTTTTTGAATTTTTTTTTGACTCTGAAAAAAAAAAACGGGAATCCGTGTGACGTCACAAGGATCAACTCTCAGAACAGCACTGGTCTGAGAACCTGTGGAAAGCTTTTCATCTCTGTCTTCCCAAAACCAGAGAAAGACACAATGTACAGAAATAGGACTTTGTGAGGATAGAAGGTGCCAGTGGGACCCCCAAAAAAGGTTTTAAAATAGAAAAAGTGAAAATTCATGGTGTAGGTCCTTTAAGTATTGTGAAGTCTGAACCCAAACCAGCACACGGAAACAGTTCTCAAGGTGAAAACGCAATAAGCGCTGTTTTATTCAATGGGCGTTCCCCTAAAACATGAAATAAAGTTCTTCCCAAAACCGGGGCTTTTAACTCAAAATATGCTTCTTTCCAGAACTTAACAAACAGGGGTTACATTCGAAACATATGTTTCACAGTATGCTGTTGCTTCCATTAACACATGCCATTTCTCTTCCAAGACTCAGATGCAGCTCCTAATTTGCCTACAATGGGAACAAATAGAACCACCATTAGCAATGTGGCAAAATACAGAGCAAATGTGCGACAGAGGAGAACATAGTGGAGTTTTGCTTACTGCTCGATGGAAGAGTCCCTTCGAGAGCCAGCTACACAGTGAAGCAGAGCTCGGTGGTTAAGAGCAAAAACATTTGGATTGCCTGACTCGGAGAAGCTGTGTTGCGGCCAGGTGCTGACAAATCAAACTGATTGCAACAAGCAGCCATCTTAGCTGCTGCATTCTGGGAAATGTAGTTTTTCTGAAAACCAAACTAAGCCACCAGTTAGATTCAGTTCACATGCACGCACGCACGCACGCACGCACGCACGCACGCACACCCGCACACACACACACACACACACACACACACACACACACACACACACACACACACACACACACACACACACACACACACACACACACACACACACACCTGTGCCTAACCATTCTGCATTAGAGGTGGGATTTATGGCTCTTTGAAGTGAGACAGTACCATCGATCTGGCTCACTGAAAAGAGCCGTTCAAAAGACTGGCTCATTTGGCTCCTTGTATATTTATATATTTTTAAGAAGAATTTGTTTAAACATGAATCCACAAGGTGGCACCACATTCCTCTGCTGACAGTTGAGATCACAATTTAGTATTTACCCTTTTCATAAAATGTGTGTGTAAATTAAGCTACCTTGACTTTTGTTATTCATAAAACACCAAAAAAAAACAAGCAGGCAACAATGAACTCGCTCCTCCACTTGTTCTCTCTCTCTCACTCACTCACTGTACTCAGTCAGTACTCAGTGGAGTAGCAAGGAGATGTTGAATTGGGGGGAGGGGGTCTCCCCCCAAATGAACGGCTCTCTACTGCGCGAACCGGATCCCAACGTTCACTTCAAAGAGCCGTTCAAAAGATTCGATTCGTTCGCGAACGTCCCAGCTCTATTCTGCATCTAGCCTAAGGCCCAGATCATGGGAAAACCCTACTCACGTCAGGGTGGGGGGTCCCCAGTTCAAATATGATTCTTTTTGGTTTCAGTGATATTTGGACTTACCCTCTACGGTAGTTCATCATGAAAATTTTACTTTGCATGTATGTTTTAGAGGCAGAAGAATAATTTGCATACAACTTGCAATGTTGATTGAATTATTAATAAAGCATGTTTCAATTAAAAAAAAAAACGATCTGACAGATCTTTAGATATTGGTCCAAAGTTCATGTAAAAAAAGTTCCGTGCAAGTGACGCGAAAGTTCCGGAATAAAAGCGGGTTTAAGTGTTTTACGAACTGCTCCAAAAGGCGGAAAATCGAAGGGCGGAGCTTACTTAACAAAGACACAGATGTCTTCAGCTTGAGTCAAGGCACGCGTGTAAGCAAGTTGCATGTCTTCAAACGAAACGAGGCATGACTTATGCCCCTTTAAAGTTTGAGTTTTCAAACGCTTCGTATAGCGCCCCCCTTTGGCCAATTGGAGTAAGATTGCTTTCAGTGATATTTGGACTAATCCTCTACATATTTGCCAAATGCCATGAACGTGTCACTTTGCATGTATGATTTAGAGGCAGAAGAATAATTTGCATATAACTGCAACATTGAGTGAATTATTAAAAAATAATGTTTCGCTTTAAAGAAAATCCGCCTAAGTTTTCAGACCGTATTGGTCCAAAGTTCATGTAAAAAAAGTTTCGCGCACATTACGCGAAAATCCCAGGAGGAGATACATTTTTACTGTTTTTCATATAATTCAAAATTGTGGGAGAAGTAAAGGTCAGAGGTCAAAAGTCAGAGTGTAAAAGTTGTTCGGCATGAGGAGACGCATAAGTGTATACAGGTTTCATTGCCTTACCTGAAACAGGGCATGAGCTACACCAGTTCAAAGTTTGCACTTTCGAAGGCTTCCTACAGCGCCACCCTTTGGCCAATTGTTAAGAGCTTCGCATTTTAGCCGTTTGGCATAGTCCTCTGCCATACTGCCATGAACGTGTCACTTTGCATGTATGATTTAGAGGCAGAAGAATAATTTGCATGAAACTGCATTATACGGTTAATTATTAAAAAATAATGTTTCGCTTTAAAGAAAATCCGCCTAAGTTTTCAGACCGTATTGGTCCAAAGTTCATGTAAAAAAAGTTTCGCGCACGTTACGCGAAAATCCCAGGAGGAGATACATTTTTACTGTTTTTCATATAATTCAAAATTGTGGGAGAAGTAAAGGTCAAAGGTCAAAAGTCAGAGCGTAAAAGTTGTTTGGCATGAGGAGACGCATAAGTGTATATAGGTTTCATTGCTGTACCTGAAACAGGGCATGAGTTACACCAGTTCAAAGTTTGCACTTTTGAAGGCTTCCTACAGCGCCACCCTTTGGCCAATTGTTGCGAGCTTCGCGTTTTAGCCGTTTGGCATAGTCCTCTGCCAAACTGCTGAGTTTCGTAAAAAGCGACTGCACGGTCTAGCCGCTAGAGCAAAAGTGGCGGAAGAATAATAATAATAATAGTAATGATGAAGTCCAATAACAATGAGTGGCCTTTTGCCACTTCGTGGCCTTGGCCACTAATAATAGTGCTGAAGTCCAATAACAATGAGTGGCCAAGGCTTTTGCCACTTCGTGGCCTTGGCCACTAATAATAATGAATGGAACATTTCCTTTGGGCATACTGTAGGTCTTCTTCACATGGTGACGTGCGTCTGCAGCAGGGCTAACAGCATGGCTCTGTGCGTGTGCCGGGTCTGCCAGTGTACCTTCCCTGGCTCCCAGTTCAGAGCCCATCTGGGTGCTCCAACACACATCTCACACACTCTGGTGAGGCCTCTGCTTTCTGTCCAAGAGACCCTATGTATAACATCACTTGTCACTTGTTATTTATTTAACATTTTGCTGGACCCTGGGGCTGGCCTGGAATCATTCCTATCATCAGTATATGCCCATATATGGGCTTGCCCCCTTTTATGCCCATATGGAGCTGACTGATTTTATTTGTTTGCACCTGATGTTATTGGGACACATTGAGGTTAGACAGCATATTTATGGTTATGCCTGAGTCATAGTGACATGCCTTTATGGGCATGTCAATGTTTTTTTATGGTGACGTGGCCCTCCCTCCCAAGCCAGTTCTAATCTAATCAAACTATAATATAGGATAAGTAAGTGCATTCTAGAGGAACTCTGTCAATCTGCATCCCAAATGACTCTTTGTATTTAAATACAGACTGACATACAGGTGTTTTCTTTCTTTCTTTCTTTCAGGGAGCAGCAGGAGAAGAAAAAGACTGCATTGGTTGTGTATGTTGTGTATGTATGTTTGGATTTGATTTGAAGTCTACACTACAGCCCCTTCTCAATAAAGTGCAGGTTTCAAGTGCAATGACGTCACTGGGGTGCGCAGAGTGCTGTCCCATTCCGTAGACCCCTTCAAATCTATTCTTTGGATGTGCACTATTTCCCCCCGTATTTAAGCATACAGCTGTTGATCGCACTTTGTTGGATAGAGGAGTTCCGCAATGCAACGTGCCACCTCGACTCAACCAGAATAAAACCCAGTGTCCGCCATTAAAATGTCCATCATCTAAAATGTTCAACCCCAAAAGAGCCCTCAAACGTTTAGTTTTTTGCGGCACAGAATTAACGTGTTGTTTTAGGCCTCTGCTTTCTGTCCAAGAGACCCTATGTATAACATCACTTGTCACTTTTATTTAACATTTTGCTGGACACTATTTAGTTGTTTAAATCAGTGTGGTCAATTAAATAGTTTCCATGGGGAAGCCCTCGGCTCGGCTCTGCACTCAGCCGTGCTGTCTCAATTCACGGGCAAAACGGGTGTCCTACATGCACTCAACAGGGCAACACCCTACCCTACCATAACTAGGCCCGCACTTTGAAGGGTGCACAATCTGAATTGGGAAGGGGCTTACATATCAAAGATATGTATAACATCACTTTTTATTTATTTAACATTTCGCTGGACCCTGTGCCCGGCCTGGAATGTCTTTTGCTTACTTACTGACTGACTGAACAACAGTCAGTAAAATGACTGGCTGGCTGGCTGACTGGCTGGCTGGCTGGCTGACTGGCTGACGGTATGACATCGTCTGACGCACCATCTCTGCGCTCTGAGGAGCACGCCTCTCTAGTTGTCAACATGTCAACATGTCGTTGGTTTTAACAAACTAGAGTTTTCTCATTTGTTCTCTTTGATTCTGTTTGCGCTCCAGGAGCATCAAAACCCTCTGGCCAGGGAGAAGGAGAATGCACACATGATGCTCAAGGTAAAATGGCAAACAAAGCACGTTGACATTGGAAGTCATTGATCCTTGTGTGTATTGTGATGTATTGCAGTCAGCGCTGAAAAACCTGACAACTGTTTTCCAGATAATCGATCTCCCAAGCAGGGTTTTTGGCATGCTCAACGATGACTATCAGCATGGTGAGTAGTACTGTACGATGACTATCAGCATGGTGAGTAGTACCGTACGATGACTATCAGCATGGTGAGTAGTACCGTACGATGACTATCAGCATGGTGAGTAGTACCGTACCGTACAATGACTATCAGCATGGTGAGTAGTACCGTACAATGACTATCAGCATGGTGAGTAGTACCGTACAATGACTATCAGCATGGTGAGTAGTACCGTACGATGACTATCAGCATGGTGAGTAGTACCGTACGATGACTATCAGCATGCTGAGTAGTACCGTACCGTACAATGACTATCAGCATGGTGAGTAGTACTGTACAATGACTATCAGCATGGTGAGTAGTACCGTACGATGACTATCAGCATGGTGAGTAGTACCGTACGATGACTATCAGCATGGTGAGTAGTACCGTACGATGACTATCAGCATGGTGAGTAGTACCGTACCGTACAATGACTATCAGCATGGTGAGTAGTACCGTACGATGACTATCAGCATGGTGAGTAGTACCGTACGATGACTATCAGCATGGTGAGTAGTACCGTACGATGACTAGCAGCATGGTGAGTAGTACCGTACGATGACTATCAGCATGCTGAGTAGTACCGTACGATGACTATCAGCATGCTGAGTAGTACCGTACGGTGACGATCAGCATGGTGAGTAGTACCGTACGATGACTATCAGCATGGTGAGTAGTACCGTACGATGACGATCAGCATGGTGAGTAGTACCGTACGATGACTATCAGCATGCTGAGTAGTACCGTACGATGACGATCAGCATGGTGAGTAGTACCGTACAATGACTATCAGCATGGTGAGTAGTACCGTACAATGACTATCAGCATGGTGAGTAGTACCGTACAATGACTATCAGCATGGTGAGTAGTACCGTACTGTACAATGACTATCAGCATGGTGAGTAGTACCGTACGATGACTATCAGCATGGTGAGTAGTACCGTACGATGACTATCAGCATGGTGAGTAGTACCGTACGATGACTATCAGCATGGTGAGTAGTACCGTACGATGACTATCAGCATGGTGAGTAGTACCGTACGATGACTATCAGCATGGTGAGTAGTACCGTACCGTACAATGACTATCAGCATGGTGAGTAGTACCGTACGATGACTATCAGCATGGTGAGTAGTACCGTACGATGACTATCAGCATGGTGAGTAGTACCGTACGATGACTATCAGCATGCTGAGTAGTACCGTACGATGACTATCAGCATGCTGAGTAGTACCGTACGGTGACGATCAGCATGGTGAGTAGTACCGTACGATGACGATCAGCATGGTGAGTAGTACCGTACGATGACTATCAGCATGCTGAGTAGTACCGTACGATGACGATCAGCATGGTGAGTAGTACCGTACAATGACTATCAGCATGGTGAGTAGTACCGTACAATGACTATCAGCATGGTGAGTAGTACCGTACAATGACTATCAGCATGGTGAGTAGTACCGTACTGTACAATGACTATCAGCATGGTGAGTAGTACCGTACTGTACAATGACTATCAGCATGGTGAGTAGTACCGTACTGTACAATGACTATCAGCATGGTGAGTAGTACTGTACGATGACTATCAGCATGGTGGAAACTGATATTTCTTTGTGACATAGCCTATCGTATCTTAACCCTAACCCCCTGCTCTACACCACTTAACAGTTTCTGATGATTCTTTGACAGTCTGCAAGATTCTTGATGAGTACCTTTGCAAAGACTGGCAATGTGAAGGTCAGTGCTTTTAATGTAACACTTCAACAGCTAAATAATGCGTGTGCTTCATTATGACATGTTCTGCTTTTGTGTTAACAAAGTTAACGAAAAAAAAGGTTTAAACAAGATAAAGGTTTTGCCCCCCTGGAGAGTGTGGAAATATAGCCCTCTCCATCATCAAAGTTGCTCCACCCCTGTTCTATAATCATATTTTAACTGGGGACCCCCCTACCCTGACGAGCACTAAGAGTTGAGGCATTACATTTTGTATATACCTCTAATATTTGACAATTTGGCCAATGTTTAATTTGTCATTTTAGAGGTAATAAATTGTCACTTTAGAAATATGCAGATACCCTCTATACACTTAAACTTTATGTTGGTTTGTTTACTGTTGAGTGAGAAAACAATGTTCCACATTAAGTTAATCACCTGGGGACCCCCCAAAGCGAAATGTTAAATAAATAAAAAGTTATGTTATACATATCTTTGATATGTAAGCCCCTTCCCAATTCAGAGTGTGCACCCTTCAAAGTGCGGGCCTAGCTATGGTAGGGTAGGGTGTTGCCCGGTTGAGTGCATGTAGGACACCACTGTAAAATCTATTGTATTAATTTTCTGTCTCATGCGTGTTGCCCGTGTTCTTTTCAGATCACGTCCCTGTGGAGCAGACCACCAGCAGCACCTCTGCTGTGAAACAGCGTGATGTTTCAACAGAGAAGCAACAGACAGCAACACAGCGCTCTCACACCAAGATGAAACTAAGTGATGTTCTAAAAAGTGAGCCTTTTGTTCATTTTCTTTTGTGTGGCACAAACAAATCTCTTCGTCATGATTCTCTATCATTCTCTATCATTTAATGTTCTCTCCTGTCTTCCTGCTGTGAATTGACAAAGTTTGTTGTTTTAAGTATATCTTTGTGTATTTAGGTCATTTTGCCATATATGCCTGTGCAATTTCCAAAGCCTAAAAGCCAAACAGAAATGTAATTTGTTATTCATTATGTCCCAGTGTTCGACAACAAAAACACAATTAAATCCTTAATCACAATTATTTGTGTGACATTTAGTCGTTGTGTAAAATGTCTTATTACCCGGCTTGGTTGAATGCTTGATTCTGATTGGTCGAGCGCTGAAATCAGTGGTGAATTATAGGCGTATAATGACCGCCCCGCTCTATAATTCACCGCTGCTCATCAACGGCTCAGAGAAGCTGCTGTATTCAGGCTGCACTGCGTGGATTTAGTGACGTATCCAACATGGCAGCCATGTAAAGAAACACACAGCCACATTTACAACTAAACGTTGCTCTCAAGAATGTTTTTAAAAACATTTTAGGTGAGAAATAGACAACGTAGTAGCAGAAAATGGATTCTATTTGATCAGCACTTCCTTGTTTTCCAAGGTGACGTGTTGCGCTTGGGGGTTGCACTTTCAGCCGTCTGTAAACAAGGAAATACTTTGTTTTGTTTTTATTTTTGAGTCAAATTATTAATTTTATTTATTAGCCGGGTAATAAGTGCTATAACGTCTTGCTGCGCGGTCATTATGGCTTATATGGACACTTCAGGCTGTGAATTATAAGCCTGTCGTGTCCATATAAGCCATAATGACCACGCAGCAAGACGTTATTGCATACATAATCATGTCAGCGATGTTTGATTTTATTTGACAGGAAAATCCACAGGATTTGGGGTACTGAGCTGCCAGGTGAATATGAATGCTATTCTCACCATCTTAATCTGCATCATCCCATTTCTGATTGATTGATTGATTGATTGATTGATTGATTGATTGATTGATTGAGTTTGCATAGGAAAAGGTACAGTTTCATGACAGTACATGTTCACTGGTACAAGGTCAACTAAAAGGAAACACCCAACAAAGCCTATGGCTTTATTATTTAACTCAACATTAAATGACAGACAGATAGAACACAGTACTATCGTAAAAAAACACAATGTAAAATAAATGATATTTACGATAGAAAGGTCAGGGGGAGGTATGGATAGGCTTTGTTTTCATTTACCAGTTACGAGTGACAGCTGCCTCTAAGTGGCTTTTCAGTGCCGTTTTAAAGGAAGGTACTGGGTAGGGATTTACATTCCTTTAAGGCCTTCGGTAGGGTGTTCCACATTTTTGCGGCATAACAGGAGACCACATTTGACAATTTTTTGTGCCAAATCTGGGTTGGACATGCCTCTGGTGTTGTGATTGAGAACATTGTTGACGTTTTGGAAGTATTTAGTCAGGTACATGGGTATCTTTGTGGTGTAGTGTATCTTATACACCTGGGCGGGGTTGCACCAGCTGTTACTAAGTTATAACGTAGCCTACACACTAAAAAATGTTGGGTTACCAACAACCCAACTTGAGTTATTTTTTAACCCAACACGGGGATCAATAGTGGACCAACCCAACAGTAGTTAATTTGACCCAACAAAATGGGTTGATAATTTTAACCCAACAGATGGGTTACATTATTTAATCCAATAGCTGGGTCAAATGTATTACAGCCCTGGGTCGATTCTACCCAATGATTTGGTTAACTATTGTGCACACATTTAACCCAAATGCTGGGTCAAATTAATTACAGCCCTGGATCAATTCTACCCAATGAAAGGTTAATGTTGTGCCCAAATTAACTACAATTCTGGGTTATTTTAACTACACACATTTATTAAATATTCCATCCAAATGCTGGTTCATATTAACTGCAATAGAATACCCATATATTGTTAAATTACAAACCCTTTTAAATCCTATACTTGGTCAAGAAAATAATATAATATGGAATAAACCATTTTAAAATGTTGTTATCTTAGAAAAGTATTTATTTTCAATCAATATCAATGAAGTAACAATAGTGCAAACTATTTCTCCAACAATTAAAAACAATATACAACTTGTAATTTGCAACAAAACTTTTAAAACCTTAAAAGAACTATAGGCTACTGCATCAATAGTAAACAACCACACTATAAACAAGTAAGACCCCCTAATCGGGAGATAAGCGACCTTCAGGTCACAGCGTGATTTTAGGTCAAAATGTGTAGGAGCAGTGTCCAAAAATGTGTTTACACATGGCTAGGAGAGATACTTTATAAGAGGCCTCAAGTCATGATGAGACAATACATGCTGACTTATCATTGGTTAAGGGAGTACTGCATTAATACTGTATTCTGTTTGTTGGATGATACACTTCAATCCACTTGACAAAAAAATAAAAAATAACGAATATAGACCCAAACCGTGTTGTCAGAGCCAATGAACAACACTGGAGGGGGAAAAAAATCATGAGCAGCAGAGGTTTTCAGTCCACAAGTCCACAGTCTCTACTTACTTGCAAGCAAGTATTGAAGCACGCAGAAACTTGACAATGGAGGGGGGAAAAAAAGAATGAGCAGCAGAAGTTTTAAGTCCACAAGTCCACAGTCTCTACTTACTTGCAAGCAAGTATTGAAGCACGCAGAAACTTGACAGGCTTCGATTCTTCTCCGCCCATCTCATAGACTGCATTTTGTAGTAATTCCCAAACCGGAGCACACTGCTTAGGGTATTCGACACCAAAAATGTAGTAGTCCTTAAAACAGACATCGACAGTCCAAAGCAGGGTATTCTGCTCTAAAGCCTCCTCACAGAGGATGACGAAAGCCTGGGATGTGTGGCGGATGTCATTCCCCAGTGACAGGACATGGGGGTATGGCCTTGATACCCGCGCTTCCTCGAGGTACCCCACCAAGTTTGTTGCAGGCTGAGAAAGGAAAAACAAAACAAAACAAAAAAACAAGATAAATCAACCAGTAAATGATTGTCGAAAAGCAAAGAGTAAGCAAGTTACAGTGTTTACTGATAGTTACTAAATACATTTTCTGAATTATTCTATAACAGGCGGTCAAGCATGATGTTCTCATCTTAACCCATTCAGGCCGGGAACACATTTTGCTGTTTGGGAGGGGCTTACAGTACATGTACAGTATGTAGCAACATATTTGTTTTGTAGGCTAATTTCTGATTTAGCCCTATTCTATAGGTTAGGCCTGGACCTGGGTTGGATCTGCATTTGGACTACCATTTTCCATCTACACCTAATCTCTTTTCACCAAAAATAGGCGATCTACCAGCTCGACACACACATGTCACATGCAAAGCATTGTGAGCTTGTAGATCTGCCGTTTTTTGATAATACCGACCCATGAATATCATATGGATGCTGGGTTCAACTTCAAACCAATGCAGGGGGACTTACAGGCTTATGGTCGATGAAGGCCATGCTGGATTCCTCGACTGTATGGTGAACTACTTTTCGCCCAACTTTGTATACTGTTGGCGGAAGCAGCGCTGGTAGCTGACTCAGAGCGAGTTCCCCCAAACAAACTGTAGGAAGAAAATTAGGTATCAATATGTGGAATGGCATATCTGATTTGTAGACTGGCACCAGCCCAAATCAATCATAACAACGACCGCGTCTATCTCGCTATTAAAGCGGTAAATACAATTCCAGGAATAAATAAAATCTGGTTAGTAAGCCAGACACATAATACCACAGATAAGGGTTGCATGTAGGGATGGGACGATATAAAAATGTCATATCATGGTTACTGTGACAAAATAAATTGCAATTTACGATATTATCGTGATAATCAAAAAACATTATCCTGGGGTGGAACATTTGCTAAAAAATAGCAGATCTACAAGCTCACAACGTGTTGTGAGCTTGTAGATCGGCTATTTATTGGCAAAGACATTTGATAGAAAGTGAACAAAAGACTATCAAGTACTATATTATACGATACCAGATATGCAGCTCGTCAAATAAAAGGTGACTTGATCCCAGTGCATGACTGAGGACGATATCACGATAAATGAAATCTCCACAATACGATTTTCATGAGTGTTTATCACGATTAACACTAATATTGTGTATTGGCCCCCCCTAGTTGCATTACAATCATCTGCTTTGCAACTATTGCGATTAATCAGGGGGTGAACCAATCACTGAAGACTGTCTCTTTGGCAATGCCCAATGGCTACAGTAGGAAGGGCTTTCAGATGGTAAAATGAACAGTCAGGCTATGTGATTTTGTCATTTAGTAGTAAAAAGGGTTAGGGTTGAAACATTTACATAGTCTGATGTACAACAACAACTATAATAATGTATTACCAGGTGTTAATCCATCAACTGAAGAGGTTAACTTCCTCTCCCGTCTTGCCAGGTGTAAGATCTTATTGGTGAAGAGCGGCAGCCAGGTCTCAAAAAGTTTGGGCGCAGCCTCTCCATCCAAGACCGAGAAGTCTTGCAATCTAAAAATATGAGAAAAAAAATAATTCAATGTGGCAGCTAACATACTGATAAATAATAATCATAAACAATGCAGCCTCATATGTAAATGTATACTCCTTCACAACTTACCATGCCCGGAGTGGTAAGATGTGGGAATTCTTTCAGGATCTCTTGGATGTCCCACCTGTTCTCCCTTATACACATGGCCCTGTTTGATGAAACAAAAAGAATGGGGAATTTATATAGTGCCTTTATCCAAGGCACTTTCACATATACTGACCGATGGCAGAGGAAACCACACAAGGCACCAACATGCTCATCATAAGTGATTAGGGTTCAGTGTCTTGCTCAAGGACACTTCCACAGAAACTCTGAGGAGCCCAGGATCGAACAGGGAACCTTCTGGTGCCTCTTACCTCCTGAGCCACTGCCGCAGGTTCCGATTAATTACAGTAAGTAAAACAGTACAACTGAACAAGAATGTTAAAAGGATAAGACAAAAAATGTAAGACTGGTGTCCTTTTATGGCAGTTTTGAGGGAGGCTAACGAGTTGCACTTTATTGATGGCTGGTGATAGATGTTCCACATTTTGAGCCTTCTCACCCAAGCCAGCAGAGCGAGCAAGTACTGTGTTCGGTAGCTCCTTTCGTTCCTGTATTTACCTTTTTTATATTTTGATATTTTATATTGGTAAATACAGTTCCTTGCTTGTAGATTGGCTCCCTCTGATACGCAGCGCTACCACTGTCTGGTCTCGGACGAATACAGTGTCGCTCAGATGTTGTTGAGATTCTTTAAAGATACCCAGAACTGCACTAGGAGAGCGCGGAAACGTGTGCGAAGCGCCGAAAATCGGCGATGCCGTTAGGTATCATTAATTTATCTGTGAAAATTTAGTAGCTTTTTTCCAAACTGTATCTCGCTTCCGTGTCCCGCCTCCCCGCGGTGTGGTTGGCTACGTTCCTGCCTCTGATCTATCCGAGACAGGCTGACACTACCAGCTAGCCAAAAGACGCCGTGGGGAGGCGGGACATGTGACGTAATAAGGAAGCAAGATACAGTTTGGAAAAAGCAACTAAATTTTCACAGATAAATTAATGATACCTAACGGCATCGCCGATTTGCGGCGCTTCGCACACGTTTCCGCGCTCTCCTAGTGCAGTTCTGGGTATCTTTAAAGCATCTCAACAACATCTGAACGACGCTGTATTCATCCGAGACCAAAAAGTGGTAGCGCTGCGTATCAGAGAGAGCCAATCTACAAAATATAAAAAGTCAAAAAATAAAAAGAGGTGATTTTGGGGTCCTGAGAGGGGCTATGTGTTCGGCTGCATATGTAGATAGTAGCTGTGAGTGTTTAAGCCTGTAACCCAATCAGGGACCAGCATTTCTGGCAATGTCATCATTAACAGACAATGAGGGACCAGCATTCCTGGTGATGTCACTGCCATCACCAGTGGTGAGCCCACCTGGGCACGCTGTGTGCAAGCAGAACACACGGTGAAAGTTGGCACCTGAAGTGTAGTTCTAGTTTAGATTTGAATGACTTTGACATCAGGTGGATGTCAGAGGACGCTGAGAGGACGCTGGCGTCACGTTTGTTCGCCGCTTCTCCGTTCTTGAACATAGCTTAGTTTTACCACTTCTTGTGTTATGTAACTTTTTCTAGGTAGTTTAGTTTTAGTGTTTTCTTCCTGTGCTAGTTTTTCAAGTCAGCTTTAATCTCACACTGTTATCTGACACCCTGCTGCAAGCTGAAGAAGTTTGTGTTACTCACCCGCGGGCTCCACTAGATCCACCCGGCTACTCCACCGCCGCTGCGAGCCTTCTCCCCCCGGACTTCAACAGCCTACCAGTCGGATTTACCTGGACACCTATCCTCTGATCCTGGCGCGATTAGCCCTCGCTGGCTCTACGATCGCTTCTGGTTAGCTGGCGGCTTCAGGGCTGGCCGGCTACCAGACTGTTGGCAGGGGCCACAGCACCCGGACCCTTCCGTTCGGCTCTCTACGGTGGTTAGCTGGCGGCTTCAGGGCTAGCCGGCAACCAACCAACCTCAGTCCCTTGCTGACAGTGCCATCGCGGCACACTGTGCTGGTTAGTTGGCGGCCTTAGGGCTAGCTGGCAGCCTGCATCAGTTGTGCCGTCTCAAGGACCAGTGCACCAGGAGTCCAGAACCCATCCGGCTGGTGTACCACCTCGTCTCCTCCGTGTGAGATATCTCCCGGTCGAACAGCCCTCCACTACCCCGATCAGTCCTGTTGACGGGTATCGCTACCCCCACAGCTGGCTCCGCACAGGCAGTAATAGTAGCTCGCAGCTATCCAGGCTCCAGCCATTGCCCTGGCAGCAATAGCAGCTAAAGATAGCAACAACAACAACATCACGTTCGCTGCCTGCCTGTCCTCCCGCTGTTCTACGGATCACCGCTTTTTCACCAAATTCCTCGCTCCTCCGTCATGCTGTGGATCATCGCACTGTGCCTGTCTCTCCACCTCTGGTCAACAAGCGTGCGGCCATCGGCCAGTGTATCCAGGCTAGCAATAACATCCATCGCCTCCAGCAGCATGCCACTCAAATTCTCCGCTCCACAGCTACTGGCACTAAACAAAAACATCACCACTCCATCCCACATCACAGCAGCTATCAAAAAACACGGTTTATTCCTCCGACCTAGATACATCCATCGTAGCTCACGTAGAAAGTTTATTCACTCCCGCACTGACCAACACAGCATTCCTTCACTCTGGACAAACTACCGCTCCGCCCCCACTGACGTCACACGTCATCACAACAACATTCCACACGTGCGCTCTGCCTATCTGCGACCACTCACCAAAGCCCCCCCTCCCATCCAATTTCACCCAACTCTCAAATTTGCTCTCTTCAACACCCGATCACTCAATAAAAAAGGAGCAACACTCAGTGAATTCATAACGGACAATAACATAGATTTTTTCTGCATTACCGAAACTTGGCAAAAACCACTAGAATACATTTTACTCAACAAAGCTACACCCCCCGGATACATCTACATGGACACACCACGCACTGGTCATGCTGGTGGTATAGCAACAATCTACCGCCAACACCTCAAAACCACTCCTGTCAACATTTCTAACCCCTCCTCATTTGAGCACCAATCATTCAGACTCCCTGGCCCCAAACCCCTGGTTACTGCAGTCATTTACCGCCCCCCCAAACCCAACCCTGCATTCCTCTCAGACCTCTCTGAATTTCTCACACAACTTTGTGCAATATCACCATCCGTAATACTTCTCGGAGACTTCAATATCCACGTAGACTCCTCCTCCTGCAAAACTGCCACTGAATTCCTGGACGTCCTGAACTCTTTTAACATCACTCAACATGTCGACTTCCCTACCCATAAAAAAGGACACACCCTGGACCTGATTTGCACCACCGGAATCACCATTAGCAACCTCACCAGCTCCAACCTCTCCGACGCCATTTCTGACCACCTGGCTCTCACTCTGGACATCGACATCCCCACCCCCCTCATCAAGCAACAGCGTTCCATAAAATTCCGGAACATGAAATCCATCCAACCTTCATCTCTATCCACTATGCTGACTGACACCATCCCCACTCACACTATCACCCAGAACCCCTCCCCCACTGATCTGGTAAACAACTACAACCACACACTCTCCTCCTGCCTCAACCAGCTCGCCCCCATAAAAACCAAATCTGTCTCCTACACTCACTCTGCCCCCTGGTACACTGACCACCTCCGCCACCTCAAAGCCAAGGGCCGGCAGCTTGAACGGCTCGCAAAGAAAACCGGTCTCACCATCCACTCCGACATCTACAAATCACACCAACAGCAATACAGAGATGCCCTCAACAACGCACGCACCGCCCACTACTCATCCGTCATACAATCCGGCAGCAATAATCCCAAGACACTTTTCACCACAATAAACAAACTCCTCAAACCCATGGACACCACCACCAGCTCATTCACCACTAACAAATGTGAATCATTTCTTTCATTCTTTCAATCAAAAATCGACAACATCCATGCTGAACTGGCCACCTCACCCCCCACCACCCCCCCTTCCCCCGAACACGACCCCCCTCTACTCTCAAACCACCCACTCACCGCCTTTGCTGAAATCACCACATCCGACCTATCCTCCATAACCTCAGGAATGAAAGCTTCCACCTGCATCCTTGACCCAATCCCGTCCTCCCTTGTTATCGCATGCCTCCCCTCACTCACACCACTGATCACCAACATAATTAACTCCTCCCTGTCTACTGGCTCTGTCCCCCCTTCCCTCAAATTGGCTGCCATCACCCCCATCCTCAAGAAACCCGGTCTGGACCCCAACATCCCCAACAATTACCGTCCCATCTCAAACCTCCCCTTCCTCTCAAAAATACTGGAAAGAGCAGTCGCCTCACAAATCAAAACTCACCTACACTCCAATAACCTGTATGAAACCTTTCAGTCCGGCTTCCGCTCACACCACAGTACCGAAACTGCTCTACTCAAGGTCACCAACGACATCCTCCGCTCTGCCGACACCTCCCTCTCCATCCTCATCCTTCTAGATCTTAGTGCAGCCTTTGACACCATCCAGCATTCCATCCTCATATCACGCCTCCACTCCTCCCTCGGTTTATCCGGCACAGCACTCTCCTGGATGAAGTCATATCTCTCCGACCGCCATCACTTCATCTCCATCAACAACTGCACCTCCTCCACTGCCCCAGTCACCCACGGAGTCCCTCAGGGCTCAGTGCTCGGTCCCTTACTCTTCACCATCTACATCCTACCCCTCGGTCAAATCCTTCGTCACCACGGTCTCCAGTTTCACTGCTACGCCGACGACACACAACTCTACCTCTCCACCACATCCATCACCCCAGCCACCCACTCCACCCTCACCAACTGCCTTACCGACATAAAAACCTGGATGCAAAGGAACTTTCTAAAACTCAACTGCAATAAGTCAGAAATTATCATCATCGGCCCCGACACTCTCACCCGCTCCACCCAGGAATTCTCACTCATCATCGATGGAACCTCTGTTAAAACCTCCACCCACATCCGCAACCTAGGAGTAATCTTCGACCCCACTCTGTCATTCCTCCCCCACGTAAACAACATAACCAAAACTGCATTCTTCCATCTTCGCAACATCGCCCGCCTCCGCCCCTCCCTGACTTTCTCTGCTGCCGAAACCCTCATTCACACCTTCATCTCATCCCGGTTGGACTATTGTAACAGTATACTCTACGGCATCACCTCCAAAACCCTCAATAAACTCCAGTACGTACAAAACTCAGCCGCCCGTCTACTCACCAGCACCCGCCCCAGAGACCACATTACACCTGTCCTCCATGACCTCCACTGGCTCCCCGTCAAACAACGAATCCACTTCAAGATACTCCTCACCACCTACAAAGCACTGCACAATCTGGCCCCCCCTTACCTCTCTGACCTCCTCGAGCCTTACGTCCCAACCCGTTCGCTCAGGTCCAGTGAGGCTGGCCTCCTCGTGGTCCCAAAGCCCAAGCGCCGAACCTGGGGTGACAGGGCCTTCTCTGTAGCCGCCCCCACCCTCTGGAACGAACTCCCTAAACGTATCAGAGACGCCCCCTCCATCCCCACCTTTAAAACCGCCCTAAAAACCTACCTATTTACCATCGCCTTTCCCAGCTGACCTTGAACCTACTCTTGTTTTTATTCTTTTATTTCTTAAGATCTCTTTTGTATCTTTTATCCTAGTTTTTTTTTTCCTATTAAAGTTGTTGTTTTACCTACCACTTACACACACACACACACACACTTAGTGTTGTAAAGCGACTTTGAGTACTCAGAAAAGCGCTATATAAATTCCAGCTATTATTATTATTATTATTATAAGAGTACCATGAGGCAAATACAGAGGAAAATGGCGTTGGATGAGTGCTGCAGCTAGTGTCCTCAGTGCGTTTCTACTGACCTGTACACTGCTGTGTCGAGCATGTGCTGTTCCACTTGGCTGAGGGGCTGTACATTGTTTCTCAGCCATTCTTTGAGCTGTATGGCTCTTTCGTCTGTTATCTCAGAATCTATAAATCAAATGTACACATGAGGATATTACCAATCACTAAATTATGTGGCTTTATTGCTTCAACAAATTATTCAGTTGAAACTATTACCTGGTATGAGTGTCCTTCAGGCTCCAGCTTCCTGGTTTTGTGGCCGTCTTCGTGGTGTGCCCCGTGGCCTGCTCTTGGATCTCATCTTCTTCCTGCAGTTACGAAGCCTCTCTTCCAGAAACCCTGTGGAGGGCTTGGTACTCCTTTCGTGTACCAGACTCCCTGTCAAGAAATGAAAAGACTTGAGGCACATTTTGACAGGGTGGCCACCAGATGTGGCTTGAACAGGTTTTGTCTGTCCGTCTGTCTGACAACACCGGGGATCAAACAGCTCAGAACTCTGGTGATGGGAGAGGAGTTATATTGTGTCCACTGTTCAATAGATTATTTTAGCATCAATTCCTCTAAAATGTTAATATACCGGTACTCACAATGCCGCTACTTGAGTCGTCTCTCAAGCTAGGAAATGTCTGGATCAAAGAGATTGCCAGGGCTGTTTTGGTTTCGGAGGTAGGACTGTAAACACAGAAAAACTAAATTACCAGCAGAGTCAAAATAGATTTTAAGTACTGCTAAAACATGTGTCACACCACAGTATAAAGACTGCAACTAAAAATTGCACCTGCATGGTATCAAACACGACACACGCATGTATCTCCTTGTATTGACCATTCTGTTCTACCGTCTGTGACATCAGCTGTGTGATGTTGGCGTTTTTGTTTTGTCCAAACCCAACCTTTTCCACTGAAAGAACATTCAAACTAAAATATTCATGAAAGTAAGTAAACATTAATGTATTCACATGATGAGGCTACTGACATTTGTTTATTATTGTGATATTTGATCTGCGTATTGTAAGTCGCTTTGGATTAAAAGCGTCTGCTAAATGCCTAAACTGTAAACTGTAAACTATACTTTATATTTAGCACTCCAGCATTGTCCCCCTGCATGTCAAATTTAGGAACAGGTGGTACAAATTGGGTGCTTCTCAACTACCTCTTAGCACATGCACGGAATTTAGTGTAAAAAATAACTTAACATCTCTATGCTGGATTTTTATCAAACTAAAACACTTTGCAGATACAAAGGGGATAATTCAAGCCTTCCATGTAGCAGCAATGATGGTGAGTTTAATGACGTTTAATACAATCAGATAGCACTTTTCTGTTTTGACGTATGGGCTACCAATGGTTCTTGCAAAAAAGGTTGCGGCTGCATCTACACCACAGACCACACATGAGAAAACACAGCATCAACCAATAGGCTATTGTATAAACATCTGCATTTTTTTAATCAAATGTAAAACGAGACATCAGCCATACATTGTTATGTTGTAGTTTCGGTGGCTAACACAGTTTCCCAAGCTGTGGGTCAGGAGTCAGGACCCATTTGTGGGTTGTGACACATTTCTAATAGGTCCCTTACATGTGTTTCCTGCATTGTGTTTAATTGCTATGTCTACCAAGTAGTACATAATGTTATGAATAAATGAAGACATTCCATGAAACAGAAAACAAAATGTTTAAGGAGTAGTGAAAATAGCCGATCTACAAGCTCTCAACTCTGCACAAAGCGACGCGTTGTGAGCTTGTAGATCTGTTGTTTTCACTAGTTTGGGTCCCAGTCAATTCACGACGCGGTTGTGAGCTTGTAGATCTATTGTTTTCGCTCGTTTGGGTCCCAGTCAATTCTAATCTCTTTGGGTCTTGAGCTAAAGTTTGGTAGCCACTGGGCTAACAGGCTTCTCTGTATCATACTCAACAAAATGAACTGAGCGGCGAAAATGCTGCTATAAGGACATTTTACTGCATAAACATGCCGAACAGACTGCAGTCGAATCATGTTTAGCCAACATATTTAACGTTGGATTACTACTGCCCGTGGTAACGTTAGCTCTGGTCCACGCTAGCAACACAGCATGTTACACAGAACAACAACAACAAACAAGCCTCGATAAAATAACGTGGAAATAGACTTCCTGATCACAGACAATATGACGTCGCTATGAAGGTATAAAAGTGTGCACAAACCTTTTAATTTAATGTGCCTCAGCGACGATAAGTTTTCTCTTCTCCTCTGGATGTTGTGGACAGTTACTCGCAGGCTTTGAAATTCAGTGACGCAAGCACGTCAGTATACGCAGTGACGTCATTCCTTCAAAAGCAGGGTTCACGGAACCACCCCCAACCCAACCATAGAGTTATAATCATGGTTATAATAAGAAGAACCCAACAGAGGAATTATTTGTACTATAAATCAGGGGTCTTCAACAGGGGGTCCGCGGAGGTACTGCAGGGGGTCCACGAAATTATTGGTAAAAATAATAATAATAATAATAATAATAAGATTTCAAAAAATGTTGTTTTTCACATTTATGTTAAAAAATAAATCATGATTCTATCTATTTTGAATAGCTTGAACACATGATTACCATTGACAGATTGTTGATATTATTGACATTGGTTCTCAGTTAATAAGTATGTTTAGAAATGGTAGTGGTACGGCCCACCCTGCTCGCTGTAACTTGTACATGTTTAAAATAAAAAATATGTCGTAGCCCCGACACCCCCCCCCCCCCCCCCCCTCACACTCTACAAGGTGGTAGGGGGTCAGTTTGGGGGTCCCCGGCCTGAAAACGTTGAAGACCTCTGCTATAAATAATCCATAATGGGTCAAATATTTAATAACACCATGGTTGGGTTAAAAGAATAGTGTTGGGTTTGCATAAAATAACCAAACAACCCAACAAACAACCCAGAATGTATTAAACATTTTATAACTCAATGGTTGGGTTGATGAAACAACCCAACATTTTTTAGTGTGTAGTTGTAACGTAAATGGCTTAATCGCATTACTAAAATGTCAGGTGTTGCACCACACAAATTAGTTCTTACGTATCTCTAAGTAACAACTAAATATTTACACCACCCCTTGGGCAGCACTATTGTCTTTACTAAGTAACCTATCTCTATGGGAGTAGAGCAACTTCACTACTAACGTGGCAGACAGCATTATATCGGCTATTTAATTAATTCAACAATGAAACGACCCATCTGTTTAAAACATACATTAAGCCCTATATAGCCTTTATTTCGGCCATTTGAAAATAGCCGATCTACAATCTCACGATGTGTCTGCTATTAATAGAGTATTTCTATATTGCAGGATTGATACTGTTTTAATTCATTTGAGTACTTTTCAACCACTGCATACAGCACAACAGCGAATTGAACGGTGCGCTCTCTTCCCCTGTGTCTCCAAATATGCGTTGCTCTATGTGCGTTACTTCACAACGGGGGATACAATCCGTTTGCAGGGCAGTGCGCTGCGCAGGGATGCGCTCGCCCTGTGCGCGCATGTCAGTGACTTGTGTACTGTACTGCACATGCCAGTGGAGAGACGGAGGTCTCTGTTGACAAAAGACGATACAAGCTTTATTTCCGTACTAGAAACAGTTCGCTTTCATTGGATTCGGGAGCTATGACGTCATTTTATGCGACTATACATTACTTTAGGAACAGTCTACGCATTACTAGTTACGTTATGCCTTAAGAAGTCGTGGTGCAACACCTGTTAGTAACTCACTTAGTTACAAACTAACTAGTAGTTACTAAGCCTCTAGTAAGGACTTTACTCCCTAACTTAGGGCAGAACTTACGTTCTGGTGGTGCAACTGGCCCCTGGGCGGGGTTGCACCACCTCACACTAAGTTCAAACGTAGCCTAGTTGTAACGTAAATGGTAAATGGTAAGTCAAGACTTACGCATTACTAAAATGTCAGGTGTTGCACCACTCTAACCTATCTCTAAGTAACTACTAAATATTTACACCAGCCTTTAGGCTGGTGTAAAGTCCTTACTAAGTAACCTATCACTATGGGAGTAGAGCAACTACACTACTAACGTGGCAGACAGCATTATATCGGCCATTTAATTAATTCAACAATGAAACGACCCATCTGTTTAAAACATACATTAAGCCCTATATACATTTCGGCCATTTGAAAATAGCCGATCTACAAGCTCACGATGTGTCTGCTATTAATAGAGTAGCAGGATTGATACTTTTTTAATTCATTTGAGTACTTTTCAACCACTATACAGTACAACAGCGAATTGAACGGTGCGCTCTCTTCCCCTGTGTCTCCAAATATGCGTTGCCCTGCGTTACTTCACAACGGGGAAAAATTTATGAGGCCAATATAATTTGTGATACAATCCGTTTGCAGGGCAGTGCGCAGGGATGCGCTCGCCCTGTGCACGCATATCAGTGACTTGTGTACTGTACTGCACATGCCAGTGGAGAGACAGAGCTCTCTGTTGACAAAAGACGATACAAGCTTTGCTTCCTTACTAGAAACAGTTCGTTTTCATTGGATTCGGGAGCTATGACGTCATTTTATTCGACTATACATTACTTTAGGAACAGTCTACGCATTACTAGTTACGTTATGCCTTAAGCAGTCGTGGTGCAACACCTGTTAGTAACTCACTTAGTTACAAACTAACTAGTAGTTACTACGCCTCTAGTAAGGACTTTACTCCCTAACTTAGGGCAGAACTTACGTTCTGGTGGTGCAACTGGCCCCAGGCCCATTTAAGATGCTGTACTCTGTCAGTACAGCTACCGACTAAAGTATCCAATCAATCAACCAACCAATCACACTGTACTTGCCTCTTTCTATAATTCTATAAAGTACATTAATGGAAGACAAGCCAGTAGACTAAAGATGATGCTGATATGAATTTATTTTGAGGTGTGCAACTGGACAGTGGAGAACCCAAAGGAATACTGTGCTCACGTTCAGGGGTTGAAGCACAAGCAGGTGAGAAATATTTACACATGTTGGAATATGAATGAAATGATCTCATCCACCCACCCATATCACTGTAACATCACAGTTTAAAGTGGGTGACATCTTGATAATGCAAATGGTAAATGTTGCATTTATATAGTGCCTTTATCCAAGGCGCTTTACAGAGATTGTGCATTACATTCACGCACACATTCATACACCGATGGCAGAGGAAACCATGCTAGGCACCAACCTGCTTACCAGGAGCAACTAGGGGTTCAGAGTCTTGCACAAGGACTTTTCTACACTAAATCTGGGGGAGCCCGGGATCTAACTGGGAACCCTTCGGGAAGCCTCTGTGTTCTAAAAAGGAATAGTAGGGAAGAGATGGAACACATACAGAAAAAGAAACACGTAAAATACAGTAAAGTCCATACAATTTTACTAACTGTATACCCCACTCAAAAACATGTGTGTGCGTCTGTCTGTCTGTCTGTCTGTCTGTCTGTCCACAGAAAATGAAGACAATCTTCGTAACAGAAGGTACTACAGTATATTTTACCCTGTTATCTCATGGTGTGTTGTTAATGTTCACCACATGTGACATTAATGCATCTTGTTTTTTCTTAACCCTCTGTAATACAATCACAGCAGATGAACTGAAGAATGAACCAGGTATGAGTCATTGTTTTTGTTTATTACATATTACTTGTTTTATATGTTGGGTTATCAGAGGCGTTTCATAGTGACCCCTGTAACAGTGGAGGACGAGGAGTGATTATGTCATAATTATGTAATTATTTCGTCATTGACTGTAAACTTTAAATGAATCTTAATCTAAGCTTTCTTTCATCTTAGTGCTCTCCGGTATTTACATGTGTAAAGTGATGCTAACGTACATGAAGAACAAGAAGCGGGCAGAACCAGTCATCGGTGAGTTGGGCTGCATTATCGCTATAACCACTACAGACAGCTATGTGATATGATGTCATTTAAGTAGGGATGCACCCAATTCTGTGCCAATATGATATAACAATTTAGCCGATTTACACAATTTAGCGACCGTCACAGTCACGGTCACAGTTACTATCAAAACCTCCACCGGCTGTCCTATCAGTCTGTCCGTCACGTCACGTCACGTCACGTCACACTTTTGCCCTGCTCATATCTCACATGGCCCTCTTCTAGCGCCGCCGTGAGGTCGATTCTTGCTAAACACATTTTTGGACACTGCTCCTAAAGATTTTGCCCGAAAATCACACAAATCGGTACACACTACACAGTATGTCTAAAGTCATGTCATCAACTTGGATCTGTCCCATTTAGCGCCACCATCAGGCCGATTTTTTCAAACACATTTTTGGACACTGCTCCTACAGATTTTGGCCGAAAATCACTCAAAGCAGGTCTTCATATTGTGACGTGTGTCAACAGGTCTTCATATTGTGACGTGTGTCAACATGTCTTCATATTGTGACGTGTGTCAACAGGTCTTCTTCATATTGTGACGTGTGTCAGCCGACAGGGTGACAGTGAAGCTGTGTGCGTTTGCAGCGCCTGCCACCGTACCTTCCTGGCCTCCCAGCTCATAACCCATGTTTGTCATCCAATACACATGCAAGAGACCCTGGTGAGTCGTTGGTTTCATCTGGGGTGGTCGGTGGTTCTCAAAGGACCCCTAAATTAATGTGGATTTGGCCACGGACCCCCATCTGAAAACATATTGTGCCAAGGACCCCATACAAGATTTGTGTTGATAAAAATGACAAGGCTATTAAAACATTTTCAAGATATATTTATTTATTTTTTAATAGCCATTGTATATATTAGGGCCAAAGTGATTTAACTGATTTTGGTATTAACTCATTTTGCTGGGGACCTCTTGGAACTCATTCAAGGATCCCTGCAGGGTACAAATGGAAACGATTCTGTCCCATTTATACACTCTCAGAGTTATAGCCCTGCTGGGGACCCCCAGGAAATCCTGGGTTTCTCCATCAAAATTAGAAAGGCAAAACAAGGAAAGAAACCTGTGGAAAAAAATACATTTGCAGGACATTTTTAGGAAAAGAGCAACTTCAGCGAGACCTCACACGTGCTTTTGTAAGAAGGAATTTCCTTGACTCACACATTGTCATCATAGTGGGGAAATAATACCATGGTATTTGTCTTTGATTTGGTATTTGCTCTAGGTTAGGGGTGTAACGATACATTTGAACAATGATTTAAAATCGATATAGTAACTATTTAGCAAATACATTAAATCTGTGTGAAACGTGTCGATAGAGTAGGTTTTTTATGTGAAAAATCAATTATTAAAGTAAACACTGTGATTCTTTAGCAAACACATGGACATTATATTACAACTAGGGATGTAATGATATAGTAACTGCATCGAAATATCTAAGTATATCGAAATGAAAACAGTTCAAATCGAATCGCATCGTTTGACTTTGTATCGCATCGAATCGGCAGTGCAAATAATCGATTGTATCTACTTGTGCATTGTATTTAGCATTTTTAAGAAGAAAATTTAAAAGCAGGGGTTTAATTACTTTTCCTTTCCATATAGCTACACTGCTCTATCGATAAATGTGTGTAATCTCTGTGTTCAAGTCAAGGTGCAGGTTTGTCCATATGCGTTCAAATACAATGTTCATGTATTTGCCTTAAAACCCTTAAAAACCTCCACTATCCACACTTTTCACACAGATTGAATTGCTTTGCTAAATAGTTAATATATTGATTTTAAATCGTCAACCATGTACCGTGATATGTATCGAATCACTATTAAAATATATCGTTACACCCCTAATTACAACACATGGACAAAGCCGCACATTGACATGAACACAGAGATTACACATATCGATAGACCAAGATTAGCTATATGGAATGGAAAAGTAATTAGACCCCTCTTTTTAATTTTCCCTCTTAAAATTGCTAAATAAAAGGCACAAACTTAGTTTCCATACAATTGATTATTTGCATTGCAAAACGATACGATACAATATAGATCATTGCAAATCAAAAACGATCTTTCGATTCAGTTACTATATTACACCACTACTCTAGATGCAGCAGCATGTGTTTGTGGCTGAAGGGGTCCTGACATCGTTGTTTGTTTCTAGATGAAGGGGTCCTGACATGGCTGTGTTTCTAAGTGAAGGGGTCCTGACATGGCTGTGTTTCTAAGTGAAGGGGTCCTGACATGGTTGTGTTTCTAAGTGAAGGGGTCCTGACATGGCTGTGTTTCTAAGTGAAGGGGTCCTGACATGGCTGTGTTTCTAAGTGAAGGGGTCCTGACATGGTTGTGTTTCTAAGTGAAGGGGTCCTGACATGGTTGTGTTTCTAAGTGAAGGGGTCCTGACATGGTTGTGTTTCTAAGTGAAGGGGTCCTGACATGGTTGTGTTTCTAAGTGAAGGGGTCCTGACATGGCTGTGTTTCTAAGTGAAGGGGTCCTGACATGGCTGTGTTTCTAAGTGAAGGGGTCCTGACATGGCTGTGTTTCTAAGTGAAGGGGTCCTGACATGGCTGTGTTTCTAAGTGAAGGGGTCCTGACATGGTTGTGTTTCTAAGTGAAGGGGTCCTGACATGGTTGTGTTTCTAAGTGAAGGGGTCCTGACATGGCTGTGTTTCTAGATGAAGGGGTCCTGACATGGCTGTGTTTCTAAGTGAAGGGGTCCTGACATGGCTGTGTTTCTAAGTGAAGGGGTCCTGACATGGTTGTGTTTCTAAGTGAAGGGGTCCTGACATGGTTGTGTTTCTAAGTGAAGGGGTCCTGACATGGCTGTGTTTCTAAGTGAAGGGGTCCTGACATGGCTGTGTTTCTAAGTGAAGGGGTCCTGACATGGTTGTGTTTCTAAGTGAAGGGGTCCTGACATGGTTGTGTTTCTAAGTGAAGGGGTCCTGACATGGTTGTGTTTCTAAGTGAAGGGGTCCTGACATGGTTGTGTTTCTAAGTGAAGGGGTCCTGACATGGCTGTGTTTCTAAGTGAAGGGGTCCTGACATGGCTGTGTTTCTAAGTGAAGGGGTCCTGACATGGCTGTGTTTCTAAGTGAAGGGGTCCTGACATGGTTGTGTTTCTAAGTGAAGGGGTCCTGACATGGTTGTGTTTCTAAGTGAAGGGGTCCTGACATGGCTGTGTTTCTAGATGAAGGGGTCCTGACATGGCTGTGTTTCTAAGTGAAGGGGTCCTGACATGGCTGTGTTTCTAAGTGAAGGGGTCCTGACCTGGTTGTGTTTCTAAGTGAAGGGGTCCTGACATGGTTGTGTTTCTAAGTGAAGGGGTCCTGACATGGCTGTGTTTCTAAGTGAAGGGGTCCTGACATGGCTGTGTTTCTAAGTGAAGGGGTCCTGACATGGTTGTGTTTCTAAGTGAAGGGGTCCTGACATGGTTGTGTTTCTAAGTGAAGGGGTCCTGACATGGCTGTGTTTCTAAGTGAAGGGGTCCTGACATGGCTGTGTTTCTAAGTGAAGGGGTCCTGACATGGTTGTGTTTCTAAGTGAAGGGGTCCTGACATGGTTGTGTTTCTAAGTGAAGGGGTCCTGACATGGCTGTGTTTCTAAGTGAAGGGGTCCTGACATGGTTGTGTTTCTAAGTGAAGGGGTCCTGACATGGCTGTGTTTCTAAGTGAAGGGGTCCTGACATGGTTGTGTTTCTAGATGCAGCAGAATGTGTTTGTGGCTGAAGGGGTCCTGACGTCGTTGGCCTGGCAGCAGGAGAAGGCTGGGGGAGCTGAACACATGGTGCTCAAGGTAACATGAAATAATAATAATAATAATAATAATAGTTACCTACTTCCTCCCGAGGGGAAAAAATTCAGTATTTTCAGCCCCACCCAGCTGATTCGCTGCCCACAAGGAGCGTGTGAGCAATTAGGGGTTAAGAGACTTGCTCAGGCACACCCATTGATATTGCTACCCTGGCCTGGAATCGAACCAGGGACAATCAGGGGCTCTGGTTCCCCAGGCGGGCTCCCTAAACATTCAGCTATGCTGCCCCTAAACATGAACACACTGCGCAATTATTTGACATAATCACAATTATTTTTGTCATAACTGTTCATATATTTTCCCATAACATTTTCAAAAATAGTGGAAATAGCAGATCTACAGACGCGTTGTGAGCTTGTAGATCGGCTATTTCCACTATCAATGTTCTTTTATAAAGTATAAAGTGTCTAATGTCAGTCATTTCTTCGTATATACTGTATTTAGGTTGTGTCATAGCCAAACATAAATGTAATTGTCCTTCCTTCCTTCCTTCCATCCATCCATCCATCCATCCATCCATCCATCCTTCCATCCATCCATCCATCCATCCATCCATCCATCCATCCATCCATCCTTCCATCCATCCATCCATCCATCCATCCTTCCATCCATCCATCCATCCATCCATCCATCCATCCATCCATCCATCCTTCCATCCATCCATCCATCCATCCATCCATCCTTCCATCCATCCATCCATCCAGATAATTGAGCTCCCAAGCAGTCTTTTTGCCATGCTCAGTGCAGACTATTGGAACGGTGAGTATTGGCCTTTCCATCAAATGATATCAGGCTTGTCAGTGTGGGGCCCACCTCCTCCCCACTGTTCTGTACTAAAGCTAAATGTTCTTTAATGATTCTTTAACAGTCTGCAAGATTCTTGACCAGTACATCGGCAAAGACTGGCAACTTGAAGGTCAGTGGTTTTATGCCCATGACGCGCCCACACGTCAAACACAGACGTGTGTGATGAGTCGGTTAATGTTTTATATCAAACTGTAGCTTACTGTACGAGGCAGCCGCGGCTGAAGAGAAACACTCCAATTCCCAAAATGCAACGGGAAATCATGTGACCCGTTTGCCCAATACAAGCCAGTGTTAGGAGATTCACAAAAGTGTATTTATCTCCTAATTCACGTTAATGTATCTCCAATTCACATTCATGTTTAAAACACGGCCGTTACAAAAGCACTGATGGCCTCGATTGTCATTTTCCTGTTCTGAGGGAAAGAAAATACTATCGCAAAGAAATTCAGGAAATCTCGGATTACATTTACTCAGATTACTTTTACCCCAAAAAATCATTGTTTAATCAACCACACTCAGCAGGGGTGCGTTTATATGCACATTCAGAATGGCATTCAGAATTAACTTATTCCGAATAGAGCTTCATACCCAAACGTTTACATGGGACCTGAATACAAGTATCCCTCATTCCACTGTCGTTTACATGACCAAAGGATTCATTCGGAATAGAACTTTGGGCATGCGCAAAGTAGGCCTACTTCAGGTCGGAGAAGGGGGGGGGGGGGGCAGTTCAGACAGCAGTTCATTCCGAATGGAGCGTTTATATGACAAATGTATCCCGATTGAAACAGCATAAACCACCTCTTCAGACCAGAATGAAAATTCATTCGGGTCAGACCAGAATGGCCATTCCTAAACGTTTATATGAGCATTTCTATTCTGAATGAGCAGTCATTCCGAATATAAGTGGAATACATCTGTGCATATAAACGCACCCAGTGTGTAATCTAACACTTCAATAGCTAAATAATGTGTGTTTTATTCAGGAATTCAGTTGTTTGGATTTAAAATGAAGCAAACACGGAAAGTTCCTATGATTGGCCGCTAGTTGCGCTGTTCTGGCACAAGAAGCAACATGTTCTCCATAGGATTCCATTCATTTCCCCCGGACATTGGATTGTCTTACCTTAATAAACATTGTCATAAATACTTTATGGTTCCTGTCACTAGTTTAAAGCCTTGTTTCAATCACCATGATTTGGGTTTTGTGAAAATAAGGTCAAATTTATGTTATATTTGATGTTAAAGCAGGGTAAGCTGTAGGAGGGGCTTGTGATGATTCTTCTTTGTGTGCTTTATTTTCGGCTCAAGACAATGTCCCAAGTATCCCTACGGTTGCACGTTACCGCTGGCAGCCAATAGCATTCCTTTGGTGCCATTAATACAATTATGGTGGACACCCATACAAGGGCAAAAAAAGCTAAATTTTTGCTCAGATAGAAACCAATGTTTAGTTTAGTTTACTTTATTTGATCAACTCATACATTTATACAAGTCGTACATCCACATAATTATTGTTACAGGTGATCAAAAGGAATAGGCTGAAGCTGAGGTCCCACCGTCCATATTTTTTACGGCCTATGGTTTTATTATGACATGTTCTGTTTTGTTATGATATGTTGTTTTTTGTGTGTATGTACATAGTTCCAAACATGGTGGTCACGCTTGACGAGCTTCAGGACCGTCTCCCATCTCCTCAGCTGGGTGAGAAAAAACAATTGGTTTCGCTTTCTATAATGCATCATAGACGCAATATTTGTTTTATAATGCTTATAGGCTCATATAATGCTCAATTATCATAAAATGTTCCTCTAAAAATCTCAAGAAAGAAAGATATGCTCATAGTTGATGCATTATAATAATTGAATAATGCATTTATAATCCAGCTATTCAGGGTTCATCACAGTCAACAACACCCCTGGTTGCTAAGGGACAGTCAACAACACCCCTGGTTGCTAAGGGACAGTCAACAACACCCCCGGTTGCTAAGGGACCCTCACAGTCAACAACACCCCCTGTTGCTAAGGGACAGTCAGCAACACCCCCGGTTGCTAAGGGACAGTCAACAACACCCCCAGTTGCTAAGGGACAGTCAACAACACCCCCGGTTGCTAAGGGACAGTCAACAACACCCCCAGTTGCTAAGATACCCTCGCAGTCAACAACACCTGCGGTTGCTAAGGGACAGTCAACAACACCCGTGGTTGCTAAGGGACCCTCAACAACACCCCTGGTTGCTAAGATACCCTCAACAACACCCCCGGTTGCTAAGACAACAACACCCCCGGTTTCTAAGGGACAGTCAACAACACCCCCAGTTGCTAAGGGACAGTCAACAACACCCCTGGTTGCTAAGGGACCCTCACAGTCAACAACACCCGCGGTTTCTAAGGGACAGTCAACAACACCCCCGGTTGCTAAGGGACAGTCAACAACACCCCTGGTTGCTAAGGGACAGTCAACAACACCCCTGGTTGCTAAGGGACAGTCAACAACACCCCCGGTTGCTAAGGGACAGTCAACAACCCCCCCGGTTGCTAAGGGACAGTCAACAACACCCCCGGTTGCTAAGGGACAGTCAACAACACCCTCGGTTGCTAAGGGACAGTCAACAACATCCCTGGTTGCTAAGGGACAGTCAACAACACCCCTGGTTGCTAAGGGACAGTCAACAACACCCCCGGTTGCTAAGGGACCCTCACAGTCAACAACACCCCCTGTTGCTAAGGGACAGTCAGCAACACCCCCGGTTGCTAAGGGACAGTCAACAACACCCCCAGTTGCTAAGGGACAGTCAACAACACCCCCGGTTGCCAAGGGACAGTCAACAACACCCCCAGTTGCTAAGATACCCTCGCTGTCAACAACACCTGCGGTTGCTAAGGGACAGTCAACAACACCCGTGGTTGCTAAGGGACCCTCAACAACACCCCTGGTTGCTAAGATACCCTCAACAACACCCCCGGTTGCTAAGACAACAACACCCCCGGTTTCTAAGGGACAGTCAACAACACCCCCAGTTGCTAAGGGACAGTCAACAACACCCCTGGTTGCTAAGGGACCCTCACAGTCAACAACACCCGCGGTTTCTAAGGGACAGTCAACAACACCCCTGGTTGCTAAGGGACAGTCAACAACACCCCTGGTTGCTAAGGGACAGTCAACAACACCCATGGTTGCTAAGGGACAGTCAACAACACCCCCGGTTGCTAAGGGACAGTCAACAACACCCCCGGTTGCTAAGGGACAGTCAACAACACCCCTGGTTGCTAAGGGACAGTCAACAACACCCCTGGTTGCTAAGGGACAGTCAACAACACCCCTGGTTGCTAAGGGACAGTCAACAACACCCATGGTTGCTAAGGGACAGTCAACAACACCCCTGGTTGCTAAGGGACAGTCAACAACACCCCCGGTTGCGGGACAGTCGTCAACACCCCCAGTTGCTAAGGGACCCTCACAGTCAACAACACCCCCAGTTGCTAAGGCACAGTCAACAACACCCGCGGTTTCTAAGGGACCCTCACAGTCAACAACACCCCCGGTTGCTAAGGGACAGTCAACAACACCCCCAGTTGCTAAGGGACAGTCAACAACACCCCCCGTTGCTAAGAGACCCTCACAGTCAACAACACCTGCGGTTGCTAAGGTACAGTCAACAACACCCCCGGTTGCTAAGAGACCCTCAACAACACCCCCGGTTGCTAAGGGACAGTCAACAACACCCGTGGTTGCTATGATACCCTCAACAACACCCCCGGTTGCTAAGACAACAACAACCCCGGTTTCTAAGGGACAGTCAACAACACCCCCAGTTGCTAAGGGACAGTCAACAACACCCGTGGTTGCTAAGGGACTGTCAACAACACCCCCGGTTGCTAAGAGACCCTCAACAACACCCCCGGTTGCTAAGACAACAACACCCCTGGTTTCTAAGGGACAGTCAACAACACCCCCAGTTGCTAAGGGACAGTCAACAACACCCCCGGTTGCTAAGGGACAGTCAACAACACCCCCGGTTGCTAAGGGACAGTCAACAACACCCCCGGTTTCTAAGATACCCTCAACAACACCCCCGGTTGCTAAGACAACAACACCCCCGGTTTCTAAGGGACAGTCAACAACACCCCCAGTTGCTAAGGGACAGTCAACAACACCCCTGGTTGCTAAGGGACCCTCACAGTCAACAACACCCGCGGTTTCTAAGGGACAGTCAACAACACCCCTGGTTGCTAAGGGACAGTCAACAACACCCCTGGTTGCTAAGGGACAGTCAACAACACCCATGGTTGCTAAGGGACAGTCAACAACACCCCCGGTTGCTAAGGGACAGTCAACAACACCCCCGGTTGCTAAGGGACAGTCAACAACACCCCTGGTTGCTAAGGGACAGTCAACAACACCCCTGGTTGCTAAGGGACAGTCAACAACACCCATGGTTGCTAAGGGACAGTCAACAACACCCCTGGTTGCTAAGGGACAGTCAACAACACCCCCGGTTGCGGGACAGTCGTCAACACCCCCAGTTGCTAAGGGACCCTCACAGTCAACAACACCCCCAGTTGCTAAGGCACAGTCAACAACACCCGCGGTTTCTAAGGGACCCTCACAGTCAACAACACCCCCGGTTGCTAAGGGACAGTCAACAACACCCCCAGTTGCTAAGGGACAGTCAACAACACCCCCCGTTGCTAAGAGACCCTCACAGTCAACAACACCTGCGGTTGCTAAGGTACAGTCAACAACACCCCCGGTTGCTAAGAGACCCTCAACAACACCCCCGGTTGCTAAGGGACAGTCAACAACACCCGTGGTTGCTATGATACCCTCAACAACACCCCCGGTTGCTAAGACAACAACAACCCCGGTTTCTAAGGGACAGTCAACAACACCCCCAGTTGCTAAGGGACAGTCAACAACACCCGTGGTTGCTAAGGGACTGTCAACAACACCCCCGGTTGCTAAGAGACCCTCAACAACACCCCCGGTTGCTAAGACAACAACACCCCTGGTTTCTAAGGGACAGTCAACAACACCCCCAGTTGCTAAGGGACAGTCAACAACACCCCCGGTTGCTAAGGGACAGTCAACAACACCCCCGGTTGCTAAGGGACAGTCAACAACACCCCCGGTTTCTAAGGGACAGTCAACAACACCCCCAGTTGCTAAGGGACAGTCAACAACACCCCCGGTTGCTAAGGGACAGTCAACAACACCCCCGGTTGCTAAGGGACAGTCAACAACACCCCCGGTTGCTAAGGGACAGTCAACAACACCCTCGGTTGCTAAGGGACAGTCAACAACACCCCCGGTTGCTAAGGGACAGTCAACAACACCCCCGGTTGCTAAGACAACAACACCCCCGGTTTCTAAGGGACCCTCACAGTCAACAACACCCCCGGTTTCTAAGGGACCATCACAGTCAACAACACCCACGGTTGCTAAGGGACAGTCAACAACACCTTCGGTTGCTAAGAGACCCTCACAGACACAGACACCTGACCACCAGTCTGCCAAATCTGGTAAGAAGTGGTAATTTTGACATCAAATTTAAATTTTCTCATAGTGTTTTTAACTCATATTGTGATAGAAATTAATTAATGTTCAAAAAGGATGAAGGGTTTGAAGAATTGACAAAGGTTTATTTATCAAAGAGGCAAAAAGTTGAACAGAGTAACAGCAGTACAGATCCTTTGAGGAGCAGGCCTCCTGGCCTCTCCTGTCAGCCCCTCCGGGCACAAGCCTCTCTAGTACCATTACCATACAGCTCTTATAGTCCAATATGCTATTCTAACATGTTAACATGGTCTTATAAGGTTATGTTCTAAAGATAAAGCAACATAGAAATAGTTACACACAGTACAGATTATGCCGACAGAGTGAAGTAGTGGGGGAGAGAACTCAGCTGTTAGATTGACAGCTGCAGGTACATCTACATGAGTAAGTAGCCTTGTGAGAGATTTAGACTACATATACACATATTTGTTACTCTAGAAATATTTCTACCACATTCCATCCTTTTTTTTTGTGAATGAATAATCTATTCATTTACATACAACAGGATATTTATAGAGTGCCAAATCAATAGACATTTCAGACAATTACAGTACATGTTGATATAGCAATTTAAATAATTAATTAATTCATTCATGATTTCCACATGATAGCTGTGTTAAATAGCTATACCTCCGCGTTCCACGGCTAACACCTTTGACTTAAGGTATTGTACGTCCGAGTTCTATACGGCAAACACCTTCTATCATGCAAGGTATTTCTAGTCCTACATTCAATCAAACTTGACTTGTACTTGGTATCTTATGTTATGTTTTATAACATTACCAACTGGCTTGCTTGTTTGCAATGAAATATAAGAGAGCTAGAATTTAGTAAATGTGAATCCATATTTGTTTGTACTTTGAAATTCTGTTTTCCAAAATCAAGAGCCCGCGTGTCTCCCGTCTGACCCAAGTGTTTTCCTTGACAGTCACCACGTTCCCGGAGCTGCGACAACTCTTCAATGTTGAAATACCAGAATTTGGACCATAAAAACTAATATTTTCACATTACGTGGCAAATGCCTTGTTGACAAATGTTTCAGATATCAACTTTTTGCTAATATTCCTATATAAATTACTCAGCTTCATATCAAACATATAGTTGTTGTAGTCTTCATGGCTCTTCTCTCCGTCTTCATTTGGCTTATGGCATGTGGAGGTTAATGTCTCTGCTTCAGCGATCTCCACTGGGCTGGTGGGGTCCAGTTCAGTGGCTCTCTGATGTGCCACACAGCATGTGTCTCCTTGGCTTGGTCTCCTCCTACTGTGGCAAAAGTCTGTTGGTGTTCGACGTGGTGTCGATTTCGTCACCTCCGCTGTCAATCTGTGTGCTTTGGTGGTAGGCTTGCTTTCCTTGTTAGCAAAGCTTCCCTCTGTCCATGATGTTGGAGCTGTCTTCACAGGAAAAATCGATCCGCGAGGTTCCATTCTTGTAGACTTGATGAAAGTCAGTTCTTGTTGAGTTTGCATAGCTTGCAAGTTGCTTCTGTAGTGGTCTCCTCTTTGTCCTTCATGGTGGTGGACCTGCTTTAGGTCTGCTTTCAAAAATCTCATCCCAGACTTTTGACCAAGTATCCATCTATGGTAAAGATGAAATATTGGTCCCTGTTCAGGCGCCAAATTGTGATAGAAATTAATTAATGTTCAAAAAGGATGAAGGGTTTGAATAATTGACAAAGGTTTATTTATCAAAGAGGCAAAAAGTTGAACAGAGTAACAGCAGTACAGATCCTTTGAGGAGCAGGCCTCCTGGCCTCTCCTGTCAGCCCCTCCGGGCACAAGCCTCTCTAGTACCATTACCATACAGCTCTTATAGTCCAAGATGCTATTCTAACATGTTAACATGGTCTTATAAGGTTATGTTCTAAAGATAAAGCAACATAGAAATAGTTACACACAGTACAGATTATGCCGACAGAGTGAAGTAGTGGGGGAGAGAACTCAGCTGTTAGATTGACAGCTGCAGGTACATCTACATGAGTAAGTAGCCTTGTGAGAGATTTAGACTACATATACACATATTTGTTACTCTAGAAATATTTCTACCACAATATACTGCCAAAACAAGTCACGATCGTGCACGTCATGGTCCGCTTGCGAGCAAAATCATCCCCAGTAAAATCCATGCCACATTCGCTGCAACAACTCCAGCGTTGTCTAACGAGGAAGTGAACGGAGGAGAGATTGACCGGAGCCCAAACCGGAAGCACTGTTTTTGGAGCACCGGATTTCGGCTAATTATTTTTGATTGTTTTGAATTAGATCTAATTAATACAATGGCTTGAGAAACTCGGGCCTGAAACAACGGGAATAACTCGGGGAACTCAGGCATGATACAATAAGTCGACTAAATCTACAGTTGATGTTGTTGAAGCGCTGTGGTGGCGTCGTAATGCCTGGTTTTACACTTGGTTGCATGCCGAAAAATAAATAGCAGATCTACAAGCTCGCAACAAGGTGTCGCAGCGTAGATCTGCTATTTACTCACTCCTCAACATAAAAATCTTTTTTTTATTTGTTGAGGAAATTGTCAATTTATTTAGTCTTCATGTTTAGTTTTTATTTAGTTTTTGTCAGTGAAAAAACCTAGATGACGAATATCGTTCGTCATAGTTTAAGACAAGGGAATTAACAGTGATGAACAGTAAGCTTGCAGGCTCAGCAATGCCAAGATAATATGTGGGAAAACTTGAAGTGGAAGCATTTCGTTTTTCAAAACCTTCCTTTTTTATTATTTTAAAAACAATTTAAAAGAGTGAAAATAGCCGATCTACAAGCACACAACGCCTCGCACTGCGAGGCGTTGTGTGCTTGTAGATCGGCTATTTTCACTCATTTCGTCTTGTATGATAAAGCAAGGCTTTACTTTGAAACTTGGAGATACTGCTTGGCTGACGGTGACGATTTGTTCTAACAGTGTCCAGGTTAAAGCCCTTCCCCCTCTGCTTGCCATGCACTTAGTGTGTTCTGGTTGAACTGTTGGACTGCTCCTTGAACCTCACTTCTCATTTTCCTTTTCCTTCCTTTTTAAAGCTACTTCAGAGCCCCCTGGTGGTGAAATGACAGCACAGCGTCCCACCAATACACAGCCTCCAATTACAGTATCCAAGCTGGAAGGTTTGTGTTTCCTTTTTTTTTTTTTTTTTTTATATTTTAGGGTCTTTTTTTTCTGCCTTTATTGGATAGTACAGTTGATAATTACAGGTAAATGGTGCATTTATACAGCACGTTTATCCAAGGCGCTTTACATTGATTGTGCATTACATTCACCCATTCACGCACACATTCATACACCGATGGCGGAGGAAACCATGTAAGGCACCAATCTGCTCACCAGGAGCAACTAGGGGTTCAGAGTCTTGCTCAAGGACTCTTCCACACTAAACTCTGGGGGAGACAGGGATCAAACTGGGAACCCTTCGGAAACCATCCTTGTTCTAAGACTGCGACTCTACCTCTTAGCCACTGCCACCCAACAGGAAACAGGGAGAGAGAGACAGACAGGGACTCTCTCGCAGCAAAGGTCATTGGTAGGGATGGGACGATAATCACGATTATCATTTATTGTGATAAGAAAAACACGATAATCGTATCGTGAAGATTTAATTTATCGTCCTCTGTCATGAACTGGGATCAATTCACCTTTTATTTGCCGAGCTGCATATCCTGTACCACTTAAACCCTCTATAATTGGTGAAACAGTCCTGGAAATAATGTACTCGATACAGTCTTTTATCTCTCTAGTCTCTACCAAATATCTTTGTCCAAAATAGATCTGTTATTTTTTGGCAAATGTTCCGTCCCAGGATAATGGATGTGTGGGGATAGTTTGATTATCGCGATAATATCGTAATTCAAAAAATGTTTTGGTCGCAATAATCGTGAAATGAAAATGTTATATCGTCCCATATCCCTAGTCGTCGGGTTTGCGAATCAAACCCGCGATATGCGCCTTGACCACTAGGCCATTTTTTAAATATTTTTTGAGGGGGCTTTAATGCCTTTATTGACAGGACAGTAGACTTGACAGTTAATGGGGAGTGACACGCTGCAAAGGTCGCCGGGATCGGGAATCGAACCCGCGCCACACTGTCAGGCTGGCATTGCAGCCTAGGGTGCCCGGACCTCCACGCCAGGGGGCCCTGGCCGTGTTGTGTTGTTTTAAGCCGTTCATTTCCATGTATTGTGTTCTTGTCTAGTGCTATAATATCTGCATATCTTTCTCGTTTTTATTTTTATTTTTTGCACAGCAAAGCATCCAGTTATGTTCTGCGTCCTGAGCTGCCAGGTGATTATGAATTCTATTCTCACCACCATCATATGGTCATCACCGCCACACTGTGCTTGCTTTGCCTCTTTCTTTAGAGCAGGGGTTCCCAAACCTTTTTGTCTCAGGGCACCCCATAAATATTGTTTTAATCCGAGGCACCCCTACATTATAATTTTCACTCCCAGCACCTTATATTTATAGCATATTGTTGTTGTCGGGTGGAACCCTTGTATGTCCAAAACCGTTCGTTTTGTATCTATAAAATGTACTAAACTAGTGAAAACAGCAGATCTACAAGATGTACTAAACTATCTATAAAATGTCCTAAACTCGTGAAAACAGCAGATCTACAAGATGTACTAAACTATCTATAAAATGTACTAAACTAGTGAAAACAGCAGATCTACAAGATGTACTAAACTATCTATAAAATGTACTAAACTAGTGAAAACAGCAGATCTACAAGCACACTGTGTGCTTGTAGATCGGCTGTTTTCACTAGTTTTGTGCGACAGAGGTTTCTGCCTGACAGTAATGATATTTTAGTGATTATGTTGAGATAATCATTACGTTGAGATAATTGCCATTTTGGACACTGAAAACTGACTGAAAATAACTGTGTGCTTCAAGTTTAAAATGATACTAAATATTTGTTCAAGTGTCCAAATAAATTCTAAATATTATCAAATGATCTCGCGGCACCCCTGGACTGCCGTCACCGGCACCCCAGGGTGCCCCGTCACCCGGAAACCCCTGCTATAGAGCACTGGTTATCAACCTTTTCAGGCTACGACCCCCAAAATATTATACAATGTCACGAGCCTGCAAGGATTGCAGACATAACTCACTCCACCAAGTGAGCAAGCTCTCTTAGCGTTGCGGGTTGCCTTGTCTGCTGAGTTGGGGGGCCGGGGTTCGTCTCCCATTTGGAGAGAGCGAAAACAATGTTGCACATCATCTGGGGACCCCCCAAATGATTTGGAGACCCCCAAGTTGAGAACCACTGCTATAGAGTACAGTGTACTAAACTTGCTTGTGTTTGACATGATGTAGAGATACTTGTTGCACTAACTAGCATTGACTGTTATGGTCACTTTGATTTGGGCACTGTATTATTTTGATAGTCTTGCTTTAAGACACTTTATGTATATATATTATTCGTTCCATTTCCTGTTGTACCTTGCTCTTACTGTACTTACTGTACTCTGTATTCTGTTCTTGTTTTTTCTTTTTATCTTTTTCATACTTCTCTGTAACTTTGTAAATAACCTTATACTGCTGTGCTGCCTCTGGGCAACACATTTTCCCCCTTGGGATAATAAAGGTATCTATCTATCTAGTGTAAGATAAATCCAGTGGACTAACAATGATGCTGGTATTAATCTATTTCTAACTCCCCATCAGGTGTGTGGTATGACATTCCAGAACACATGATATTAATCTATGTATTTACCTCCCCATCAGGTGTGTGGTATGACATTCCAGACCACATGGCAATATTTCTCTCACGTGAAAGGAGGGGAACACAAGCAGGTGAGCCATGTTTTACTATGTTCACCAGGTGGAATATTAATATTAATATATTAATGAATTCACTTGAACAGAACCTTCCAGTAACGTACGCGCGCGCGTGTGTGTAAATTGTCCTTCCACAGAAAATGAAGACAATCTTTGTGACAGAAGGTACTACAGTATACAGTGTTATACCCTGTTACCTCATGGTGTGTTGTTAATGTTAAACACATGTAATGTATGTGACATTAATGCATCTTGTTTATTGTTAACTCTCTGTTCTACTATCACAGCAGTCGAACTGGAGAAAGGACGAGGTATGATTCATTGTTATTATTGTTATTCTACTGGTTTTATATGATGGGGTTGTCAGAGATGCCGTGGGGAGGATTTCAATAGGAGCCCTTGTTAAAGTGGAGGAGTTCTGCTTAAAGGGATATTTCACTTTCAATTTTTTTTTTTGTCATTTTATCGTCTAATCAGGCTTTTATGAACACCCGGAACCGTTTTTAAGTTGCTTGATTCAATATTTAGATATTTCATGTAAATGTTACCAGGCCCTCCAGGCCCATGGGGCTTCTCCCCATACACATCCATTGTAACTTCAAACTCCATTTTAACTCATTCCCTGCCAGGCCCGATAGTCCCGAGAATTTTAAAAAATAAAAATAAAAAATTCAAAAAAAAAAAATTTTCAAAAAAGATTTCTGACCCCAAAAAATGGAGTAGACATGATAGCAATCGCGAAATTGCATGTTTAACCCCCATAGCAACCCCATCTTTCAAGCATGGCAGCCATTTTGGCAGCCATCTTTGTTAAACATAGTGGCTGTTATCTCATGAATGCCTGAACGGATTTCCATTCGGATTTTTTTGTTTGAAAGCTGTGAGCAATGTGGACACACGTGGTGCATTATGTAGGCATGGGTGTGCATGATCCGTGCACTATGAATTACATGGAAGTCTATGGAGACGAATGGCAGGTGGGAGTACGGAGGTATGTTAAAATGGCGGTCAATGTGTTAACCATGATAGATTTATTAAAAACACTCGTTATTTTTTTCTGGTGATTCATAATACCCTCCTAATACGTGAGAAGGCCTTTTTTTTTTACTTTGTTTCATTCTTTTTTTATATTTTTTTGTATTGAATTAAAATGTTTCCATTTTCCCAAATAATTATTAAAAATAAATGAAAAAAGTTATCGAAAAAAAAAACAGCCTGCTCACATATTAGGAGGGTACTATGAGTCACCAGAAAAATAATTGTTTTTGATGAATTTATCATGTTTAAAATTGAGTTTGAAGTTACAATGGGTGTGTATGGGGAAAGGCCATGGGCCCGGAGGCCCTGATAACTTTTACATAAAATATCTAAATATTGAATGAAGCAACTTAAAAACTGTTCAGGGTGTTCATAAAAGACTGATTAGACCATAAAATGACCAAAAGTTTTTTTTTAAGTGAAATATCCCTTTAATCCACTGGCGTCATAGCCTGGGTTCCAGCCCGACTCAACTCCACCCCCTGGTGGTGGTGAGATGCAGTGAGGAATTAGTCTGAGCAATGCCAGACAACAGGCGTCGACATGTGTGCGGGCAGGCTGACGTGAACTAGCAATCCTGTTTTAGTCTGGGGTCCTCTAAGGTCATTTCGGGGGCGGCAGTGGCTCAGGGGTAGAGAAGCCGTCATTAGAACATGGAGGGTATTTCTTTTCACATAATTAGATGTATTTCATGAGAATGCCTTATTCTTCATGTAAAATGCATTACAATAGTGCCAAACCTCAAATAAAGTATTTATGTGCCCAACATTTGTCAAACGCATAAAATAAAAAAAAGATTGGATACATATTATAGACTTGATGCAAATTCTACCAATTTGTATTTATTTTCAGTTGATGCATTTAGAGCTGAATTATTAGTTCCCTCTCTGCGTGTTTGCCGTTAGAGCAAGTGTGGCCACAGTTGCTTCATGCTAAACATGAGTCTAGTGAGTCTAGTCCAGTGGCGTCAGTTCAGAAAAAGCTAAGTCTTGCACGCGTGCCTTCGCGTGTGTGCAAGACACCAGTCATGTTGCCATACCTTAGCAACAAGCATGATACATTTATTTTAAGAAGTACATTCTATTGTTTCTACGGTTTCTTGGGCTGGATATGGCAGCCTGGAACAGTTGTTCAAGTGCAGCTAAACTTGGCATGTTAGGAAACGTGCCACAATTAACAATAATGCATTGCACCTGTGCAGCTGACCTGCGGAACCTGGGAATATACCATTCTGTCAAGATGGGGAGAATACAAGAGTGGAGAATATAATTATGATACCTTGTTAAAGTGACCATTTTGTTAAACTAGCCCTTACCCGTTCAAAGATATGAGCTCCGAAATGATGTGCAGTGTGTGGGTTATGGGATGTGCACTGTGCACAGTATATGAGGGATGGAAAGTAACTTTAACTGGTGCTTGCATGATAATATGTAGGAGCATCAATGTAAGAAATACCCGTTAATGGCTACAGAGATGACACCCCCCCCCCCCCCCCGCCTGCACACACACACACCATAAAAATGCTAATATACAGCATATGATTTGTGAAAGTGACAAACGGGCTTCACAGTTATGTCAGGTATGTTCATATGCTAATGGTGATGCGATTTCAGATCAATTGCTCCAGCCAATGAGGAGAAACGCTGTGACAGACACTCACTCAGACAGACAGACAGACAGACAGACAGACAGACAGACAGACAGACAGACAGACAGACAGACAGACAGACACTCACTCAGACAGACATTCGGAAAATTATATGTTTGATGTTGCATTTGTAGTTATTTTACTGTAATTTAACAACATAATAACCAGCACAGATAGACAAAGAGACATTCATGGATTTATATTTAAAAGTAACTTTTATCTTCCCCCCCTGGACCCAGGGTATGGCAGCTGCATACCCCTGCCATACCCAATTGACACCCCTGGTCTAGTCTGTTTATTCACCATATTCCTGGCCCTTTCTATGGAGGCTGCCATTTTCTTTTACAGAGGGCGCTAGAGAGTTTTTCTCTTTGTGCTGCTTCAAAAAACATCTTTTCACTTCCTCCCAAGTAAGGAAGTGACATGGAATTGTCTGTTGCCAGATTTTGCCAAAGACATAAGCCCAACAGAAGCAACTAGGCTATACTACTTTACATTTACATTTGAAAATAGCAGATCAGCAAGCTCACAATGTCTCACATTGCGACACATTGTGAGCTTGTACATTTGCTAAATATTTTGAATATTTTGAATATTTTTGAAACATAAATCTCTGTGGAGGTCCCTGGCACCACATATTTTCAGATGGGGGTCTGCGACTGTGGACAAATATGTTAATCTGGGGTCCTTGATATGAAATGATTTGGGAACCACTGGTTTACAAAATATTAGAAAGTAAGCCCAATAAGCAACTATACAATTTTTTTAAAGACACAAATTGCTTATTATAAGCAGACGTGGCAACCCAGGTACTTACAGAGCCCAGAGCCCAGAACGCCAACTACTGACACTTTAATGCAAGGACAACAGGAAACCAAATGATGTTTTTCAGGCCAGCCAAAGATATTTAATTAATGAAGATGGCTCATCCTCATTGGATCCACTAGAGTGCGACATGGTACACAAATCCTACAAATTGACTCCTAAGTGGGCGCCGGCTCTGACTGCAAATCTCGCGCACGTCCTGTTTACTGGTGCTATAGATCCCGCGAGAGTGTGTTGCTGGGACAGCTAAAGAGCAATAATAAAGTTGATTTTCTCCTTTGTTGTGTCGATGAAAAAAGCCACTTTAGTATGACAATTTTGTTAATATTATGTGGCTTGTGATGATCGGGTCCAATATTTAGTTCAGTGACCATAGCTTCTGAACTATTATTTTGATCTGTGTTCACGTTAGCTCTCTCATTGTAAATGAATAGACTCCAACCTGCTTCTGCCTCCTAAAAAGGCGTCCCCCCTACGTCATGCAGAAACGGGAAGTACGGGTCTTTTGCACTCTCTTGCTATCGCCCTCTTGGGGCCAGCTTTTTCAGCCTCCGCCTCTTTCAGGATATGAACAGGAAGCTGTGGGCGGGGCCAGGAATATGGTGAATAGAAGTAGAAACATGAGGCCTAGTGAGTCTGGTCTGTTTATAGAAGGAGAGCTGCATGCTGTGGTCAGTGGTTTTTTTTACTGTAAGCCTGTCACAATTATTACATAATCGTCTAATCACAATTATTTGAGATGGTGACAATATTTGACAAAATTTTGTTCAGAATCATCATAATCGTTTCCATGTTGAAAATTTTGAAGAATAGCAGAAATGGCTGATCTACAAGCTTATCACTTTGTGACACGTTATAAGCTTGTAGATCAGCAATTCTATTCTTTTTCTTTTTAAGTATAAAATTATTAAATTGAAAAATAATAGAAATAGCTGATCTACAAGCTTATAATGCATCACTTCGCTTGTAGATGTAAGCGTTTATTTTTAAGTATAACACTATTAAATATGTCAGTAATCTGCCCTGAGCAGTTTGTGAATATGAAACCTAAATGGCAAACGTTGTATGTCCCAATCTTCAATGCCAAAAGCACAATTAAATCATTAATCACAATTATTTGTGTGACAATTAATCGTCAATTACAATCTGTAATCGTGGCATCTCTAGCGTTACTGTAGCATCCTATCAGATCATGTCATTCTTTAGTCACTGATTGTGAACCGTAAAGCTTAATTGAAGCTGTCTTTCTCCTCAGTGTTGTACAGTTCTATCCTGACTGAATGGCAGTACATCAAGAAAGAACAGCGGGCTGAACCAGTCATCGGTGAGTTGGGCTAGATCAGGGGTTCTCAACCTGTGGGTCGGGACCCAAATTATTTTGGGGGGTCCCCAGATGATTACTCAACAGTGAACAAACCAACCTAAAGTTTAAGTGTATAGAGGGTATCTGCACATTTCTAAAGTGGCAATTTAAGGACTTTTTAATACCTCTAAATTGATTAAGTTAACATTGGTCAAATTGTCAAATGTTAGAGGCAGAAATTGTGAAAATAGCAGATCTATCTGCTCACAACGCTTCGCAACACGAGACGTTGTGAGCCGCAGTCTACCTCCAACACTATTATTTTATCTGTAAGAAGCTATGTCATTAGCAGCTCATTGGTGCATGAACCAGCCGACCGGGGCTAAAAGGATTGACAGACAGGTCAACCAATCTGAACAAGAACACGAGGCGGTCCTGATTGGTCTGTTATTTTGGATGGGCACCCAGTTTAATCGACCAATGACAGAACTTCTCACAGATAAAAAATAATAGTTTTGGAGGCAGATTGTAGCCCGAGGAAGTGTCACACACACAACATTTCTTTAGGAAGCATTGTTAGCCGCCTGAATAAAATATATATATATATTTTTTTTTAAAGATAAGCAATTGCATGATTCCTGCTTATGTCAGCAGAAAACAGCTTATTTCTGCTTTAAGGTCTGCTTCATGTGGTGATGTAGTGACTGTTGTCCTTTCTCTGTTAAAGTCTGCTTCATGTGGTGATGTAGTGACTGTTGTCCTTTCTCTGTTAAAGTCTGCTTCATGTGGTGATGTAGTGACTGTTGTCCTTTCTCTGTTGTTAAGGTCTGCTTCATGTGGTGATGTAGTGACCGTTGTCCTTTCTTTGTTGTTAAGGTCTGCTTCATGTGGTGATGTAGTGACCGTTGTCCTTTCTTTGTTGTTAAGGTCTGCTTCATGTGGTGATGTAGTGACCGTTGTCCTTTCTCTGTTAAGGTCTGCTTCATGTGGTGATGTAGTGTCCTTTCTCTGTTAACTCAGCGAGTGCCCATGCGTCAAACTCTTTGATGTCGCTGGAGGCCCACGACGCGTTTGACGCGTTTACTGTATTTACAGTAACAATATTAAATCTCACCATAAGGTCGGGGCTACACCTAGATGTTGCCCAATCACCGCGGGTTGTTTCCATTGGACGCTGAGAGCATCGCACGGCCGTTTTTCTCCATATACTCCAATGCATTTCCCCATCTTTAAAGCCCTTTATCTCTGATGTATTTTTATGGCTAAAACTGTGGCAAACTGTGGCAAAATGACCACCAGTTTCGCCTCTTTCTTATTCTTTATTTTTGTACTATTATCTTATTTACTACATTTTCAATCGTCTCCCTCCAGGGCCAGAGGGTGGGTGGGTATACGTTAGGGTTTGTTTTGTTTTTTTGTAATTTGTTGTATGTTTTGTTTTGTTTCTTGGTTTGTTTTGTGATTTTATGTACAGTACAGTACCCCCATATGTCCTGTATTTTAAAATGGGAAAAAATTTAATAAAAATATAAATTTTTAAAAAAAATGACCAAATTATGATCGGCAAACAACAGCTATAAGCTACACTGGCCCATACAGTGTGTTAGACAACAACATCCTGACTACGGTCATGTGACCAAGTGACGTCATGACGCATGCATTGACACAGCAGGGCCCTGTAGAATAGAATGGTGGTGGATCTGGGCACTCAGAGGGGATAACTCTGGCGCCATCTAGGGGCAGCCAATGTGTTAAGGTCTGCTTCATGTGGTGATGTAGTGACCGTTGTCCTTTCTCTGTTAAGGTCTGCTTCATGTGGTGATGTAGTGACCGTTGTCCTTTCTCTGTTAAGGTCTGCTTCATGTGGTGATGTGCGTCAGTGCCCGCACTAACTGCACACCTCGCTACGTGTGTCTGGTCTGCAAGTGTACCTTCCCTGCCTCCGGGTTCAAAACTCATCTGTGTGATCCAACACACATCACACACACCCTGGTGAGTCCTTTGGTTCTGTTCATTCTTGGATGCATGTACTGTGCCGAACATTCTGATTTGTCGAGTTGAGTAAAATTGTGAGTTGAAGTCTATAATGTGCATTAAAAAGACCCCACGTGCATCATCACCTTTTCTGTTTGTTTAAAATGTTGCGGAGAGGGGTAGTCAGTGTATGGTTGTTATGTATTGTAACTACAGCTTCACTCACTCTCTCTCACAAGTGTACATTTTGCTCTGTTGCACCTCGCCTCGTAAACCAGCCTCTGGAGGAGGAGGAGGAGGCTGGTTTACAAGGCTATTTTGCACAGTTTAGTGTTCATGAGTGATTCGTTTCATAAGAACAAAACGCAAGAATGAATCATGAATGATTCAATCATTTCCTTAAGGCCCTCTTACATCTAACAACTTTGAAAAGATTTCTCAGTCGTAATAAAGTCGCGGCGCGCTCCCGTGATTAGGTCGTTAGTCAATCGTTAAATGTGAGGTAGTGTTCCGACTCGATTTTTACCCCAACTTGAGAGCCAGATTCTGTTACGAGAATATCAAACTGGTTTAATATTTTCACAAATCGGGGCTGAATGAATACAATGACATAGCCTAGCCTACAACCAAAACAGAACAAGCCAAAAGCCAAGCCATTCATTCCCCAAGACGCTGCCTGAGCTGCCAGCCTGGTCCTTGTTGGTGCGGCTACTACGACAGCCCTTTATTAGTTATTTCTCCGCGTTTCCATTATTCCAAACATTCAACGTTGATAATAAGTTGATAGGATCGATCTGCGCCGGCTAGACTGAAAGGAGAGAACGAGAGAGGAGAGGGCTGAGGGAGGAAGGCGGAGCTCGGTGTGTGTGTGTGTGTGTGTGTGTGTGTGTGTGTGTGTGTGTGTGTGTGTGTGTGTGTGTGTGTGTGTGTGTGTGCCATAGAGTTATGGGTGTGTGCACTGCATGTTTGTGCAGTGATGGACAAAGTAATCAGCAATGCGACGCGCTGTGACTGCGCTTGTAGATCGGCAAGAAAGTCATAGTGTTAGGTCACAGTTGGCAAGATAATTTAATTTAATCACATGGAAACGGACGACTTCTAGGTCACCAGTCCTAGTACCAGCAGAATGGAGATTAAAGGAACAAATTCCTCTAATTCTTGAGCACAAGTGTGTCAATCTTAAACTTCAAAACATTTGCTTTAACTGGGTAAAGCACGCCCCATTCCCACTGGGCACAATAACTATCTATATCTATATAACAATTTGAAACTGACAGAAAAGTGTATTCGATCTACCCACGATCGACGACCCAAAGCAGTCCAATTGGCTAGGACTGATCACGTGGCACACGTGCCGACGTCCTCACGTCACACCAGCGCCATACGTGCAGACGAAAAGTCAACACAAGGCTAACAGTTAGCTAAACAAATGATGTACTCACGTTTGCATAGTCAATAGCACTACTGTCCACATTCCAGTACATTCCATTACTTAGGCACGAGTCCCGATCACATTTACATAATCTTCATGTATGTACATCCCATTACAGCAACGTAACGTTAGTCTTTTTAACCGGAAGTGTGTCCGGCGGTCAAATATGTCCGACCGGAAACGTGCTGCGGCACAATAGTTCCGCCACAATAGTTCCCCCCTTGGTAGATGTCTCATTCACAGAGCTTTTCACGTTAACAACGAGGTGAGGGGGCGTATAGATGTGAGCGGCGCATAGCGCCGCGAACCTCTAGTAACTATATATTTCACCATTGTATTTTCATGTATTTTTGGTGTGAACATTGCCATCCACTTGGCTTAGAACAAATTTAAAACTATATATTTGTATAGTTATAGTACTCAGTGTGAATGGCCGTTAACACCTGTATGTAGTAACTTCAAAGAAACCCTGCAACCTTTTTATTTGTTAAAAGAAATGTCCTCGAACACACACTCTTAACTCATTTCCCGCGATCCCCGTAGAAACCGGAGATTTCCCGCTGTACCTCTCTGCGATGCTCGAGGAGCCCGAAGATTTAATTAGCTTTAATCATTATGAAACGATTAAAAGTATGGTCGCTGTATATAGCCGTTTCGGAGACTTTAGGCCCGCCCCCTAACTGTATCCGGTCGTATTTCCTGTTTAGACCGGATCTAGGTTTCCATATCCGGTCTGAGAGCCCATCGCAGCTGCCGTCCCATAGGTTTGCGTTGTAAGCAGAGGAAGGAGCTGCACGGCCATATCATCGTCTTTTTCACACGTTTTATTTATTTATTTGATAGCTGTTTGATTCTTGTGCCCGCCTGGCATATGATCCGCGCACATATCGTCTGCTATGTGCGCGAACGTGCCCACGTGTTACCATAGCGCACAGCTGCTGTTTCCAACGTTTTCTTATGTGAATACTGGCGGATTCAGCAGGATACTGCCTGGCAACGGATTTGTCTATTCCAATGGATTTTTTTTTATTCGAAAGCTGTCATCTTGTCTACCGGTCTACTACATGAGTTGCGCACAGATCATGCACTATGCGTGCACGTGCCCACGTTAAAAGGTAAAGACAATTTGGCAGCTGCTTACTACAGCTATGTTTAAAATGGCAGCAAAATTGTTAAGGGTCTTTCTACATGTTCTGTCTGATTCAACGTGTGATGCAGATGCACCAGAGTCCTGCTCTGCCCTCTGCCTGGAAGAAGAGCCAGTGTGAAGAGGACCTCAAATCACTGGCCTGGGAGGAGGAGAATGCTCAGGGAGCTGAACACATGGTGATCAAGGTAGAAATTACCTGAACATGATAATCAAGGTAGAAATTACCTGAACACAGGGGTGCTCCGGTCACGTTTTTTTGGGGACATTCACCTTTTTTCGTTTTTTTTTTTTTTTTCAAAGGAAAATATTTAACCTTTGCTACTACAGTATCTGTCTGGTTTGAATGTTCTTACCCATACACTGATTTGTAACTTAGTTTGCCCTTTATTAAACAGTCAGTAGTATATCAGCTTTATGCTTCAATATTAGACAGAGTGTTGAATGAAGAGAGGGTTTAATGCTACCACAGTAACCAAACAAAAATACAATACAAACAAAAAAAGATCTTAACCTAGGCCACCTGAGACAGCAGTAGCTTTTTTACTAAATATCGGTTCCCCCAACTGTGAACTTGGCAACGGCTGATCAAGTCATTAGGAGCTCAAATCGTCCGATTTAAATCGGCCAAGGTAAACTGGTTGATTGATCCTTATGTAAGTGTGGGATGTATCGCAGTCAGTGCTGTAAAACCTGACACATTTCTTGTATTTTTTCCAGATAATTGATCTCCCGTGCAGCATTTTTTACATGCTCAATGACGACTATCAGCATGGTGAGTACTGGCCTCTGTCCTACACCCTCTAAGTTCTCAAACATTTTCATGTCAAGGAAACTCAAATTGCTATGTTTTTTGAAGAGGGGATTTGTGTTTTTTTGAATATCCAACATGAGTGTGAGGAGTAATTTGGTTTCCTTTTGGCTGCAGCACCTCACCAAAGTCTACTGGCAGATTATCTGTGTTTTTATATCCAACTTATAAATGGATAAAGTAGTCTAATTGTTTCTGATGATTCTTTGACAGTCTGCAAGATTCTTGACAAGTACTTCCGCAAAGACTGGCAACATGAAGGTCAGTGGTTTTAATGTAACGCTTCAATAGCTAAATAATGTTAAAGGTGATACACCATTCATTTAAAAAGTATTTATGTCATATTGTTTATGTCCCAAAAACGTTTTTCAAAAGGTTTGAGGCTAAATTACCACTCCTGAATAGAGAGCCTCTCTCATTTTTGAATGGCTCTCAGAGCATTTTCAGCTGCAATACCACCTTTGGCCTGACCGAAGTGGCCTGACCGAAGTTTTCTAAAAAACATCAAATATTATTCAAAAATTACAAAAGAAAAAAATGTTGCTACATACTGTACTACACACAAATGTGTTCCCGGCCTGAATGGGTTTGAGCAATCTTCCACCTCAGTACTACACTCTGAGACAGTGCTCACTTTGAATTAGATATTCACAAATAAAATGTCTTGAACGGGACAATGACGTTTTTAGTCTTTGGTAATGTATGACTGACCGGGGATCAAACCCGACCTCCCAGCCTCAGGGCGGTCACTCTAACCACAAGGCCACTAGTACACGTTATTTAGTTCTTTGTTTTTTTCCCCCGTCAGTTGCCTCTATTGGATCAGACACTCTGAAACAGAGTGCAGAAGAACAACTAAAGACTGACACAGAGCAGGAAGCAGAAGCCCACTCTGAACCCGAAAAAGACCCAGTGACAGGGGGCGAGGCTGTGACTGGGGGCGGGGCTGTGAAGACAGCAGTGACTGGGGGTGGGGCTGTGAAGACAACAGCAGTGACTGGGGGCGGGGCTGTGAAGACAGCAGTGACTGGGGGCGGGGCTTTGAAGACAGCAGTGACTGGGGGCGGGGCTGTGAAGACAACAGGAGTGACTGGGGGTGGGGCTGTGAAGACGATGACAGGAATGACTGGGGGTGTGGCTGTGAAGACAACAGCAGTGACTGGGGGTGGGGCTGTGAAGACGACAGCAGTGACTGGGGGCGGAGCTTTGAAGACTACAGCAGTGACTGGGGGCGGAGCGGTGAAGACGACAGCAGTTACTGGTGGGGTTGATGTGAAGACGACGACAGCAGTGACTGGGGGCGGAGCTTTGAAGACGACAGCAGTGACAGGGGGCGGAGCTTTGAAGACGACAGCAGTGACTGGGGGTGGAGCTTTGAAGACGACAGCAGTGACTGTGGGCAGACCTGTTAAGACGACAGCAGTGACTGGTGGCGGAGCTGTGAAGACGACAGCAGTGACTGGGGGCGGAGCTATGAAGACGACAGCAGTGACTGGGGGCGGGGTTGTGAAGACGACAGCAGTGACTGGGGGCGGGGCTGTGAAGACGACAGCAGTGACTGGGGGCGGGGCTGTGAAGACGACGGGGAGTTCGGAGGTTCAGGTCTCGTCCCGTAAAAGAAGGGCATCCCGTGGGGCGGGAGAGGAGGATGGGACGGAAAGGGGCGTGACCAGCGAGGACGCCACACCAGACCTCGACGGTAAGCCTGTCGCGATTATTACAATACATTAAAAAGCCTTTAGCGCGATTTTCTCAAATAATCGCGATTATTTGAGATAATCGCGATTATTTTAGATAATCGTGATTATTTTGCATAATTGTCATAATAGTTGAAGAATGTTCATATACTTTATAGCAGAAATAGCTTGCAACGCGTCACTCTTGTCTAAAAACCAAACAGAAATGTACTTTTCATTCATATTTTCCAATATTCTATGACACAAAAAAACACACGTTAATGACAATTATTTGTGGGATAATTCGACTTAAATTTTAGATGATGCCACATTCCTAGGTCACCTGGGTTAAAGTGGTTCTAATGGGTTAAATTGGTTTAAAACAGTCCTAGGTCACCTGGGTTAAAGTGTTTCTGATGGGTTAAATTAGGTTAAAACAGTCCTAGGTCACCTAGGTTAAAGTGGTTCTAATGGGTTAAATTGGGTTAAAACAGTCCTAGGTCACCTAGGTTAAAGTGGTTCTGATGGGTTAAATTTGGTTAAAACAGTCCTAGGTCACCTAGGTTAAAGTGGTTCTAATGGGTTAAATTGGGTTAAAACAGTCCTAGGTCACCTAGGTTAAAGTGGTTCTAATGGGTTAAATAGGGTTAAAACAGTCCTAGGTCACCTGGGTTAAAGTGGTTCTAATGGGTTAAATTGGTTTAAAACAGTCCTAGGTCACCTGGGTTAAAGTGTTTCTGATGGGTTAAATTAGGTTAAAACAGTCCTAGGTCACCTAGGTTAAAGTGGTTCTAATGGGTTAAATTGGGTTAAAACAGTCCGAGGTCACCTAGGTTAAAGTGGTTCTAATGGGTTAAATTGGGTTAAAACAGTCCTAGGTCACCTGGGTTAAAGTGTTTCTGATGGGTTAAATTAGGTTAAAACAGTCCTAGGTCACCTAGGTTAAAGTGGTTCTAATGGGTTAAATTGGTTTAAAACAGTCCTAGGTCACCTGGGTTAAAGTGTTTCTGATGGGTTAAATTAGGTTAAAACAGTCCTAGGTCACCTAGGTTAAAGTGGTTCTAATGGGTTAAATTGGTTTAAAACAGTCCTAGGTCACCTGGGTTAAAGTGTTTCTGATTAGGTTAAAACAGTCCTAGGTCACCTGGGTTAAAGTGTTTCTGATGGGTTAAATTAGGTTAAAACAGACCTAGGTCACCTAGGTTAAAGTGGTTCTAATGGGTTAAATTAGGTTAAAACAGTCCTAGGTCACCTAGGTTAAAGTGTTTCTGATGGGTTAAATTAGGTTAAAACAGTCCTAGGTCACCTGGGTTAAAGTGTTTCTGATGGGTTAAATTAGGTTAAAACAGTCCTAGGTCACCTGGGTTAAAGTGTTTCTGATGGGTTAAATTAGGTTAAAACAGTCCTAGGTCACCTGGGTTAAAGTGTTTCTGATGGGTTAAATTGTCCTAGGTCACCTGGGCTCGGAGGCAGGGGGCGGAGCGTCCCAGAAGAAGAGGCAGAGGAGGAGGGAGGACGCGGCACCGGCGGATTGGCCCGACGTCCTGCAAGAGGCCTGGCCATTGGTCAGGAGAGATGTCAATCACACTACACCGGAACAGGAAGGAGATAAAGCCCTCTGCGGTACAGGCCTGTTGTCACCATTATCACATAGAATCTGATCTAATCACAATTATATGAGTTAATCACAATTATTATTTCATCATAATCATTTCTGTGTTGAAAAAATGTTATACATTTTCAAATATTACATAAAAGAAATTGCTGTCTACAAGCTTACAACGTGTCATAAAGTGACCTGTTGATATTGCTAAGGCCTAACAAAATAATATGTTGGTTTCCGGTTGGCGACCGACCCTATTAAATATGTGCGACCCAGATGATTTTATTGGCATTTGGAGTGAAAATAAAAAAATTAAAAAAATTAAGTCAAAATCCGACCTAGTCGATCAAAAACGTCTTACAAAAAATATATTTTGTGCGACCACATTCGCGAAGTTTAATCAAAGTTTTCTTTCGTCTAAAATATCATGTGCGCAAATGTTTTGTTTTACTATTCAGCGTCATCGCGAGGAGACGCGTTGGTCAGGGACGTGCAGAGAATGTTAAGAGAGGCAGGGGCTGACATTTCTAAAAGGGCCCTTTGGTGGACAATTCTCTCTTAAAAGGGCAGGGGCTCAAGCCCCGTTTGATGTCTGTGTGCACGTGCCTGGCGACTGGCGTTGGTAAAAGCAAGAGCAGCAGCATCGCATCGTCTATGCGAAGCGTCACAGCAGCTGTGATGGAAGTTGGAAGTGGAACAACCACGACGTGAAACGAGCAATTATAATCACACCAATGGATTATGTTTTCGTTTGAACCAAATTAGGTAGTCTACAAGAGTAGTGTGACGGAGGGAGTTTTACCGTTACCGTGGCTGCGTGCGGGGGGAGACTCGGTGAGAGAAGAAATCCATGCTTTACATAGTGTTTTCGGTGGAGAAGTCTCGTAAACAGTCTGCCTTCCCGTCACTACCAAATGAGTTGCCCGTTTCAGCTTGACTCGTTATCATTCTGAATCAATTAAAGTTACATTGTGTGATTAAACGTGAGCTAGTTTAACTCGGAGGCAAAGCAGTGAAAGCACTGTGTGTGTTCTGCGAGGCGGAGGACGGTCAGTGTGAAGGGAAAGTTAAGCTGGAGGTTTATTCTTCGCTGTATGACGGTGTCGCTAAACATGCACCCTTAATCTACAAGCCCACAACGTATTGGATCAGCGACGCATTGTGGACTTGTAGATCAGCCCACTTTTGCAGCGGCGAATGGAGACTTCTGCCTCGCGAGACCAGCCACATTTTAACGTTACATGCGCCCAGAATCTCACGAGAAGTGCGGCAGATTTGTTTTAATTAAATATAAATTCATTCGAAGCTCAATTTTTACTTTCGAATGTTCTTATTTTATTTTTGGTATGTGAGTGATACAGCACTTTACTTTGGTACTTTACTTAGAGTTGAATTCAGGCTTTTGCAAATCCCGCCCCATTCTGCCCTGTTACTATGATGGGACATTAACCCTGGGCAGATTGTTTTTATAGTGGCAGTGAATGGGATTTTTTTTTTCATAGCCTCATTATTGCAATTTAAAGTACCAAAGGAAAAACATCTAGGTGATATTAATAAAAAAGGAAGACAAAGGTACAGTAGTTACATTGCAAAACAGGGGGTTTCCCCGAAAATATATGTTTTAATTTGTTTAATCCCAGTGGGACAGAATCACTATTGCAGATTCTTTTATAGTGGAAGTGGATGGGATTTCTTTTTCCCTTCATAGCCTCATTACAGCTATATAAAGTACCAAAAAAAACACATCTACGTGATATTAATAAAAAGGGAAGAAAAGGGTACAGTAATTACATAGCAAAACAGTAATTTTCCCCCGAAAATATATGTTTTAATTAGTTTAATCCTCTGGATCAGAGAGAGAATAGAAATCGCGCATTGCATCTTGGGTAGGAAGAGGAGAACTATAATCTGTTCTCCTCACATAATAGGCTGGCTTTTCGTAATTCTGCCCATTTAAAATATATGTACCCAAACGTAACAAGTTAGACCATTGATAAGGTCCATGTGAACTAGTCTGTTGAAGCTTATTCATTACAATGATCGCAAACGCTATGGTCGCGAGCGGCCTGGCCGTGCTCCGCAGTGCGGACAGCCGGTGAAAGACGGCTCCCACTTTCTCCGACTGCAGAACTCCACCCCCGCTTGCAAAAAGTGAATGTATTTTTCTGGTTGGCCAGTCAGGGAGTCTCAGGGACCAATCAGAAGGCTGACAAACGGTGAATTAAAACTCAAAAGTATTCAACCAGTGTGTGGACATTCTATTCAAAGTTTTCAATTGTTTATTGTTTGTTGTTTTCAGACACTATTTTGTAAGTGCAGTGTACATGAACCATTTAATGATTTAGAAATTGGTAACTCAGGAAAACATAATATATTAAAAAAGAAGCATATCGATCATTGCCATAGGAAAAAAAAACTACCTACCCATCCTTCCCATGAGGAAATAAAATAAAATTCCTTGCTACCCATCATGCCCACAAAAAAATAAAAATAAAAAATAAAATAAAATAAATTCCCTACCTACTCAGCCCTAAAATTACAGCCAACCGGAAACCAAAGTTTTATTTTGTTAGGCCTAAGTATTGATTGAGATTGAGTATTGAGTTTGTTTCTAGGGTAAATCAGGTAGTTGCTAGGCTATAACTGGTTGCTAACTGGTTAGTATTCAGGTGTTTCATGCTCTGTGTGTGTTGACAGACTTAAGGAAAGAGAAAGAGCTGGTTGCTGAACAGGACGCTTTGGATAAACTCCAGCCAAACTCTCCTCCTCAACCTGCAGACACCCCGGCTGTTTCTGAGGTGACCCACAGCATCCAGGTCAGCCCCACGCATCCACAGGACCTCCAAACCCCTCTGTCCACATCTGACTGTCAACCCCGGCCTGGTCCACTCATCTCTGATGTCCAGGATGAGCCACCAACCGACAGGTGTCACCTCCAGGTCACTCCAGAGGACATCATGGACCCCACAGTTACAAACACAGCCCTGTGGAACTACCTCAACAGCACTGAGAGAACAGAGCCAGTCATTGGTCAGCATTCAATCTAATCTTTCTGTTCCTACCAACTTTGTTAGCAACATGCAAACATTGTTAACACAAGAGCTGCCATTGTTTTGAAAATTCTATGTGCTGTAGAAAGCCGCTGTTCACTTACGCTTTATTTTGAAGAGCCCCGGAAGCCACGTGCGTGTGCATGTTGTGTAATCTGACGATTTTCAAATGGACGACAGTCTGTTTGCATTCGGTCGCGAAACAAAAATCCTAACCGCGGCCTACCGCCACAGCCCAAGTGTCACCGTGAAAAAGAGAGGCTCTCTGCCCTCTTGGCGTTCTGGAAGTAGATTCCGAGATAAAACCGTTTCTTTGCATCAGCAATGAACCGGAGCCTATGGAAAATAGACACTCCATGATGCTGGCGGCCGAGTTGCATGATGGGATATGTAGTGTTTTCGCTCACCAGCCCGTTACTGCAGCACCTGTTTACCTGGTAACCATGGCAACAGTTAACTTGTCTGTGGACAAGGTAACAATGCCCTGGACAACAAATACCAACAAAAAACAACAATAAAAAGATCTCATTTATAACACACTATATGTACAGAGTAGGGGAAACGAGGGGGTGGGGCTAAGGTAAGAGGGGGGTGCTCACTTCTTGCCTGTCTATGGGAGAAGTGATAACTACCTCCTTCTCTGGCCTCCTGAAAGGTGAGTTTTCAGGGCAGTTTTGAAGGAGGCCAGTGAGCTACATATGTGTTAAGGGAAGTAGTCAAGGAATTCCACACTTGGGTGGCAGTGTTGTAGAAGGAGAATTTACCCGTATTTTCCTTATGGGTTTGTGTTATCAAGTTCCAGGGGTTTTCAAAACTTTTTTGACTCAGGGCACCCCTGTAAATACCTTTTTCATCCACAGCAATCCTGGATTGTTAATTTTTAGAATCTTACATCCTATTGGAGAAATATCTGTTTCCATCAGAAGTGACTGAAAATAATGTTATACTTGACGTTTAACCACTTGAACCCCAGCATACCTATTCTGGGGGCAAGGTTCACCAAAAATAGCCGATCTACAAGATCACAACACATCACACAACACGTCACACAACACGTCACACAACACGTCACACAACGTGACGCGTTGTGAGCTTGTAGATCTGCTATTTTTGGTGAAGAGAGTTGTAGTAGATGAAAAAAATAACTCATCAAGCACAGTGCAAATCAGGTCTGTTTTACTAAGCATAGTGAAGTGATATTGATGTAGTGATATTGATGAATTCCACATATTATTAAATGATCTCGCGGCACCCCTGGACTGGCATCACAGCACCCCAGGGTGCCCCGTCCCCACTTTGAAAACCTCTGCCCTAAATGACTGTTGTGTGACTGTGTGCTCCAGGTCTCAGCATGATGACAGAGTTCCAGTGGCCTACGGAGCAAAGTGCCCGCAACTATTTCCGCTGTCACTGCTGTTCCAGAGACCTGGTCGGGGCCCAGCACATGGCTCACATCATATCTGCAGAGCACCGCTACAACTATATAGTAAGTATGTGGTATACTTTGTCATACAACGGTGTTGTCTGCTGAAAATAGCCAGTCTTACGAGTCCATTTGTACACTCTCAGAGTTAAAGGTAGGGTAAGTGATTTCACTTATTTTCAGTTCTCGTGTTGGTGACAGGCGGGGCCTTCCTCCAATCATGATCAAGTGGGGGCGGGCCTTGGTGCACGTAAGGCCCGCCCCCACTTGACCATGATTGGAGAGAAGGCCCCACTCTATCCTGATTGGAGGAAAACTAGTCACCCAACAGTTTTTGAAACTGCTTTTTTCTCCTCACAGGGGATAAGATAATTCCAAATATGGACCAAACACTCTATAGTAACTAGTACTCACTGCTGGCTTCTCCTACCTGTTAACATGGGCGCTAATCCAGTTCCCATCGTGTGTGATCGGACACTGCTATGCATCGTGTGTTTGCGTATTCCATCAGCTTCTCAAATCCGTTAATTGATCAATTGATCAATCCGGTCTCCATCTGTAAGCCGTGGTGTTTACACAGAAAGCTAACGGGCCGGAATAGAGGACGGACCATACACTTCCGGTTTACGGCCTCAATCTTAATCGGTCCGCTCCATAATGTGTCCGTGTAGAAACCGATCCCGGAGCATTTAGTTCGGCTTCGATATATATATTTTTTAAATTAAAGCTTATTAAATCTTCGGGTTCCTCGGGCATGGCAGAGAAGCCCTATAAAGGGGTATTTTTTGGCAGCAGTTGTGTTAAGTGGGTCCTTACAAGTAAAACATTTGAGAATCACTCCTAATGCCATAGTGTCATAGTAAATAAGCAGACATCCCAAGTCTCCCGGAAATCAGTGTCTCCTCCCGGACACCCACGACAGGCACTGAACCTCCCGGAAATCCCGGCCGCTCACGCAAATGCCTGCTGGTTCCGGTCTATGGACCGGATCAGCAACCCGCGATGCGTTCTGATTCGTCATCGAACAATCTGGCAAATGAAGGATTGTCATTCGCTGTGGGAGATGTGGGCGTCTAAAAGTGTCCAACCACTGGTCTCGGATGCAGAGACTGGGTTCTCAGACTCAAGCGCGAAGGAAGAAGGATATAATCTGCTCGTAAAAGTAAACAGACAGGTTTTGACAGCTCTTGCTTAATATGAATAAAATAACAGTACTTTACAACTGTCGTTCTTTTCTTTTCGCTGGACATACAACTGAACAGCCTGTGCGATGCACGGCAGCCTGTCTCTCACTGCGAGAGTGACAGAACTTTCTCCCGAATAGGTAAGAAAGACATCATACTGTAAATTAACCCAATTATATTAAGCCTAAAATGGTTCTGCCGCCATGCAGAACCGTTTTTAACAGTTTTTAACAGTTTTTAACTGTAGAAAAAAGAGAAAAAAGAGAAAAAGAGAATAAAAAACACGAGCGGGTGCATTTGGGACCTCCCGGAAATGCTGATCTCCAAGTTGGGATGTCTGAATAAGTGTCATACATATTCTGGAGAAAACCTGGAGACTGACATTCAGTAACTGGGTCTTATGATAAAAATATTATAACATTATAATAGTGTGTAAAAGACTCAAATCAAACATTTGCCACAGCACAAGAACCGAGTCTTTGCCACGGACACATTTGTCTGTGTACGGACATGTTGGTGACCCCTGAAACAGTTTTTATTATATTTTGACACTTGCTTTGGCAATGTAAACGTTATGTTTTCTCATGCCAATAAAGCTTGTTTGAATTGAATTGACTTATAATCTTTCTTTTTTGCTTTTTGCAGAAAAGGTTGCATCCTCATGTGGTCCATGATTGGCCAAGCAGTGTGATCCCTAATAGGCGTTCTAGAGAGCTGAGAGACCTGGCCCAACGGGTGGAGAGAGAGGAGGGATGGGGAAGACTGAGGGTAATGTTTTGCTTTTATCTTTTATTTTCTTAGATTAATTACTGTCTGGTTTGTTCATAATATTTTAGATTGTAATTAGAGAAAATCAAAGATGATTTCATTTACTTTTCTTTTGTTTTAGCGATTTTGATTTCTGTGGGTGGAGGCATGCGTGCATATGGCAAAATAATGTATTTCTAGACACAATAAGCTGACGATTTCTTTACAGTAATACTACTAGCCCCCATAAGTCACATCTGCCCACGAAAGATTGCGGTGCATCTTGGGAGTGGGCTTACAAGATACTAGCACCTTCAAAGGGCCATAGAATGTAACAGCTCTTTATTGTTGAATCCTTTTCTTTTTACCATGAAGTTAGTTGCTACTTGCCTGGCTACTGGAGACAGAACAGAGACCATTATTGATAGTGACCAAGGCTGTTGCCCATAGACTAATGTATGATTCTGAAAGAGCTGTAACAGTGTTGGTTATCATGTTCTAACTCGTGCTTAGCCATTTTGAAACGTGTTAAATAAACAGTCACTCACATAATACTGTGTGCTATTCTATAGGTGACTGTGGTGAGGTCGTCCACAAGCCAGTCCCTGAAAGCTTCCGCCAAAGAGAAAGAGCTCGTTGTTGAACAGGACGCTTTGAATGAACTCCAGCCAAACTCTCCTCCTCAACCTGCAGACGCCCCGGCTGTTTCTGAGGTGACCCACAACACCCAGGTCAGCCGCCCGCATCCCCAGGCCCTCCAAACCCACAACATCCAGCTCAGCCCCACGCATCCCCAGGCCCTCCAAACCCACAACATCCAGCTCAGCCAAACCCCTCCGTCCACATCTGACTTACAACCCCGGCCAAGTCCACTCATCTCTGATGTCCAGGACAAGACATCCAGTGCTGATCTCCAGCAGACCCAAGTTGAGTCACCGACCGAAAGGCGTCACCTCCAGGTCACTCCAGAGGACATCCTGGACCTCCATGTCACTCCAGAGGACATCATGGAGCTCCAGGTCACTCCAGAGGACATCATGGACCCCACAGTTACAAACACAGCCCTGTGGTGCTTCCTCAACAACACTGAGAGAACAGAGCCAGTCATTGGTCAGCATACTCTCTCTTGTGTTTTTTCCAAAATGTTCCTACTAACTATGCCTTGCAATATCTACTTAATGACATTGTGAGAGAGTTTATTATGGTGTGATATTAAACTAGATAGCTTATGATCTTATGTCCGTTACATACATAATTGGATAGTTGTGTTAAGTTTGTCTTGCTCAGACTCAAGTCTTACTGAGCTTTAGTGATGAACTAATCAGTTTAGTAATTTAGTAGTAATTTAGTCAATATGTCTTTATTTGCGGCATGCCACCGAAGGGGCCAGCCTTTAGACGTGGGTCGATCTGAATTCATGCATGTATTGTACGTGTGCATTATGTTACTTGATTTATTAAAAGATGCATATACCAAACGGATTTTCCAAAAGCGAAACTATGCCGCATTAAGGGGTTTAATAGGTAGGCCCTAAAAGTATGTCCTTGAGAGCAGGGGAATTATTTTGGGTTAAAACTGAATCCGATTTGAGCTTTCCGGCCAAATTTTAGTCCTTTGAGGACTACAACATGATGTAGGTGGTTTCCGCTCCCGACCGGATCAAACCCAGGAATTGGAAATGATCCCAGGCTAGGGTTCAGATAGCATCTGATGAGCATTCGCTATATATGTGACTGTGTTCACTATGTTCACTGTGTTCACTGTGTGACTGTGTTAACTATGTTCACTGTGTGACTGTGTTCACTGTGTTCACTATGTTCACTGTGTGACTGTGTTCACTGTGTGACTGTGTTCACTGTGTTTACTATGTTCACTATGTTCACTGTGTGACTGTGTTCACTATGTTGACTGTGTTCACTGTGTTCACTATGTTCACTGTGTTCACTGTGTTCACTGTGTGACTGTGTTCACTGTGTTCACTATGTTCACTGTGTTCACTATGTTCACTGTGTGACTGTGTTCACTGTGTTCACTATGTTCACTGTGTTCACTATGTTCACTATGTTCACAGTGTGACTGTGTTCACTATGTTCACTATGTTCACTGTGTTCACTGTGTTCACTATGTTCACTGTGTTCACTGTGTTCACTGTGTGACTGTGTTCACTATGTTCACTGTGTTCACTATGTTCACTATGTTCACTGTGTGACTGTGTTCACTATGTTCACGGTGTGACTGTGTTCACTGTGTTCACTATGTTCACTGTGTTCACTATGTTCACTGTGTGACTGTGTTCACTATGTTCACTATGTTCACTGTGTTCACTGTGTTCACTGTGTGACTGTGTTCACTATGTTCACTGTGTTCACTATGTTCACTATGTTCACTGTGTGACTGTGTTCACTATGTTCACGGTGTGACTGTGTTCACTGTGTTCACTATGTTCACTATGTTCACTGTGTGACTGTGTTCACTATGTTCACTATGTTCACTGTGTTCACTGTGTTCACTATGTTCACTGTGTTCACTATGTTCACTATGTTCACTGTGTGACTGTGTTCACTATGTTCACTGTGTGACTGTGTTCACTATGTTCACTGTGTGACGGTGTTCACTGTGTTCACTATGTTCACTGTGTTCACTGTGTGACTGTGTTCACTGTGTGACTGTGTTCACTTTGTGACTGTGTTCATTGTGTTCACTGTGTGACTGTGTTCACTATGTTCACTGTGTGACTGTGTTCACTGTGTCCACTGTGTTCACTGTGTGACTGTTCTGTGTGCTCCAGGTCTCAGCATGATGACAGAGTTCCAGTGGCCTACGGAGAAAAACGCCAACAACTATTTCCATTGTCACTGCTGTTCCAGAGACATCCTCCGTTCCCAACACATGTGTCACATCATATCTGCCAAACACCGCTACAACTACATTGTGAGTATCACATCATATAAACACTGCTACAACTGCATAGTGAGTATCACATCATATAAACACTGCTACAACTGCATAGTGAGTATCACATCATATAAACACTGCTACAACTACATAGTGAGTATCACATCATATAAACACCTCTACAACTACATAGTGAGTATCACATCATATAAACACCTCTACAACTACATAGTGAGTACCAGTAAGACTCCCTAATCGGGAGATAAGCGACCGTTGGTCGCTTATCTCCACAAATAGGCCAAAAGTTTGTTTTACCAATTATCAAGACATACGGGCAGTTGACAGTTTGCCATGGTTACTCATTGAAGTTGAATCTCCATATATGGAGATAACCTACGCATCACACTAAGTCTGACCTCACCAGCCCATATTTGGGCATGAGCAACTTATGTCTCCATATATGGAGATATGATGACATCACACAGTCCTCAGCCGATGATGTGGCGTGATGTCATACAATACACAAACGAGCCCTACAGTATAAAGGGGCAATTCTTGCCAGGAAAGAAGCATTTCTTCGACTCAGACCTTATCGCCAGGGTTGGCTTAATAGCAGCTGTCGGTAGGACCATATATGGATTCTGTTAGTGTGGATCTCCTAACAGGGCATCATCTGGGATACAATCCCTTTTATGCCCATATATGGAGATCCCTAACAGAATCCCTTTCATGCCCATATATGGAGATCCCTAACAGAATCCCTTTTATGCCCATATATGGAGATCCCTAACAGCATCCCTTTTATGCCCATATATGGAGATCACTAACAGCTAACAGAATCCCTTTTATGCCCATATATGGGGATCCCTAACAGAATCCCTTTTATGCCCATATATGGAGATCCCTAACAGAATCCCTTTTATGCCCATATATGGAGATCCCTAACAGAATCCCTTTTATGCCCATATATGGAGATCCCTAACAGAATCCCTTTTATGCCCATATATGGAGATCCCTAACAGAATCCCTTGTATGCCCATATATGGAGATCCCTAACAGAATCCCTTTTATGCCCATATATGGAGATCCCTAACAGAATCCCTTTTATGCCCATATATTATGGAGAAATCCCTGCTCTGAGTATCTGACATCAGTGTGATGTCACCTGTTTATGCCCATATATGGAGATCCCTGCTCTGCGTATCTGGTTGCTATGGTAAACAGTTGGTTGCTAGGGTAAAAAAACATGGTTGCTATGGTAAACAGTTGGTTGCTAGGGTAAACAGTTGGTTGCTAGGGTAAAACCATGGTTGCTAAGGTGGTTGCTAACGTACACTAACAGACCAGCAACAACAGACTGTTGCCACAGCAACGTACACAAAGGTTTGTGTACACATGTGGTGTGATGTCATACTGATGCGGAGATATGAGCAGGGCAAAGGTGTGACGTGTGACGTGTGACGGACGGACGGCCGGTGGAGGTTTTCATAGTAAACTGCTCCCTGACGGTCGCAATCACATCATATAAACTCCGCTACAACCAGGGTTGTTAAGTAACGGATTACATGTAACGCGATTACGTAATCAGATTACAAAAAACTGGTAACTTGTAAAGTCTCAGGTTACATTTTAAAATGTGTAATCTGGATTACAGTAACGGATCTGAATGATGGGGGTTACATGCTGGATTACATTCTCCCCTTGCACTCATCAATTTTACAAATAAGTTATAACGCCAAGCAATAAAATAATCAAGTTGAATCAGCGTAAAGTACTGCCACTTCGCTTAAGTAAAATTCTGTTGTCCTTTTCCTAATTTCATTGGCTCAATATTCTTGTCTAGTTATCAATGGTAAAACTATGTTTTATTTAATTAAAGAGTTTTGCTAAACAGTAATCCAAAAGTAACTGAAAGTAACTAGTAGTTACTTTTTAAATTGTGATAATCAGATTACATTACTGACTACAATATCTTTGCAAGTAACTTGTAACTGTAGGGGATTCCTTTTTAAAAGTAACCCTAACAACCCTGGCTACAACTACATAGTGAGTATCACAACACGAGTATCTGAGCCTGTGGTGGCAAGGAAAATCTTTCTAATACTATAATTTGTACATTCAGAATACAAATACTCATGTAAACACCTCAGATATTCCATTCCATTCCATTCGGAATTAATTTTCATTCAGGTTTGGGGGGTGGTGTATGTTGTGGTTTGAATCAGAATATACTTTTATTCAAGTTCTATGTAAACAGTTGGGTATGAATCTCTGTTCAGAATGAGTTCATTCTTAATGAATAAATATTGTCCATGTTGGACAACCACAGCCAACTGTCCCTCACTGACACAACACCCCTGTCCATAGACAAGGAAATGGTTTGTCCCAATTTGGCCCCAAAAGGCTTTCAGGTGTGGTTCCTCACTATTTAGAGCCTTAAACCCCACTCTGACTCTTTTAGGATCCAGACAGTGCACAGCCACGGTGAGAGATGATTGTGACTTGTTGTTCGTTGGTGTTTTCTTGAATAAAGAACCTTAAAGTGTGTCCAGTAGTTTTTTTGTTTGGGTCTGTCCAGTCAGCACCCAGCACGTGTACACCATTACTAGACAGGTTAACTGTGTGGTCATACTGTCACAATATGAAATAAATCATGGAGGGGGAATTTAAACCTTTGTGAACTGACTAACTGGACACTGGGGAGAAGGGAGTCCATATTGTATATGACCACTAGGTGGGGCTGTAACAGCATGAAGGGGGAACTCACAGGAGGGAAGTTGCTCATTCAGCCTGAGACTAATGTTCTTGTTGGAGTTTGGTTTGTGCCCTCTTGCAGTGAGACTCTGTAATGTTGGAGGTATCAGACTCTAATGTTGGGAGGATGGTTTGTGCCTGCTTTCAGTGTGACTATTGTGGAGGTTGGTTTGTGCCTGCTTACAAGGGTTTTTGAATGAATAACAAGAGAGAGAGACCCTATAATAACATTACCAATCCAAACAGAACAATGACTCACTCTACATGGTTGTTTGTGTTATATCAGAAAAAGGTGCGTCCTCATATGCTCTGTGATTGGCCAAGCTGTGTGGATCCTAACGGGCGTCCCAGAGAGCTGAGGGAGCTGGCCCAACAGGTGGAGAGAGATGAGGGATGGGGAAGACTGAAGGTAAACTCTTCTATTCTCTTAAACGTTTTACCAGCACCTTTTGACCCATTAAGACCTGGAATTATTTTATGCTTTAGATATTTGAAAAAAAGCAGATGTACAAGCTCACACTGAGCTTGCAGATCTGCTGTTTTTGCAAAAATGTGTGCAAATGTGTGTATCTTTCACAAGTCACAATTTGACCGTGTATGAAATGTATAAACAAAATTAATATGAAACTCATTTAGACCGATTGACCGATTCAAAAAAGGCCTTCTAAATCCCAAGTTTTCTGAAAAACTGAAGAACCCTCATACTTAAACAGCTATTTCCCAAGATGCACTGTCTGTAAACTTGATGCTGAAAAGTTGTAGCAGTATTTGAAATAGAGGAGAGAATATTCACCTTCTAACCTGTGCACGGTCAATTGAAATGTGTTAAATAAGCAAGCACTAACATAATATTGTGTGATGTTTTAAATGTGGAGGTAGGGATGGGACGATATGAACATTTCACGTCAGAATTATTGTGACCAAAAAAAAAACCTTGATTTACGATATCGCGATAATCAAAATATCCCCAACGTCCGTTATCCTGGGGCAAAACATTTGCCAAGTTGCGTCGCGTTGTAAGCTTGTAGATCTGCTATTTTTTGGCAAAGGCATTTGGTAGAGAGTGGGAAAAAAAGCTTTATTAATTCAATTTCCAGTTCCGTTTTACCAATTATGAGGGTTAAAGTGGTACCGGATATGCAGCTTGGCAAATAAAAGGTGAATTGATCCCAGTGCATTACGGAGGATAATTCCATGATACAATTATTGTGAGTGTTTTATCACGATCCCTAGGTGGAGGTGAGGAAGTTGTCCACAAGCCAGTCCCAGAAAGCCACGGCCAAACCCCCTCTGAAGGAACGCACCGGCACAAGCAAACCGACGGACGCTTCTCTCAAAATGAACGAAGACCTCAAAATGATTCTCATATCCAAGACTGTGGCTGAACTAACTGAACTGTCAAATAGCTGCCAGACTGAAGATGCAGCCAGGACTGATGCTGGAGGTACGATGACTTCTGATGTGCCTGAAACCAACCCAGAACTCTCCATCGTTTCTAAAACTACTGCAACCATCTCCGAACCTGCAGCTCCATCTCATGCTGCAACCATCTCCAAACCTATAGCTCCATCTCATGCTGCAACCAACGTCTCCAGATCTACGGGAGATGAGTCACACCTGACCCTGACCACCTCCAGTGCAACTCCAACCATCCAAGGAACCACAGCCAACTCCAGATCCATTTTAACTCCACCCATGTTCACGTACACCACAACCATCTCCAAACCTACAGAGGGTCAGTATTATTTCTCCAACCGTTTTAACTCTGGCATATCTATTTCGTTGCCATTATATCATTGCTGTTGGGCAGAAACCTCTTGTTACCATTTTAAAACTAGTTTTCTTTATAATTTAACACCCTACTTGATCTTAGCACAGTATCACACAACAGTATCAAAAATAGTAGATCTACAAGATCGAAATGCGGCACAAAGCGGCACACTTTGAGCTTGTCTTTCTGCTATTTTTTAATTTGAATTCTGAACAGTTTTAGACATTGAGGTTTCCACCTGACAGGCCATATGCAACATTTTTCAAAATGTTTACCTCGGTTTAATCTTTAAAACACAGTCATAACTTGGGACAAATGTGTGTGGTCTTCATTCATTAGTTGAGAACACAGACATAGGGTATATTAAAACTGTCCACCTTTTTATGAATAATAATCAAAACACTGCCACTTTCAAGATTTTTCAAAAATAGCAGATACCGTATACAAGCTCTGGCACAGCACAAACCTCTATTTTTTAATAGAGGTTCACCCAATGATTTGAGATAAATGCATATATTTTGTCTTAATCGTTTCCATGTTGAAAACTCTTTATACATTTTAAAGTTGCCGAAATAGCTGATCTGCAAGCTTAAAGGACAACTCCTCCCTAAAACACTTCTAGGCTCATTTTCCTACTTATATTGATCCAAAAAGATCTTCCATGGGGTCTATTAGGCAGAAATGCCCCTGTTGTCCAGTTTCCCCAGCAGAACCCAGCAGCTCTCATTGCATAGAGTGGAGCTTATAAGCCTATCCCTTTTACACTTGTTGTGGTCAAAAGTGTTTATTTTTCATGAATGTGGTACTAGTTGTCATTACAAACGCATCCATGTCATCGTTGTCCCACACAAGCCCTCACACTCTGCTAAACAGATGTTATTCTTATGTGTTTTGCCAAGTCCCGGAAAAGATGCCCTGTGATTGGCCAGTACAGTCACTTTGATTGGAATTTGTGCCGAATGCTCACCCCAAAACATTATTTATGAGATTGTTGTGGCTTGTGTTGGACAACAAAGGCATGGATGTGTTTGTGATGACAACTAGGAACACAATTCATGAAAAAGAAAATCACTTTTGAACACAACAAATAGTGTAAAAAGCGGATAGGCTATGCTATGACAGCTGCTGGGTTCTGCTGGGGAAACTGGACAACAGGGGACATGGAAATGTAATTTTTTCTATTGTTCAAGCCAAGGCCAAAAACACGATTAAATCGTTAAATCACTAGTGTGTCCAATGAATAATCGACTTCTAATGTGTGATGGTGCCACACAGGCCTGGTCCCTGGTGCGTGGCAGCAGACTCCCCAGGATGGAGACACCCAGCCCTGGGCTCCTCTGTTCCCACCAGCACCCTGGTTCCAGTCAGCACCTCTAGACCCGGGTGGTTTAGGACCACAGGACCCAGGGGAACCCTGGTTGCAGTCAGCACCTCCAGACCCTGGAGGTGTTGAACCACAGGGTCCAGTAGAACCTCTGTACTCCCCAGAACCCTGGTTCCAGTCAGAACCTCTATACCCTGGAGGTTTAGGACCACAGGACCCAGCAGAACCCTGGTTCCAGTCAGAACCTCTATACCCTGGAGGTTTAGGACCACAGGACCCAGGAGAACCCAGGGACAGAAGGAGCATAAAAGCAGAGGACACACAGAGGCTGCCGGACTGTCCAGACAGACCAGCGTTCCTGGACCCAGAGCTAGCAGTGTGTCAGAGCAGCTCAGCAGGTACTGTTTTTTGTATGTGTGTGGCAGTGAATCATTACAATTTCATATGGAAGTGAATCATTGCAATTTCATGTTTTATTTTAATCGCTTTCTGTGTAGGTTTGTATCCGTCCGCTGCAGTGTTAATTTTGTCGGCTAAAACTATGTTGAAAATGTTTTTCGTCAACTATTTTTTTTCCACTGACAAAAACGAAATAAAAACTGTGCTATGATAAAAGTAAAACTACATATGTTGTCAACTTTGTCAACAAATACAAACTAGACTCATGTCGAGGAGGGACTAGCTCACTCATATTGTGAGCTTGTAGATCTGCTATTTTCTGCATGCAACTAAGTGTAAAATCAGCCGTTATGACGGCATCAAGGCCTAGAACTAAAACTAAATGGAATTTTATTAAAAAGACTGACTAAAACTAAATCAAAATTTGGTGTCAAAATGAACACTGATTGGCTGTCTTTCTGTCTGTCTGTCTGTCTGTCTGTCTGTCTGTCTGTCTGTCTGTCTGTCTGTCTGTCTGTCTGTCTTTCTGTCTGTCACTCACAGGGGAAATGATTGCCAGCCATGTGTCCTTTTTCCTGAATGTGAAGCTGTCAGAGGCAGAGAGGAAGAGAGTCGTAGGTGAGTGTTTGGTGTGGAGGTGTGATGGTAGCAAGGATTGAAGTATTTTAGAATCGAGTACGTTTTACAATTTACATCATCAGCGTTAAGTGCCAAAGTCAAGGTCTAATGCTGCCCAAACCCCACCAATGATTCTCACATGCAACTGCTTGCATCCATGATCCCCAATGGCAGTTGTAAGGAGTTGCTTTGGTGTGTAGTTTCCTTAAAACAGTTTTGCTGCAAGGAGTTGAGACTAGTTACATTGGTGCATTATGGGCTTTACACCTTCAAATCTTCAAAGCACCAGTTCATCTAAGTCATCGTAAATGATAATGTCCAATACTGAGCCTAACATGTAAGTGGAAGTCACTGATGGAAAGAGAAATGTACATGGTCAAAGGTTGATGCATGTGAACATTATTATGCCGACATGAAATATGAAATATTCACGGCTTTCACAGTGGACTTTGGTGTGCGTTTGTGTGCGTGTGCCCGTGTCAGGTCTGAGGTCGGTGCTGGAGTGTCAGTGTGGAGACATATCTAAGAGTGAGAGACTGGTTACATTCTACATGTGTCGCAGCTGCAGAGAGACGGTCCAACTCAAACACATCTGTGGACACATCATCAGCAACCGTCACCAGCACAACTATATGGTACTTATTACACTATCACCATCACAACTATATGGTACGTATTACACTATCACCATCACAACTACATGGTACTTATTACACTATCACCATCACAACTACATCACAACTACATGGTACTTATTACACCCGTCTGCATGGTCAACTGCATGGCACAACTGCATGGTCAGTGGACTCTCTGGTACACCTGGTCTCGCGTGGCCAGACAGTTGACTCCGCGATTTGCAAATGCTCCCGTCATACAGTCTGGGGTAACGTAAGACCTTTGGTGAGTATCCGGATAAAGCGGAAGTGAAGCCTCCTCCTCACTTCCATTTCATTTTTAGCATCATGCACATTTATCCTAATATAAGTAAAAATCATCTACAGCCTATTAGCTTGCTGCTTAGCAGAAATGACATTTCAGAATATTTTTTCATGAATGGAAATGCCAGCTTCCATTACTCGCCGTTCAGGAGCTGTAGTTCCAGACTCTATATAGCATTCAGAGATTGTAGAATAGTTGTCTGGCTATGCAAGAGTATCTTACACCCGTCACCAGCACAAGTACATGGTCAGTGGACTCTCTGCTACCTCTTGCATCAGTGGTTCCCAAACTTTTTAGCTTGTGACCCAAAAAGAGAGATTAGACTTTCACTTGTTTGGGACCCAAACTAGTGACCCAAACTAGTGAAAACAGCAGATCCATAAGCTCACAATGCGTGCCACGTTTTGAGCTTGTGGATCGGCTATTTTCACTACCTCTTAAACATTTGTTTGCTAATTCATGGAATTTCTTAGATTTTCATTTGATTTAGTCTCCTGTATGTGTGTGTGTTATAGTGGGAGAAGTACCCCAAGATGATGTGTGGGATCTGGAACCTGGAGGAGCTGAGTGAGAAAGAGAAGAGGGAAGACTTTGAGCTCGCTGTCAGCAGAATCTCTGAGCAGGAGCAGCTTTACAGGATGGACGCCGAGGTAACCAGTTTAATACTGTTACTGTATGAATAAGGGCTGTCTTCGACTCGCGGGGGGTTAATGCAACTCGTCGACGAATTGTTTTATACTGTATGTTAAAAAAATCAAGTGTTACTTTAAACCACGTCAATATAATACAATAATAGGCCTACATTAAGATGAATTGAATACACAGTGTTTTCGGTGTTTTCGGTGTTATCGGTGCGCGAGCACAACACAGAGTACGTTATCTGCACACCGAAAAAAAAAAGAAAGAGAACTTATCCGCTGCTCAGCTCTGCCGTCGGCAGGCAGCGCAGTAGAGATGAGACATTCGTGAACGATTCGGCTCTCTTGAACGGCTCTTTTAAATGAACGAATCACAGTCGGGGGACACAGAGCACTGACTGAGTAATGAGTCGGTGTCGAGCACAGATTCAGAATCAACGGATCATCCACAGGGGGGATGCACAGCCCATGCACGTTCCAGCTAGCAGTGTAGACATGGGCGCAAACACAGCGAAACACAAACAGCATGGATTACAAACACACTGGAACAATTCAGAAGCACTTAATTAGAAAATGTAACTAGTAGCCTACACTTGTGTATGTTAATCTGACTTTAGTAGATTGTTTACTTCTTGGACGTGGGTTTGTGGCAGGTTATTTAATATGGGATTTTCCTCCTCTTAACGGAACGGTGTTCCGGCTCCGAATGTTTTAACGGAACGGCGGTTCCGGCCATTCCGGCTCACTTTCACCCCTGCGCTGGTGCGAGACAATAAATAACTGTTCGCCCATTGCTACTTCTCTGCCTGAGACCACAACCACACTCAGTCACTCAATTGGAAGTACATGACACCAGTCCAGCGCACCGCAGTAGTAACTAGTGATATAAAAATAATATATTTTCGACTCCTCGACTCAAACAATTGCCGTCGATTCCCAGGGCTTAAAACGACTTGTCGATTTTTAGAAGTCAGCCCTAGTATGAATGGATGTGATACTGTTACTGTATGAATGGATGTGTTACTGTTACTGTATGAATGGATGTGAGCTAACCAGTTTAATAACAGTGTGTTATTGTATGAAGTTATCCTCTGATGCCTGGGGGTCCACCATTGTGCTAACAGGTGGAAGTGAAACACATGGTACAGTGCTATAGGTCAACAATACAAATGACACTAGTTTTGTGGATTAATCTATTTTTAATGAGTGGCCAGCAAAAGTAGCAGATCTACAAGCTCGAAACGCTTTGTTTCGTTCCACGTTTCGAGCTTACAGATCTGCTAAGTTTGATGCTTTTGTGTGACACTGTAGTGTGTGATCAAGCAGGGCTTTAATTTACGGGAAAAAACACAGCCCATTTAAAAAAAAAATTACGACCACAAGAAAACGCTGTCTACACATCTATCCGTTCTGTCCATTCTTTTCAGTACCCTGGGTGACGCTAAATTCCACCATTGTTACACTAATACAACCATGCTAACGAAATGAGCAAATACCTACTTTCCACGCACGCACTCTGCATACCTGGGGTTGCCACCAGCTGCTCAGATCTTTTTTCGGATTGAAAATCCGACTTACGGGTGAGGAGGAAAGTGTGTTTATATTTATAATTCATTCTAACCAAAATCACAACAAAGGAGATCCAGAATGGACCGTGCACTTCCGCGTTTTCGTTCAGTCACATGATCTGCCGCTGGAGGCAAGCAAGTGTTTCGAATGAAACACCTGTTTAATAAAACCGGCAAAAATAATGCATTTTGAGTTGTTTTATAACCAAAATAACCTATTCTCGTCAATCTACGTCAGTGGCCTAGTTGCCTAATTAATGATTCTCGTCAATCTCTGTCTGTGGCATTAAAAGTGATAAGTTAGAATATGGAGAAAAGAGATTTCTTCCAGACACACCAACAATATACGGTATAGCTAAAATCTAAAATGACACAGAAGCATTCCCTGTTTTAAGGGAACTATAGTGTTCTTTAAAGAACTATAATGTTGATGTATGTTTTGTAATGTTTTCTCTCCACAAGGTTATACTGCTTGACAAGGACTCATATCATCAAGTTCGAGTGTCTTCATTCAATGAAGGTACAGTAGTTATTTCTTTCTCCCTGGAGAAAAGGGCTGTGCAGTAACAAAACTGTGCTTTGGCACTGCGGCTCTCTGCCTTGCTGTGCGCAAGACAAATGGCTGCCGGCACAACCTGTGTAGTTGAAGAGATCACATAGCCCGGGTTGATTGGACGATCAGCTGAGACATAACCAGCCTCTGTTTTTACTAGGAAATGGTAAATGGAAATGGTGCATTTCTAGGGTGCCTCCTTCATCCAAGGCGCTTTACAGAGTTTGTGCATTACATTCACCCATTCACACACTCATTCTTACACCGATGGTGGAGGAAACCATGCAAGGCACCAACCTGCTCAATCAGGGGCTCAGTGTCTTGCTCAAGTACACTTCCACAGTAACTCTAGGGGATCCTGGGATCGGTTGCCAAGCAGCCACTCTACCAGCCACATGGTGCCCTGTGAAACGTGAAAATAAATGGAGCAAGGTGCACTTTAAATGTACCGTATCGGTGTCAGTTAAAAGTCAATCCTCAGCTATGGTCCTTGAATGTGTGGTGTTGAAACTGTAATGGTCTGATTGATTGTTGTCTGCAGGCATCCGCATACTGGAGTCATCCTTGTCACAAGAGGCAGACAAGAGCACAGACGATGGTATACTGACTTTATAGCACAACATCAACATCTCACCCCCCCCCCCCCCCCCCCCCCACACACACACACACACACACACACACACACACACACACACACACACACACACACACCAAATACATGATGCTGAATCCATTGCAAGCATTTGTTACCTTTAGACACATTGGTGAAGAATACCTTTGTAACTATTTGGTTCCCAGATTTGTCAAATATCTGATAAAATTCCCTTATTAATGGTTGTTGTTCAGACGAGACAGACAACATGGTGAAGACTGAGCCGATCCCAGAGCGGAGGTCACACAGATCACAGCCAGAGCGCGTCGCGACCATGAACTCTCAAAACTCAACCATAACAGGTGTGTGAGGTTACTCCAGAACACAGCACATAGAACAGGGTTAGGGGGGGCAACATTGGCACAGGGGAGGGTGATCACTGACTGGCACACTGGCAGAAGTGTGAGGATTTTTATTTAAAAATCTAATATTTTTTTAAGCGTAGTCAATTAAATTAAGCCACCTAATTTACAGTATATTACATCCTGCACTATTCTACACTCATTAAAACTCTGAACTCTGACTGGGGAGGGAGTCGGGGAGACAGGTGGATTAATGATCATTATAACAATGTCCTGCCAATCAAAATATGTCAGAATGTTTGATGGCGTGTCATTAAAATGTATGTTGACATGGCACACTGACTATCTAGAAAATACAAACATGGCACTTCATTTCAAAAAGGTTGCTGACCCCTGACATAGTGTTGAATATACTGTAAACCTGTGTCTAATTGGTCTTAATTGTCTCTCTGCTGTTTTCCAGTCACCATTAAACAGAAGGTGAAACAGGCAGACCACACCCACAGCTGTTCCTCTGGACATACTGACCACGCCCACAGCTGTTCCTCTGGACATACTGACCACGCCCACAGCTGTTCCTCTGGACATACTGACCACGCCCACAGCTGTTCCTCTGGACATACTGACCACACCCACAGCTGTTCCTCTGGACAGACTGGTAAATACACTGACACTTACTGGAACACGTACAGCTTGTCTTGTCCTGAAAACCCAGCCGTTTGGACCAGTTTTACTGTGGTAAAGTACTGACACTGGAAGCAGAGGAAACCATCTTACTACTAGTAAGACACCTCAGGGTGACATGCGACCTCGCCTTAAAGGGCGAGGTCGCGCCAATTCTTGGTCATCTGGCCAACCACAGCTGTATGTTATGCCCATACATGGAGATGGGCATACAAAAACGTACGTTAATTAGTAATGCCAAGCAGGGCCTTGGTTTGATGCCTGTGGATCTCCATTTATGGGCCATATATGGTACCCTAACATTGTCATTTTCAACCTGGAATTTATGACATCAGAAATCTCCATGTATGGACATAAAACGTTTTTTCTTTTTCTGGGAATGACCATATATGTACTTTTATACCCTGAGAAATCTCATAGCTTGTCGGACTGTCAGTACAGGAAGTGATGTCACGTGACATCCTTTTTTTTTTTTTTGATTCTGTACCACATCACTGTGACTCACTGACATCACACTGACATCACTTCCTGTACAGCCAGCTACGAGGTTTTTCAGGGTATAATGCGACCTTCGGTCGCAATAATGCGACCGAAGGTCTCAACAACAACCCTTTGAAACCACAAAAGCATCCGTGTCATTTTAGATTTTAACCACTTTAACCATTATTTTATACTTTGACTATTCAAAAATGGCAAATCTACAAGCTCATATACAAGCCTGTACTGTAGATATATTTTTTAAATATCACCAGGATGTTAGAAATATCATGAAAACGTGTGCAAATCTTTGAATATATTGTCTAAAGAGAATATTTTCCCCAACATCTGGCTTTATCCGGGCTCTGAAGCGTGGTCTACATCTGGCCTAAATCTGGCCTACTTCTGGTCTACATCTGGTCTTCATCTGGCCTACATCTTTGCATAAAGCGCTCAAAGTGTGTTGTATGTCCAGAGTCACATTGGCCAAGCTTCCTGGGACGCTTATTGAAATGAACTCATAAATAGCATTGCTCACTTCACACTAGGTGTGTTTTTTTTTTCTTTTTTTTTTAATCGGCTTTAGGTGTTAATTATGGATTAATTAATGGAATTGATTCTCAGATGGATTTTTATTTTTTCTAAGTGGCAGGAAATGTGTTAATGACACTGTAACAATGTAAATGTCCTCTGCAGTCCTATCTGTACGGAAGTAATGTTTGACATGCTTGTGTACAGAGTGTGTCTCCTGGTACTGTATGTACCTTAACACATTTGTCTGTTTTTTTTCCCAACCCCCATTCCAGAAAAAAGGAAGGCGGTGAAACGCGGTTTGGACGACGTGTCCTCGAATGAAGACGGCGAGACCGAGGCCAAACGGAGCACTGTTTCAAAGTCTCCCGATGATGAGCGGCAGAAATTACAGCTGGTCTTGAACACTCTGAAAATATTAGCTTCCTCCAACTTCAACCTGGCCTCTCCTTCTCCTCCGTTGAGTCCGTCAGCCTCAGCGTGGCTCCCAGAGCCCAGGACGACTCCACAAACGGCCCCGACGTCGCATGCAGATGACTACGTCACGGACCAAGCCGCTGACGCCATCGGTTCCGCCCAGCATCCGGACAGCTGCTACAGAGCAGCCGACTCTGCTGCGGGTCAAGACCTCTCCGTCGCCTTCACCCCGCAGCTGGACTGCATTCGGAACATCTGTGTGGGCGAACCCGGCGCAAGCGATCCAAACCCTGCCCTGGCGTGGCAGACTGGTGTCCGCAATACCTCTGTCTCTCCTTTTGACGCCGGGGTGGGTTCCATGGCCGCAGTCGGCCCAGACCCCACCAGCCAGCAGTACTTTACTGCTTCTGAATACAGAGTGGACCAGCCCACCGAAGCCACGTTGAACCCCAGTGTCTCCCTGCCGGCTGCAGGCTACTATGGTACACCAGTTTATCCTTACAGCCAGAGCCCTTATCTCACACGCGGGTATCCATCTGGTCCCGGGACCCAGAACTCTTCTTACTTCACACACGGGTATCCGTACACAACTGGACCTGCAGGCGTTCACAGAGCTCCAGAACAGCAGAACCCTGTGTTCTCTCAGTATGTAAACTACAGCCATGGTTCTGCTGGAGGACTGAACCCAGTCCAGAGCCAGGATGTGATGTCTGGAGGCTCCTGTTCCACCAGCCAACCTGGAGAACCCTGGCCTGACATGCAAAGACAACAGCAGTGATGTTCTGTATAAACATTGTCCCTTTATAGACCGTTAACAGTTGTGTAAAGTAACTTGTAGCTCACAATTTTGAGTATTTCCCATTTTCAATAACTTTACTTCTACTCCACTGTCTGCTGTTTACACTGCGGCAATGGCGGCAGCGCTCTCTACAGGGGAACGCTCAGGAAAACGGTCTATAGACCTTATTCACATCTTGGATCACATGACTCCCTGGGATAGCAGCCTGCATTACAAACCATTGTGAACAATGGAGCGATGGTCCCAAAATATGAGTTCTATTCAACCATTTTCTTTTTACCAAATCGACAAATGGGCAGATGACAACATCAACATCCCCAAAAGGATTAAATAGAAGGGTACATCCACAATAGCCTATTCATGGTAGTTAGGTTACACTGTTACTCTGTACAAAGACTTGCTACAGTATCTGTGCAGACTAGTGCTTGCTCTGCCATTATATAGTTAATATTACTGTATCATGATTTTTGCATATTAATCAGGAACAATCTAATATGATGGTGGAGCAAGCACTGCACAGATGGCAAGTCTTTGTACACAGTAAGGTTGCAACCTAACTTACCTTGAATATCATTACCTTGGATGTAATCAATCTACTGTAGCCCTTCTATTTAATCCTTTTGGGGATGTTGATGTTGTCTGCCCATTTGTCAATTTGGTAAAAAGAAATTGGTTGAATAAAACTCATATTTCGGGACCATCGCTCCATTGTTCACAATGGTTTGTAATGCAGGCTGCTATCCAAGATGGCCGCGGTGTGAATAAGGTCTATAGAAATCCTCTGGTGTTTTGGCATTTACTGTTCACCAGCCACAGTTCATATGGCCTCAGGGATTGACAGTTGACACTGAGGGTTGCCTGACTGTCCGTGTCAAGTAAATAAAGCGTTGGGGTGAAGTGGAGTTTGCTTTCAGTTTGCCCTGATGGGGGGGGGGGGGGGGGGGGGGGGAAGCAACTGTTGTTAGTTTGCTAACACAACACAAGATGTGGATGTGGAATTTAAATGAAGTCATATTGTATATTTAGAATTTACAACGAAAGGGGAAAAACAATGTTAAGTGTTAAAATACCGTAATGTCCTCTCGTAACTGTCCTCTCGTCTCACTGGTGCTTTTCCTTCCAATTCCTCTGAAAAGCCTTGCATAATGTCTGCCTTAGTGTTTTCAGTCTCTTTGCCTCCTCCATCCTCCATCCGTGACTCTGAAACCTGTGTTGTATTTTCTTCTCAGGGAGCTAAAAGATAGGTGAGGCTCAGCAAGGTGCTTGCAAGTGGAACTACTCTCTTTGACAGAATTAGTGATGTAAGAATTTAAACCTCTTCAGTTATTGGATGTTGTCCTCTGGCTATGGGATGTAAACCATGCTGTTCGGGAGATGGGAGCCAAAAGCCACCGCTTAGCCTCTCAGAAATCAGAGGAATGATTTTTGGCAGACAAAACATGAATCCTTTATTTTCTTATAGTGATGAATGGGCAATGTTTTTACACTAGACAGTTTAAGGAGAGCAGTTTCATTGTTAGCGGTCTCAGGTTGATGAAAGAGAGCAGCAGTGATCAAAGCAGGTGAAACAGTTTATTCATTTGTCAAGTTTCACATCCTATAAAATAAATAATACATGTTTGTTGACATGGTTCATGTCTTTATTTTCATGAATAAAGCAAACGCTACAATCAATCATCCTCTGTATTCCTGGGAGAGTGTTTTCTGCTGGTGTTTCAGTCTGAGTGTATCAAAGGGTGCGTTCGGAAATGTGCACCGGTTCAGGTTAGGGTTAGCGTTAGTTTTAGGCATAGTTTTACTGAGGTTAGGGTTAGGGTTAGGGTTGGGTTTAGGCATTGTTTTACTGAGGTTAAGGTTAGGATTAGGGTTAGATTTAGGTACTCACTACACTGAGCACACACCCGGTGCGCATTTCCGAACGCACCCTTTGATACACTCGGACTGAAACCAGCAGAAAACACTATCCCCTGTATTCCTCTGTTATTCATAAATTGTCTTCTGCAGGGTCTTTTACATGAACCACTTGAACCCTAGCATCTGGATTCTGCAGGGAACACTGGCAGAAAAAAGCAGATCTACAAGCTGATGACACATCGATGAGAGGTTTGGTGTAGCGGGGAAAAGGAGCGGACCAAGTACAGAGCCAAAGGTCACGTTTTCCTATGTATTGAGGGTTTAAAAGAGTTTCAAAAGTATTCAGAATTTGTCACAAACAAACTTGTTTTTGTCCTTTTACTTGCATATTTAGTATTTTGTTTGTATCGTTAGAGCAGTGGTTTTCAACCTGTGGGTCAGGACCCCCAGGGGAGTCCCCAAATTATTTTGGGGGGTCCCCAGATGATTAGCTTAATGTGAAACATTCTTTCCTCAATAAGCAATAAACAAACCAACCAAGGTTTAAGTATATAGTCTATAGTTGTCAAATTATTTGACAACATTAGAAGCAGAAATTGTGAAAATAGCCGATCTGCGTACACAATTTCACGCAGACGGTGTTCATGATTTGAGAAGTTTTTGGCCACTTTATCGCTGCTTGCAGCTATATTTATTATTATTATTATTTATTTTGTGATAGGCATGTTAGATAAAGGTCCTGTGTTCGTCTTGAGCCAAGGCACGCGTGTAAGCAAGTTTGCATGCCTTTAAGCCAAACGAGGCATGACTTATGCCCGTTTAAAGTTTGAATTTTCAAACGCTTCGCATAGCCAATTGTAATAAGATTGGTTTCAGTGATATTTGGACTAACCCTCAACATCTTTGCCAAATGTCATGAACATGTGACTTTGTGTGTATGTTTTAGAGGCAGAAGAATAATTTGCATAAAACTGCAATATTCATTGAATTGTTAAAAAAGAAAGTTTCAATTAAAAAAGAAAATCCGCCCAGACAGTTTGACCATAATTATTGGTCCAAAGTTCATGCAAAAAAAGGTTACGTGCACGTGACGTGAAAATCCCAGGAGGAGATAGATTTTAACCGTTTTTCATATAATTCAAAATGGTGGGAGATCAAAAAAAGGTCAGAGGTCAAAAGTCAGAGTGGAAAAGTTGTTGGGCATACAGAGACGCATATGTGTAGGCCTATACAGGTTGTGGGTCAAACAGCATGAGCTATACCTGTTCAAAGTTTGCATTTTCAAAGGCTTCCTACAGCGCCACCCTTTGGCCAATCGTTGCGAGCTTAGTGTTTTCGCTGTTTGGCATAGCCCCCATATTGCAGAGTTTCGTAAAAACGACTGCACGGTCAAGCCAGGACAGAAAAAGTGGCGGAAGAATAGAAATACCAATCTTATTATTGTTATTGTTATGCAGCTGATAGGGTTGACAACCTTTCCTTATTTTGACCAAAAGGGAGGCATCCCGTACGCGATTATTCCTACCGTAGGAGACGGTGTCGCATAAATGAGAAGACACGGCTTGTGATTGGCTGGAGCGGCGGAGCGCTCGACTGTGGTCACTTGGACCGCACAGGTGTGAATGTTAACCTCTATGCCTAAACATATAACCCAAACCCTAACCTCAGTAAAACTATGCCTAAACCTAACCCAAACCCTAACCTCAGTAAAACTATGCCTAACCCTAACCCTAACCTCAGTAAAACTATGCCTAAACCTAACCCTAAACCTAATCCTAACCTCAGTAACCCTGACGCTGGCGAGTAGCCGACGCTGGTGAACGGAAAATAAGCGCTCCTTCCCCCACCGTCTCCTACGGTAGGAATAATAGAATCCCGTACGGGAAGTCACTCCAGGTAAAGGGAAGAAGCATATAACATTTTTTTTCCTGTGTGTGTGTGTGTGTGTGTGTGTGTGTGTGTGTGTGTGTGTGTGTGTGTGTGTGTGTGTGTGTGGGGGGGGCACCAGTCACCACCAGAAATTAGGTAGCACCATTTTATTCTTTGTATAGCGTGTTAATACATACATAGCCTTATCATGCTGATGATAGTTGTTCATTTCCATACCATAGGTTTGCCTTGATGTAGATTGGCAATGACCCAAACTTGATATTTGCAAAATATTTTAATCTGAACTTAAGGTTTCTCTACATGAGCAGCAGTTGACAAAATACGTCTGTGTGATATTAGGAAAGTCTTAGATATGGAATAGTGGCCTCCAAAGATGATGTGTACCAATGTTCAGGCTCGTATCACCAAGTGAACGGTTCTTCACTTTAAAGCAAACAAAGCTGATCTCTTCAGACAGGACTCTTCTTCTGCTGTCAGTACACCCCTAAGTGAAAATGTCCAAATTGGGCCCAAGTGTCAATATTTTTGTGGCCACCATTACTTTACAGCACTGCTATAACCCTCTTGGGCATGGAGTTCACCAGAGCTTCACAGGTTGCCACTGGAACCCTCTTCCACTCCTCCAGGGGCGGGACTATAGGCGATGCAGCTGATGCAGTCGCATTAGGGCCCGGAGGCATTAGGGCCCGCCGGCCGCCACCGCTCCAGGGAATAAAAAAATAAAAAATAGAAAAAAAAGAAACTTTTATTTTGAAATGCTTACCGGATTGAGAAGACACTCTATTGGCCCTCTTGACGAGTGCTGTAGGCTATACGGTATGTGCGTTGGCTCTCGCCAACGTGCCTGGCACTTTGGCTGACTGGTCAGCGTGCATACCTGGCAAATCGGGGTCCTGGGTTCGCCTCCCGGCCGTGACGCTACATTGGTGGCAGCGGTACAGAGGGGAAGTATTAATCCCCGGCGGCGGTGTAGGCCTGTCCGGCTAGTAGTCGACGACTGTTCCCCCCTGTGTTGCGTTTGCACCCCCCCGGTTTCAAAGTCGATCTTAGATCCTGGCCGGCGCGCGTGGTCGCGCTTCCAGGTAGAGGGGACGACTGTAGGCTATACGGTATGTGCGTTGGCTCTCGCCAACGTGCCTGGCTCTTTGGCTGACTGGTCAGACGCTGACCAGTCAGCTAAAGAGCCAGGCACGTTGGCGAGAGCCAGCATACCTGGCAAATCGGGGTCCCGGGTTCGCCTCCCGGCCGTGACGCTACAGTGCTACTGATTACCCAATGTGTTCCAGTTGCTTTGAGGACAGCTGTTTCCTGTTTACTTTTAGCGGCAGGCATGAAGAACCTTCTCTCTGCTCGAGTCTGCCGTCTGTTTAGCGTTTAGGGCTGTTATCGGTAGTTTCTACAGAATGGCTCTGAAACTAAGTTGTAGGCTACAGAAGCAAGTAGGACATTATTGACATGTTTTGCAGTCCGTGCCTCAATCAGAGGAGGAGGATTAGGGAACAGAATTTCCACTCAAAGGTAATTAATACTATTTATTCCAGGGGTCTTCAACAGGGGGTCCTTAGACAGAGTTACTACATGGGGTCCTCCAAATCTTCCAATCCTTTTTATATTAACCACTTGAACCCTAGTGTCCATATTCTGAGAACTGTAGCCGAAAATAGCCGATCTACAAGCTTGTGTAGAGTAGATATGGAATCTATGAAAAGGTTGTGGGGGTCCCTGCTCCATCTCTCTCTTAACCAAGGGGTCCTTGGCATGAAAACGTTGAAGATCCCTGATTTATACTGTTATATTGTGTCTTCTGATGGCCGCGCTGTTGCCTACTGTATTTTATTGTGTTGGAACTTGGCAGCCGCTGTGCTGCGCTGTTTCTGACGGGGGGGGGGGGGGGGGGGCTGTGGTGAAAACCTCGCGGCTCCTTTATTAAGGCAGCGTCGTCTTGGAGGTGTGTTTGGGGTCGTTATCATGTTGGAATACTGCCCTACGGCCCAGTTTTCCGAAGGGAGGGGATCATGCTCTGCTTCAGTATGTCCCAGTACATTTTGCCATTCATGGTTCCCTCAATGAACTGTAGCTTCCCAGTCAAGCATGTGTGGTGGCAACCAGGTGAGGAGTACACAGACAATTGTGTATTGCCTACAGTCAAGCATGGTGGTGGGAGTGTTATGGTCTGGGTTGCCGCACTGGGAAGCTACAGTTCATTGAGGGAACCATGAATGGCAAAATGTACTGGGGCATACTGAAGCAGAGCATGATCCCCTCCCTTCGGAAACTGGGCCGCAGGGCAGTATTCCAACATGATAACGACCCCAAACACACCTCCAAGACAACACTGCCTTAATAAAGGAGCTGAGGGTAAAGGTGATGGACTGGCCAAGCATGTCTCCAGACCTAAACCCTATTGAGCATCTGTGGGTCATCCTCAAATGGAAGGTGGAGTGCTGCAAGGTCTCAGTGGCAACCTGTGAAGCTCTGGTTAACTCCATGCCAAAGAGGGTAATAGCAGTGCTGAAAAGTAATGGTGGCCACAAAAATATTGACACTTGGGCCCAATTTGGACATTTTCACTTAGGGGTGTACTGACAGTCCTCCTTGAGAAGCTTCTGCTTTGAGGGTTCAGCAGAAGAAGAGTCCTGCCTGAAGAGATCAGGTGATGCAAGCATGAAATTTGGTACAAGTACTCTTCAAATCCTACTCTTTTCAAAAATACCACTGCCCACGAGAAATTCCAAGATGGCGGCCCCCGAAATCCAAGATGTCTGTCCGAAAACATGTATTTTCCTTTATAACTCTAAATGCATTGATTTTAAGACCCATAAACATATTACAGTTGAATATAAATGTGGGCATTGCATGTTCTTGAGATACAGCATATAGGTACCTTTACAGACTCGGGTGTACCTATATACTGTATCTCAAGAACCGAAATAGATACAGACATGTACATGGTACCAAAATATCCGCAATCCCCAACTTTATATTCAACTTCAATTACAATGAATGCATTTGGAGTTATAAAGGAAAAAAAAAAAGGTTTTGGACGGACATCTTGGATTTCGGGGGCCGCCATCTTGGATTTTGAAGTGGCCTGGTTTCTTAAATCGAAGAGTGGCCTCCAAAGATGATGTGTACCAATTTTCACGCTTGTATCACCAAGTGAACGATTCTCCCAAAATACTGCTGTTAGCCGCTGTACTAGGGGGGAGGAGCTCTTTGCAGGCACTGGCACGGAGAGAAAGAGGGAGCGAGAGAGAAAGGAGAGGCGATCCTCGATAGAGGATTTTCTTTTTCACCCATCCTCCAAGTCGCACCGGCGCGACCTGGTTACATTTTAACTCGCACTTTATGAAATTAGGTCACTCTGGAGCCCTGGTGGTGGCTCTCTGTACCATATCAACCACTGGGAGTAGTGTGGTTTACAGAAACCCCTTCAGAGCGCTTCCAGCCAACAACTGTATTCACAGGGACCGTTAGTTAATGGATAAAAGATAGAAGGGTTTATATTGCCGAAGGGAGGGGGAGGGTGAGGGAGAGAGAAAGAGAAGTCGTCAAACAGGATTTGTACCTACATGGAAAACAACTGATCATGTCTACACAAGTCACAGCATGAATGTGACTAGAATGTGAAAGAACCCAGCAAGCACAGTCAGGACCTGGACCAATCAGTGACGTCTCGATTGGGGCCAGATCAAACCATGACTAGTCAGATCTGGCCTCGAATATCACCTGATTTCAACCAACATAAATCCTGCCCACGAAAACGGACATCCTGGATTAATCAGAGAAGGTCCAATTGAGGCCAGATAAATATCATAACTAGTCAGATATGTCCCAGAATATAACCTTACATGATCATATTTCAACTAACATTACAAACAATAAAAAATATCCTATAGTCCATACGACGTCCTGGTAATGACGTCAAGATCATCCCCATATGGGCTGTGATCTGGCCTAGTTCTGAACGTCACCGGAGTCACCGGAGGACGTTATCATAACGTCATCATGAGTCATGACGTCATTTGGCTTGCAGGGAATACTAGCAGTAGATGTAGCTCACTCTAATTTTAAATGGACTGACTGTTTTTTTATGTAATCGTTTTTTTATTGGTTTTATATAGGACATAACAACACAGACAACAGACTATAATGCATACAAACCATGACTAATTAAGCTATCAAACAAGAGTTGGAAACATAAGTCTTGTATAAAGTGGGGCAATCACACAGAGTAGAGATGACCCGTGATGGGACCCCAGCTCCCAGATGTATTCTAATGTTGCTAGACACAAACTCAAATGGACTGACTGTTAGTGTGTGTGTGTGTGTGTGTGTGTGTGTGTTAGTGTACTTCATAATGTAATGATTGTAACTGTTAATGTCATGTGTGTTCCTGACTGTACTTAATAATGTAATGATTGACCTGTGGAGGAGGCAGGCATCACATGAACGCATTCCTAGTTCAGTACGGTTATAAAAGGGAGAAGAAGAAAGTTCACTAAAGGGAGTGGTTTGGAATTGAGCCAGAGACGGCATAGTGCTGCATGGGCGGCAAGGGCTGCCACCCAATGTGATGTGATGTATGGACAGTCTATACTGTTGATGTATAACAGTACCAAAAGTAACCTCAAGTGACCCGTCAGATTGATCACACAGGGGCCTTTTCCACCGGCAAAGAACCGGTTCCAGAACCAGTGCCGGTTCAACTTTCTTGGGAACCTTGGTTCGTTCTTGCGAACCGGCTTGCGTTTCCACCAGATTGAACCATGATTGAACCAGAGGAACCAAGGATTTTGTGGTTCCCGTTCCGAACCAACTTTTACGGTTCGGAACCAACTCGGTTCTCGGTGGAAAAGCTCACCTCTGGTTCATCCCATAGGCGGGAGGAAGAACCCGAACCATTTCTTTGCTGGCCGAAAAGCGCCCTAGAGCACCAGCAGGTCAGATTCATCACACTTAGGGCGCTTTTCGAACGGGAACTACAAAATCCTTGGTTCCTCTGGTTCAATCTGGTTCAATCTGGTGGAAACGCAAGCCGGTTCACAAGACGAACCAAGGTTCCAAGAAAGTCGAACTGCACTGGTTCTTGAACCACGGTTATTTTGGTGGAAAAGAGCACCAGCAGGTCTGTCTCTGTTGAATTTCACCCTACCGTGAATAATGTGTGATCCTTACATTTTCCCAGTGAAACTTTCCATGGTTATTGAAGTTGTCTGCAGTTTGGAGATCTGCATTCTCAGTGATGGATTATAACTATAGGCTTATAAATTATAACTAATCATAAGTATTGCAGTTTGTTTTAAAGGCCCCACAGTGACATTCATATAACATACTGTATGCATTTTGGAGGGATTATTGTGTATGGTTTTGGAGAAAACTGTAAAACTGTGTATGAATGACATATTAAAGCAGGGGTCTTCAACGTTTTTCAGCCCAAGGAGCCCCTTAGCTGAGAGAGAGATGAAGCAGGACCCCCTTAGCTGAGAGAGAGAGAGAGAGAGAGAGAGAGAGAGAGAGAGAGAGAGAGAGAGGGGGGGGGGGGCAGGTGAAATGGAAAAGCAGGAGAAATGGTGAAATAAAAGGAGTCTCCTGCTAAATGGAGGATTGGCAGGTATGCAGTAGACTTGTTTCACTGATAATAATCTAGTTTGTTTTCAGTGGTATCTCGTGTCACTGTCTTCCGTGACTGTGGAGGAGGCGAGGCAACAGCATGTACAGTAGTCAAAATGAAAGTGAAAGAAACAAAGTGCACATGTAGAAACAGACAGGAGCCATTTTGATCCAGACACAATAAGTGAACTTAACATCTGGACAACATATTGGGATTATAAAACATCTGATGGACTAAAACTTGATAAGAAGTGTTGTTTTAATATCACTACTAGTCTACAACCACTTGGTTTTACACATGCAGAAACAGTTAAGCCTACTTTTTTCTACAACTAATAATAATACCACTCCCTGTCTAGTCTGCCTGTCTTAACTTGCTCTTTGTTAGCCCATGTATGAAGGGCATTGCCCATAAGGCCCCAATAAACACCTTGAAGCCAAACTCCAAATAGTCAGTTTAGAGGCTAATAAACTGAGAAACCGGACAACCTCCTTAATCCTTTCTGCCAAAAAAAAACTACTTGGATGAGAAAGTTGAGGAAAACATCCACAAACCACAAGACCTATGGAAGCTATTTAAAACTCAGCTAGGCTGTGGTGCTAAACTTAGATCCATAGCCAGCAACATATCCAACCCAAATCACCCTCCTCACTGATAGTCTTGATGTAGCCAAAAATCTCAACATCTACTTCACATCATCAAAAGTACAAAAGCATTGGCATGAAAATGCACTTAAAGTACCAAAAGTACAAAATGTTTGAAAATAGCCGACCTACAAGCTCGATGTGACGCGTTGTGAGCTTGTAGATCGGCTATATTCGAATCGAATGGCCTTGGTATAGAATAGGGCATATTTGTTAGTGTATGTTTTATAATACCGGTAGCAGAGCAGAACATAAGAGCAGAGAATTCAGAAAATAATGATGGCTATTATTTAACGCTATGAATGACTCATGGATTTGGTATAATGATTATGACGGTACCGTCATGATTTTCACTCGACGGCCTTTCAAATCGGATGGAACTCCGTTGGTTTCTATTGTGAGTTAACAGTAACATCCGGTCTAGAGCCCGCCTACTGTATCCGGTAATTTGCACACATCAATACACGCAGCGTTTCTGTTCCAGACCGGATCTGCAACATGCAAAGATACTTTATCCCTAATCTCACGTCACCAGGCTTTCTCGGGGGAAATCCCCACCTCACCAGTTTACTGTAAACCACGTGATCTAGGAGAAGCGGGTATTTATTGTATTTATTGTGAATGTAGTGAAAAGTAATGAAAAGTTTTAGGCTACAATCAAAATAATCTGTAAAAAATATATTAAAATCTATTTTAATAAAGCAACTGCTGAACCAGTCGACATCTCAAAGCTGCAGTCCATAACTTAGTTTAGTGAATAAAACATTATTTTAACCATGGTAGAGTATGTTAATTAATAGTATTATTAACATGATATTCCAACGTCTACCTCAGACCAGCTGTTAGTTCTGTTGTTGCAACAGCTGCGTCTCCCTGCTCTTCTACTCTATGGTCTAGTAGGACCCCTGCTGGTTGACAAGAGCTACTGCATGCTTCTGCATCTACTGTAGTCTCAGCATTATGTTGGTGATATTGTTACCTCAGGGGTCATGCTTATGTTCCCACGACCCTATGTTCCCTCAACCCTATGTTCCCTCAGCCCAAAATAGACAGATAGGTTAGGTTTAGGCATAGTTTTAATGAGGTTAGGGTTATCATTCACCAGGTTAACATTCACCAAGTTAGCATTCACCAGTGTTGGCAGGTTGGCATTCAACAGCATTGGCAGGTCAGCATTCACCAGGTTAGCATTCACTAGCATCGGCAGGTTAGCATTCAAAAGGTCAGAATTCACCAGCGTCGGCAGGTTAGCATTCAAAAGGTCAGAATTCACCAGCGTCGGCAGGTTAGCATTCAAAAGGTTTGCATTCACCAGCATCGGACCAATGAGACGTCGGACCAATGTCCAGGCTGAGGGAACATAGGGTCTATTTTTGGAGCTGAGGGAACATACGGTCCTATTTTGGTATGTGGGAACATAGGGCTGAGGGAACATAGGGCTGAGGGAACATATGGCTGAGGGAAAATATGGCTGAGGGAACATAGGGCTGAGGGAACATATGGCTGAGGGAAAATATGGCTGAGGGAACATATGGCTGAGGGAACATATGGCTGAGGGAACATATGGCTGAGGGAACATAGGGCTGAGGGAACATATGGCTGAGGGAACATAGGGCTGAGGGAACATATGGCTGAGGGAACATAGGGCTGAGGGAACATATGGCTGAGGGAACATAGGGCTGAGGGAACATATGGCTGAGGGAAAATATGGCTGAGGGAACATAGGGCTGAGGGAACATATGGCTGAGGGAACATATGGCTGAGGGAAAATATGGCTGAGGGAACATATGGCTGAGGGAACATACGGTCCTATTTTGGGATGTGGGAACATATGGCTGAGGGAACATAGGGCTGAGGGAACATATGGCTGAGGGAACATAGGGCTGAGGGAACATATGGCTGAGGGAACATAGGGCTGAGGGAACATATGGCTGAGGGAACATAGGGCTGAGGGAACATAGGGCTGGTGGAGCTTGAGCATAGACCCGTTGCCTCATGTTCACAGTTAATATCTGAATGTAATCATCCTATGTCAATGGCATGTTGATAATACAGCCCCTAGAAACGTTGTGCTCCTCCGGAAATCTACATTTCATTCCAAATTAAATGTAAGTGAATGGGAAATGTACTTGTCCAAAGGACAAGCTGCCTCAAAAAGTTAATGTCAAGCCCTGTACAGAATGAGATAAAAATATTACTGCCGCTGTTCTACAATAAAGGATGCTGATGGTTAATGCCATGTGTCTATAGCATGTTCTGTTTTCTGATCTATTTTATTGACTGCAACCTTGACAGGTTTAATAAAGAGCAACATGGAGAGCAAGAAGGAGGAAGCTGACAAACATCACATCCACAGAGCAGAGTCTCCAACACCCAGCTGTGTGTCTGTGAAGAGTGACGCGTCTAAAGGACTTCCTCTTAACTTCAGTGAACCTGGACCTCCAAACACACCGTATTTCAATCCTCCTATACAATATATAACACTATAACATGACAAAGTGATCTCATGCATCTGGTTGCACGGCCATGCTGATAACCCCCGAGGCGAAGCGGTTCAACTGATCCTGATGGTAAAATAGAAAGGAGACTTGAATTCGGTCCATTATATCTCCCCTTTAATAATACCATTTGGTATTGTATTTTATATCATTATTATCGTTGATTGGTCACCTTTACAACGCGGTACAGCTTGTAAGTATCGGGCATTCGTGGAATGAATACCCCACACCACACCAAACGTGTGGTGTGGGGTAGCGCCGACCCATGTTTTGCCAGAATGGCCTTTAATGTTCTGTTGGTATTCACCTTTGTTGCTTGGAGCATTGAAGACTGCAATCTCCCACAGTAATAAGGACAAGAAAAACACATATTGGCCATATATACATTTAGTTAATTTTACACACAGTGTCAGGGACCTCAGTAGTGTGTGGAAGATCCATATGCAGCCACAACAGCTTGACACCTCCTCCTCATGCTGGTCAACCTAGCCACATTTTGCTGTGGGATGGCATCCCATTCCTCAAACAGGATTTGTCACAAGTCGGCCAACGTGGTTCTTGTTGGTCTCTCTAGCACGTACAGCTCACCCAAACTGACCCCACAAGTGTTCAATTGGGTTCCATCCTCTCCACTCCCAAATTCTGGAGGAATTCTCTGATTATCCTGGGCTGGCTCTGTGGGGGGCGAGCTTTGTCATCCTGGAGGATAGCAGCTGCATTAGGTCACAAATTCTGGCAAAACCCATGCTCAGGTGCTAGGCACACACCTGTGACTGGTACACAACTGTGACTGGCACACACCTGTGATTGGCACACACCTGCCAGCACTTGAAGCCCAAAACGAGAGTGAATAACAGCAGTACAGTATTAAAGGCCATTTTGGAAAAATGTTGGTCTGCGCTACCCACACGTTTGGCTGTGTTGCTCATTCCACGAATACCCGATGCTTACAAGCTGCCCCTCGTTATAAAGGTGACTAATCAACGATAGAGATGATATAAAACAAAATAATAATTATATTATTTATTTATTTTATTAAAGGGGAGATATAATGGACCGAAGTCAAGTCTCCTTAATTTCTTTGCATGGTTTATATTACACACTTTTGCTTGGGACCCCCTGGAACCCCCTCAAGGACCCCTGGGGGCCCCGAACCCCACTTTAAGAACCACCAATCTATGTATCAAACTATCTAATATCTAAATGTGTACAACAAGCTAAGGACTGATATCTATCTATGCAACCAACTATGAAATATCGATCTGTCTATACAACAACCTTTTTCTTCGTCTCCCTTTTATAACTGTTTCTATTGCTATTGTTTGTAGTTGGTTCTGTTGTTTCAACAATGAAGAGCCAAAACAGTGCTACTCTCTCATACTACATACAAATACAATTACTTTTTCATTCACATGATAAATAAACATTTGTATGATTTCCAGTAGTCACAGAGCAAAGTCTCCAACACCCAGCTGTGTGTCTATGAAGAGTGACGCGTCTAAAGGACATCCTCCTGTCTTCAGTGATGAACCAAAGTATGTTAATATATAATAATATAATAATATATATAATATATAGCACTATAACATGACGAAGTGATCTCATGCTAAGTTACATGTGCAAATGACTATAAAACATGACATGTTCATATTCAATTGTTAGCTATTAAGTTAGTGTTCAGTTTGTAAAAGAAGTGGTACAAATCACAACACTGTGTTCAGTGGTGAAGTGATTGATTGTTATCTCTGCCAGCATATGTCTGTCTGTGCCTACCTGCCTGCCTGTTTCTTGAAACATTTCTGCCTGCCTTTTATCATTCTTATCGTTGATTAGGGAGGGGTTGTTTTTTATTGAGGGGTACTACTGGAGAAAATGTATAAGCCCTGATATAAAATGCCATGACCCTCCATCTCAATTGGGGGAAAAATCAATGACCCTCCCTACGCATTAAACAAAAAAAGATTGACCCCCCCCCCCCCCCCCCCCCCCCCAAAACATGACATTTACCACAGTAAAATTATGCCTAAAACCTAAACGTATAGTTATTCCTAACCAGTGGCGAGGTCAGAACAGAGAAGCAAGTTCTGGGTAGGCACTGCAAAACATTTTTTTCCCTTTTTTTGGGGGGGTATTATTAAAGGGGAGATATAATGGACCAAAATCAAGTCTCCTTACTTTTTGTGCACAGTTTATATTACACACTTTTGCTTGGGACCCCCTGGAACCCCCTGGGGGACCCCAAACCCCACTTAAAGGAGTAGTTCACCCCCAAAATGACTTTTTTTCTATTGATTAGTCATGCCATGGAGACTAGAGTTCAATAATATTTTTTGGTTTTAGTCACATTCCTAAGACAAAAATTTGATTCGAGTAAATCTAGGGACAGATTCCAACTTTGGAATATCTATATCTGTCTATACAACAACATTCTTCTCCTTTTGTATTACTGTTTCTATTGCTATTTTTTGTAGTTTTTCCTTTTATTTCAACATTGAAGAGCCCAAAACAGATCTACTCTCTCATACTACATACAAATAAAATGACTTTTTCATTCACATGATAAATGTATAAACATTTGTATGATTCCAGTCACAGGGCAGAGTATCCAACACCCAGCTGTGTGTCTATGAAGAGTGACGCATCTAAAGGACATCCTCCTGTCTTCAGTGATCAACCAAAGTATGTTAATTCTCCTATAGAATATGCAGTATAACACTATAACATGATGAAGTGATCTCATACTAAGTTACGTGCAAATAACTATAAAACATGACATGTTCATATTCAATCGTCAGCTATTAAATGTAATACCTACAATTCCAAATAAGTGCTTGTCAGGGTGGGGATCCCCAGTTCAAATATGTTTATTTTGGGGGTCGCGGCCTAAAAAGGTTTGAGAACCCCTGGTATAGAGCATTTACAAATTCATCTACCAGGGGCATTGACAACTCATTCTTATGACTTCCTATCTAGCCAAGCTTTATAAACTATATATATTTTTAAAGAGAAAACAAAAAATACAAAATAATAAGCGAATATTCGACTTTGGTGAACAACATCGAATAGTGACTTTGATATTCGAATATTCAAATATATTCGGTGAATGCCCTAGTGTCAACAATCCAGCTAAGGAGACAGATTTTAGTGAAGCTTAGATAGGGGAAGGGGAGGGGAGAGGTCAAGAGGGCAGCCATACCAGAGCTGACTCACCCACCCCACAGTCCCTTCAGGACTTCCACCTTCCTTCGATCAGGGCCCACTCGACAATCTCCAAAGCCTTCTTCACGGCCCACCCATCAGACCACTGAAGTGGTCAGAGACCCCAGACCGCCAGTGGTGTCCAGACTGGACCTGCAGGTGCCCAACCAGGTGTCAGCCACTGCATTGTCAGCCAGCACAGTGGTGGAAAATGTACTCACATTCTTTACCTTAGTACAGGGATTTTCAAAGTGGGTGACGGGGCACCCTGGGTTGCCGCGACGGCCATACCCGAGGGAAGTAGGGGTGCTGGGGGTGCGACCGTACCCTCTCCCCCAGGTCCCACCGCACCCCCTAAAGGGGGATTGGGGGAAAAATGTTGCCCCTCGGCAAGTAGAGGCTCTGACATCAGTGGCGTGAAGTAGGAGCTATTGGCTACTTCTATTTGCAGTACAATTTCAAAATAAACATGTGTTGAATGATCGATTGTATAGACAAAAAAAAAAGAAAGACTCTTGTTTTGAAATGTGCTTCTGGGCACTGTTTAGAGAGGAAATCGCTTTCAAAGGACTTCCCTTTTAACTTGTCTGAGCGTCTGTCTCTCCGTGCGTACCATGCGTCATGGACTCGGTGAAATATAACAACACGGGCATAAAGGAATATAAACAGAACACCAAGACAACGGTTACACGGCGGCAGTCCGACGTGGCGGGATTCCGACCATTGACTTCAATGGGTCGGAATGCAGGGGTGCACCCACTTTTCTATAGACACCGGCACTCCGAATTGGTGACACGTCGCCTCTCCGACACGTCGGCTTTTCGACAATATTGACTTCACCTTAATTAATTATGCATTAATAATGTTTTACCAATTTATATATCCGCACCATCCGTCACCCCATGCATCTTGCACCAGAAATGCATTGGTTTAGCCTACAGACTGTATGTTTGTCTTTTTTCTGCTGCAGTGCGCTGATGCAGTCAGACACTCACAGAGAGAGAGAGCGAGTGAGAGCGAGAGAGAGAGAGAGAGAGAGAGAGAGAGAGAGAGAGAGAGAGAGACACACACACACACACACACACACACACACACACAGCTTGTTAGTCTTGCTAGGCCTACTTGCTGCTTTGCAATAGGCCGCCGCCTATGCACGTATAGATCTATGAAAGAGATTAAACTTGTGCAGCGCTACCAGCCTACCATAGAGGTAAGGTGGGTCAGTGCGACCAGGCATCCGTGATGCTGATCCGAGTTAAGTGGTGGTCACAGCTGTTTCGTTTTATTGTGGACTAGTGTGAAAAATTAACAAATGTTAGCCTACAAAATAGCCTAACACACACTCACACAGACACAAGCATTCAGATATTTATTTCCTGCATTATTTCATCCGCGGTTATCCAAAAAATGATTAATAATTATATTTGATTGATCCATCCGCCCGCACCGCGGTAATTTGTTAAAAGACAGGGGAAATCATGATTGAAAGGCCATGGCCACTAACATACAATTGTCTGTCTGCGGTGGAACCGTGGTGGAACTAACATTTGGACTATAGGCCTATTAGGCAAAACAGCAGCAATTCACCACTTCACCCATGCACTTCCGTCACTTTCTCTGATGGTCCGTGCAGTTCATGGTGCAGTTACGTAATCTCTACTCCTTTCAAGTTCAAATTGGCCATTAGGTACAGCGTGTAGCTTATGGGCCATCATCAACTCTTTGATTGATCTACCAGCTGTGAGTTAACAACTCGACGCACGGCGCGCCCCGTCTATCCAATGCGAATTATCCTTGAAACGTAGAAGCATTAGGCCTACAGTATATTTGGGCCTGAAAACTAGTTCCCCCCCAAAAAAAGCAATAAACATAAATACACTGCTTACTATTTCAAATAATAAACAAACAATTTGGTGTAGGGCTGGTGTAGGGAGATTAAATCAACGGTAAGTCACATCCCTTTCATATTTTTTAAAAATACTTATTTAAACCCTTGCTCTGACTCAATCTCTTTAGAAGCCGAATACCCGGCCTATGCACCCATATTGCGGCCTCCCCGTCACTCCCGTCTCCTGTTTTTTTTTTAACTCTTTTTAACACAATAGAAAAATAGAACCATCTGTAAAGCTGCATTAGTTTTAAACACAAACTATTCTATTCACATAAACCAAAAGTTCAGAGTTAAAGCTGAGCACTCTCAACATTAGTGGGTTTAAACCTTTCAAAAGTGCTTAAGTCAATACTGCAATGAAGAAGTATACTCTGTAACACGTAAGTAGGGTAATCAAAATTTACTTGAGTATGTTCACGTGTACTCAGAACCAAGTAATACAAAGGTATTCGTTATGCAAAAGAACAAACAAAAAACAAATAGCCTACAATGCATAAACATCGTCCTAAAACAAAAACATACTTAAAAATGAAAATAATGTAGGCTATAATCAAAAAAGGAAAGAAAGAAAAGAAACATCTAACACAAAACCCTACAAAAAGTTGTGGATGCAGTGCTTGACAGCGTCCCAGTACTGCTCCAAGGTCCTCCTCCCCCGCCTGTATTGGTGCCGGAGACTCCGAAGCCTGTTAGAGAATGTATTAATATTAATGTTAGTAGCTGAACCGTTTTTGTTGTGCACATAATACGTTCTATATAACGCAGCAAATTTAGAGGAGCATTCACAGGCCTCCACCTGATCCCTGGACCCCATGCCTATACAGCATTGTATTATTTCAATACATAAATAAAATAAAAAAGACTCTCTAACCTCTCCTCCAACTGTCTCCATTTCCGCCGCTGCTGGGGTGCTGGAGATCCTCTTTCTGCAATGGCCACCACCGTCTCCACCATCTTCTGCTCGTCCTTGAGACACCTGATGAAAACCCAGATCGAAGGGTGCTGTCTATCCACTCTGTTGTTCCATCTGTGATGGAAACCTGAAATAATCATAGATTTATAAGAACTATGCAGGACACATGGACATGGAAATAAAGAGAAACTAATAATAATAATAATACGGGTAGTAATAATAATAATAATAACAATATTAATGAATCAATTAATTAATTACCCTCCACTGCGTTGTTGCTCCTATTGTCCGATCGACGCCTATGGACGCACCATACAGCAGGCTGGAACAGGGCCTGCTCTCCCACGTACGTCCCTGAAATTTTGCCTCAGGAGGGCGACGGGCAGGTAGCCAGTTGCCATGGCCTTCCTGAGCCATCCTCTCAGGGCCTCGTCGTGCCGGTATGGACCTGCAGAGGTTGAGACAAGAGGTACAATTTAGGCTACTTAAACTTGTATCTTTTCACACAAAAAAAGAGCTCAATTAACATTTTGTGTTGTGTTCTGTTAATACCATCACTAACCTGCCAGGCCAATTTCCTGCACCTTCCTCCAAAGGCTCTGACACAGGTGAAAGAAACACCCCGTTACGCGCGTCTGTGGCAGCTCCGCTCTGAAGGCGTTCATCATCGCCATTTCGTAATCCATAAGGACTTTCTCAGGTCTCCATCTTACATGGATGGAAGGACAAACAGTAAAATAAATAAATACATATATTCTCTATAAAATATTAAAATGCTAGGTGCAGTGAGACACATGAGCGTCTCTCTCTCTCTCTCTCTCTCTTTCTCTTTCTCTCTCACACACACACACACACACACACACACACACACACACACACACACACACACACACAGCGCGCAGAGAATGAAATGGAAAAGTGGTTACTTACGGATGGCCCGTCACGCGTTCCACCCTCCTCTTGATGAGGCGGAGGACCGACTGGTACATTGCCTGAGTCTTGCCGCTCATTAAGACCATTACAAATGGCACCACGCGCTCCATGTACAGGCCATGTATAGTTGCAAATTGTGCGTAAGGCCTTGGGCACGTCTTAAACGTGGCGTCCATGTAAATCTGAAACATGTCAAATTACATAAATTAGACCTGTCGGCTATCATATTGCCCCAACACCGTTTGTTTGATCAAGCATTGATATTATTAAACATTTAAATGATTAGGCATTTCATTTGACTGATTCTCACCTGCCGACACTGGCTCAGTTTGTCGAAGTTCTCTTCAGTTCCAAAAACTAAGTAGCCATGCGGGCGATTGTGTTTGGCGAGGAAATCGTCCCCTCTCCAAGTCAATGCCCACTCATCCGCTACGGCCACGTCTTCCACTCTGGGGGGGATGGGAGGCATTAGCCTGGCACGTGCCCTCTCCAAGCGAGATTTGACCGCGTCCCAGGGGGGAACGTGGCGAATGTCGGCCGTTTGGGCTACGATTAGGTCATAGACCCTCTTGACGGGAACGGTAGGGTCTGCCTCCACCTGTCTGAGCATCTGTTGGATCACAGCCGTGGTGGCTATGAGATCTGGCTCTCCTGCGTGGCCGTGGTTACCTGGCGGCCTAGTAATAACTATTGCTGGATCAGCCTCAGACACATCTAACCACCTGGTGTGGATCCAAACGTTGCACCCAGTGCGGGCACAACGCCAATAGATTTTATTCTCGTTTATCTTGACCTTGTTTCTAAGGTATCTAAATTCATCAAGGATGAGGGCCTTTCCTCCGCGACTGTTTGCCACCTGCAAGTACGCCATCATCGGTGTTGGAAAAGAGAATCCTGCCCAGGTGGGACGCTCTTTTATAGACTGGGACATAATTTCATTGATTAACATCTGCTTCCAATACACGATTGCCTCAAACTCATTGGACTTTGCGAATTGAATACTTTATTGGCACTGTTTTTATCGTGCCGACCTGTCTGTCTGTGGTGATGATGACTGATGAGGAACTGTCCGTGGTGTTGAAATGCTGTGCGCAATTACGCACGGCTGCTGCAACCATCCAGCGCGTCTGTGAAGCTGTGAACTCTGTGCTCTACTCGCTATCGAAAATCTAGCTGTGTTCTATAAGAGAGAGAGAGAGAGAGAGAGAGAGAAATCAATGACAAACAATTATTATTCGATAGCGAGTAGAGCACAGAGTTCACAGACGCGCTGGATGGTTGCAGCAGCCGTGCGTAATTGCGCACGGCATTTCAACACCACGGACAGTTCCTCATCAGTCATCATCACCACAGACAGACAGGTCGGCACGATAAAAACAGTGCCAATAAAGTATTCAATTCGCAAAGTCCAATGAGTTTGAGGCAATCGTGTATTGGAAGCAGATGTTAATCAATGAAATTATGTCCCAGTCTATAAAAGAGCGTCCCACCTGGGCAGGATTCTCTTTTCCAACACCGATGATGGCGTACTTGCAGGTGGCAAACAGTCGCGGAGGAAAGGCCCTCATCCTTGATGAATTTAGATACCTTAGAAACAAGGTCAAGATAAACGAGAATAAAATCTATTGGCGTTGTGCCCGCACTGGGTGCAACGTTTGGATCCACACCAGGTGGTTAGATGTGTCTGAGGCTGATCCAGCAATAGTTATTACTAGGCCGCTAGGTAACCACGGCCACGCAGGAGAGCCAGATCTCATAGCCACCACGGCTGTGATCCAACAGATGCTCAGACAGGTGGAGGCAGACCCTACCGTTCCCGTCAAGAGGGGTCTATGACCTAATCGTAGCCCAAACGGCCGACATTCGCCACATTCCCCCCTGGGACGCGGTCAAATCTCGCTTGGAGAGGGCACGTGCCAGGCTAATGCCTCCCATCCCCCCCAGAGTGGAAGACGTGGCCATAGCGGATGAGTGGGCATTGACTTGGAGAGGGGACGATTTCCTCGCCAAACACAATCGCCGGCATGGCTACTTAGTTTTTGGAACTGAAGAGAACTTCGACAAACTGAGCCAGTGTCGGCAGGTGAGAATCAGTCAAATGAAATGCCTAATCATTTAAATGTTTAATAATATCAATGCTTGATCAAACAAACGGTGTTGGGGCAATATGATAGCCGACAGGTCTAATTTATGTAATTTGACATGTTTCAGATTTACATGGACGCCACGTTTAAGACGTGCCCAAGGCCTTATGCACAATTTGCAACTATACATGGCCTGTACATGGAGCGCGTGGTGCCATTTGTAATGGTCTTAATGAGCGGCAAGACTCAGGCAATGTACCAGTCGGTCCTCCGCCTCATCAAGAGGAGGGTGGAACGCGTGACGGGCCATCCGTAAGTAACCACTTTTCCATTACATTCTCTGCGCGCTGTGTGTGTGTGTGTGTGTGTGTGTGTGTGTGAGAGAGAAAGAGAAAGAGAGAGAGAGAGAGAGACGCTCATGTGTCTCACTGCACCTAGCATTTTAATATTTTATAGAGAATATATGTATTTATTTATTTTACTGTTTGTCCTTCCATCCATGTAAGATGGAGACCTGAGAAAGTCCTTATGGATTACGAAATGGCGATGATGAACGCCTTCAGAGCGGAGCTGCCACAGACGCGCGTAACGGGGTGTTTCTTTCACCTGTGTCAGAGCCTTTGGAGGAAGGTGCAGGAAATTGGCCTGGCAGGTTAGTGATGGTATTAACAGAACACAACACAAAATGTTAATTGAGCTCTTTTTTTGTGTGAAAAGATACAAGTTTAAGTAGCCTAAATTGTACCTCTTGTCTCAACCTCTGCAGGTCCATACCGGCACGACGAGGCCCTGAGAGGATGGCTCAGGAAGGCCATGGCAACTGGCTACCTGCCCGTCGCCCTCCTGAGGCAAAATTTCAGGGCCTTTTGCGCGACCAGAGAGACACGCAGGCTGATTCGGCGCTACCCTGCAATTGATGACTTTATCCAATACATGGAGGGGACGTAAGTGGGAGAGCAGGCCCTGTTCCATCCTGCTGTATGGTGCGTCCATAGGCGTCGATCGGACAATAGGAGCAACAACGCAGTTAATTAATTGATTCGTTAATATTGTTATTATTATTATTATTACTACCCGTATTATTATTATTATTAGTTTCTCTTTATTTCCATGTCCATGTGTCCTGCATAGTTCTTATAAATCTATGATTATTTCAGGTTTCCATCACAGATGGAACAACAGAGTGGATAGACAGCACCCTTCGATCTGGGTTTTCATCAGGTGTCTCAAGGACGAGCAGAAGATGGTGGAGACGGTGGTGGCCATTGCAGAAAGAGGATCTCCAGCACCCCAGCAGCGGCGGAAATGGAGACAGTTGGAGGAGAGGTTAGAGAGTCTTTTTTATTTTATTTATGTATTGAAATAATACAATGCTGTATAGGCATGGGGTCCAGGGATCAGGTGGAGGCCTGTGAATGCTCCTCTAAATTTGCTGCGTTATATAGAACGTATTATGTGCACAACAAAAACGGTTCAGCTACTAACATTAATATTAATACATTCTCTAACAGGCTTCGGAGTCTCCGGCACCAATACAGGCGGGGGAGGAGGACCTTGGAGCAGTACTGGGACGCTGTCAAGCACTGCATCCACAACTTTTTGTAGGGTTTTGTGTTAGATGTTTCTTTTCTTTCTTTCCTTTTTTGAAATTATAGCCTACATTATTTTCATTTTTAAGTATTTTTTTGTTTTAGGACGATGTTTATGCATTGTAGGCTATTTGTTTTTTGTTTGTTCTTTTGCATAACGAATACCTTTGTATTACTTGGTTCTGAGTACACGTGAACATACTCAAGTAAATTTTGATTACCCTACTTACGTGTTACAGAGTATACTTCTTCATTGCAGTATTGACTTAAGCACTTTTGAAAGGTTTGAACCCACTAATGTTGAGAGTGCTCAGCTTTAACTCTGAACTTTTGGTTTATGTGAATAGAATAGTTTGTGTTTAAAACTAATGCAGCTTTACAGATGGTTCTATTTTTCTATTGTGTTAAAAAGAGTAAAAAAAAAAACAGGAGACGGGAGTGACGGGGAGGCCGCAATATGGGTGCATAGGCCGGGTATTCGGCTTCTAAAGAGATTGAGTCAGAGCAAGGGTTTAAATAAGTATTTTTAAAAAAATATGAAAAGGATGTGACTTAGCCTACCTTTGATTTAATCTCCTCCTAGTCTCTAGAACGTGGACCCTTTTTATACCATATTATAATGGTGAACAACAGGAATTGCCATGGCAACCTCCTTGTAGGCAGTTTGAAGTTGGGACGCGCTCCATTTGTACTGAAGAGCGCCCCAAAGAAGCGCTCAGACTACCGTGACCGTTGGCTGCATCTATTAGGTTTAGTTTAGTGATGGGCTGGCATGAAGACTGAAGAGAGAGAGGACGGACGTTCCATCCAGCTCTATTAGACACCACAATTAATATTTATAGACTAGATGTGTATGGCTTGTGTGTTCATTGACAGGGTCAGTGATCACTCTCTAATCACATGCAGGCAGGCAGGCAGGCACGCACGCACGCACGCACGCACGCACACACACACACACACACACACACACACACACACACACACACACACACACACACACAGCGGTGAGACAGGGAGAGGAGAGAGAGAGAGAGAGAGAGAGAGAGAGAGAGAGAGAGAGAGAGAGAGATTTTCTTTTAGATCAAATTGATTCAATGATCGCTCCCAGCCTGCCATGCATATCTCTCTCTCTCCCTCTCTCGCTGGCATATGAGCAAGACACATGTAAACTTTTATTCAATACAAGGAGTAGCCTATTAATGAAGGATTAATTGTTCACAGGTGCACTTGTCATCCTGACCCGAGGCTTCAATCGCAACTGCAAAAAACCCTGCAACTGGAGTTCTGACAGGTCCTGACGGGTCCGAAAGGTGGTCTTTCGAAGTGTCGGAATGGGGGGGTTTCGAAATGGGGGGGGTCCCGGGGGTCGGAGTGGCGGGGTGAAGTAAAGGGGGCGTTTCGAAGCTTGGTTGTTTCGGAAAGGAAACCCGTTACCCAAGACAACACAACCTAGGCTATAAAGGCATTAAACATCGGCCTCTGCTAGTCCTCGCGTCTTCACTGGTGAGTCGTGGCTATATAGACTTTTAATGATGAATGCTATGCTATGCTACTGTGCTGGCTAATGTACTGTTTGGGCTAGTGGCTAATGGCTATGGTGAACCACAGCTGTTTCCTAACACTGGGGTCGAGACCGATGTGGCGGACACATTGCGAAGCGACTCGTTGTGAGCTTGTAGATCTGCTATTTTCATTACTTGTTTGGTACAGGGTACCCTAACGTTTAATGTCTCTTGGTTCACGGGCTAAAACGTTTGGGAACCATCATGCTTGCTGTTGTAGACAGTGGTGTAAAGTAACTAAGTAGATTAACTGAAAAGCTCTGGGAACTGAATGATTTTATGAAACTGGCACTTGTTGTCTGACTGTTGGTACCAAGAAATCCAGACTATATCTTGCTGGATGGTGCATGTGGAGATGCAAAGGGAAAGCCGTTCCCGATTGTGTTACATTTAGCTGAAAAATAGACTGCGGAAACCCGAATAAAACACGATCAAAACCGCATAAATGGCGACGGCAGTCCAGGGGTGCCGCAAGATCATTTTAAACTTGAAGTACAAAGTTATTTTCAGTCAGTTCTAACCAAAATGGCTAAGCAAAGCCCTGCTTCATCATACAAGACTGTCGCACAAAACTAGTGAAAACAGCCGATCTACAAGCGCGAGGCGTTGTGCGCTTTTAGATCGGCTGTTTTCACTAGTTTAGTACATTTTATAGATGATAAATACAAAACGAACCCGACAATGACGATATGCTATAAATATAAGGTGCTGGGAGTGAAAATTATAATGTAGGGGTGCCTCGGATTAAAAAATATATATACAGTATATTTATGGGGTGCCCTGAGACCAAAAAGTTTGGGAACCTCTGCTTTAGTAAACGTATCAATACTAATGTAGAAATACTCCGTTACAATAGAGGTCCTGTATTCAAACATTTACCTGAGTAAAAGTACAAAAGTATAATTTGTATCAACATATACGTAAAGTACCAAAAGTAGAAGGTACTCAAAATGTCAATTATATACAATAGCCGATCTACAAGCTCACAATGTAAATGTAGGAGGAGTGAGTCTGCAGTCCAGACCTAAAAAAATACATTTGATGTCACATTGAATTATTTCTCACTTTGACAGGAACGGCCCCACTCATCCTAGCTGCAACAAAAAAAGAGGAAGAGGTCTTTTTGTGTCTGTATATACTGTATTCAATATGTATCTTTTTTTTTCATGTTAACAGGACCTCCCTCAGCTAACAAATTGGAAATATACTCAACACCAATTGTTGGTACTTTGTTTAAAAATGCAGGGGTTGAAAACAAACCGACAATGTCCATTTATTTATGTATTTATTACAAAACAAAAACAAACTGTGCATATGAGATTACTACATGTAAATAGAATACAGAGGGGGGGGGGGGGGGGGGGAAATAACATCATTTGTCCAGGAACAACTCTTATAATGTCAAATACATAGTTCGAAAAGCAGTCCACTTTAGCCAAAAAAAGCATTTATACAGGTAGATACGCAATGAAATTCTCAGTGTTATCACTCTTCTTTTTCTTCTTTTTTTTCATTAAAATTAAACAACTGAGGATTTTACTGTGTAGAAGACAGTGAGACGTGTAAAACTGATAAGCGATAAGAGAGTTTTCACACTAACTATCCTCGCCCCACGTCAGAGCCATGATGATGCTGCAGCTGATGTCAACCTCACAGACCTGTCATGTGATTCCTGGCGGTTCCAGCAGAGGGCTCCAGTCAGCTCACCTAACATAGCAGGCCAATGCAAGGAAAGCTTATGTTGGCACCAATATTTGTCAGTTCTATTGCAATATAAAAAATGTAATAAAAAAAAAAAGAAATAGTGAAAAAGTATTAGAGGAAATAGACACCATACTAAATGCCTAAAACCATAGTTTTACACTTTGGATATATAATATAAAAAGAAGGAAAATACGAGCTTATTGGTGTATTTGGCTGTCAGCGGTGAAACATTCTTAATAGCCTATTATATGATTTGTACATTGACTGAGGACTGTTGCAAATTACTTGTCACAAAATTCAGAGTACAAATAAAAAAAGTCCTGAAAAATATGGTTCTGTCTATACATTATGCTGCATATTTCTATTTTTACTGCCCTGTTCATGTCCAAGGTTTTATCAAATGAGCACTTTTCATTCTATTTTCATGGTCCTCAATAATGCTCATTATACGATGGCACCATTTCTGTCTACTCACCCTGTATCTCAGAGGAGGAACCTGCCTACCAGTGACATAATCGATAGGCATAGCAGTATTTGGTAATTGTCTTACGTTATTAAATGCAAGAACAGTATGGCTTCTATTCCCATGGAATCAACATGGATGCTGTCATTGGTCGGCAGGTTTCAAACTGTCCACTCCATCGATGCTGTCATTGGTAGGCAGGTTTCAAACTGTCCACAGCCCACCAATGAGACCACAGTAGACAATTGTCTACAATAGACAGTAGACAATAATTGGCTAATAATGAGCATTAGTGATGACCAATTATATAAAGATGATGTTGAAAAGGGGGAAGTGCTCCTTTAATTCCTTGTAGCTGTGTCAGTCACATTCCAAGAGACAACTAATGTAAATGCGTCCAAATTGATTCCACTCAGTACACCACTTCTGGATTTCTGGTTTAGAACAAAAACATTATGACATTTAACACCTGATTATGTTGCACAAAAAAGGTGCTAACTTCCCTGATCAATGTAGTTGAGAAGAGATGGGAATTGACAAAACGTTGGAGAATATTTGAGCAAGAATCCTTTGTTTTTGTTCAAAGATTCCACCGATTTTTTGAGTATTTTTGAATAGGGCTTAAGTGGTTAAGCAATGTAAATGAACTTTGTTGAAATGAGTGGTGGTGAATGTATCTCTCAGGTGGGTGTTGAGTTCAGATGTTTAAACTTCTGCTTTGTTCTGGGCCAGACTCTCCTCACCGTCTGTCTCTTCCTCAGGCACCTGACAAAACAAGAGACAAAGGTGTTTTGTTTTCAAGCAGTGCCACATGGGATTGGAGTAACCCAATCTTTGACAAAGAGAGAGTGTCAGGTTTTTCTCCTTAACACATAACTCCATAGGACACGCTACTGTAGGCCTATAAATTGGAGACCTCACGGTCCAAGAAAAGATTACAGAGGCGCCGCACCGGCCCCGACTCCTGAAAATGCTATCCTAGGTTTGAGTGAGCCAGCTCTGCAATCTGAATGACTGTTAAAACACTTGTTTAAATGGGTGAATCATTAAGTACCTAACTTGTAACATTGCTTCCATATCGCTAGATTTTAATTTCTTGTCATTGTCACTTGGAAATAAAATTGGCTTACATGTGCATGATGATTTATAAAATGTTATATTCACATGGATTATTTATTAGTGTGTTAAATATAAATTTTGCAGCGGATACATGTGTCCAGATGCCTGTCAGATGGTCAGACAATGTTGCTCCACATGTCTACAATGGAACAAAGTGGTGTAGATAAGTCCACTCGCTCCGAATTTGACATGAGATCTGAGTGTATCGTACGCCAACATCAAAGTCACGATGCGATGCAGACAATTGATATTTAGAGGGGTGACAATCTCACCTCCCAGTAAATAGAGTGATATCTAGAGGGGTGATAACCTCACCTCCCAGTAAATAGAGTGATATCTAGAGTGGTGATAATCTCACCTCCCAGTAAATAGAGTGATATTTAGAGTGTTGATAACCTCACCTCCCAGTAAATAGAGTGATATTTAGAGTGTTGATAATCTCACCTCCCAGTAAATAGAGTGATATTTAGAGTGGTGATAACCTCACCTCCCAGTAAATAGAGTGATATTTAGAGTGTTGATAATCTCACCTCCCAGTAAATAGAGTGATATCTAGAGGGGTGATAATCTCACCTCCCAGTAAATAGAGTGATATCTAGAGTGTTGATAATCTCACCTCCCAGTAAATAGAGTGATATCTAGAGGGGTGATAACCTCACCTCCCAGTAAATAGAGTGATATTTAGAGGGGTGATAACCTCACCTCCCAGTAAATAGAGTGATATCTAGAGGGGTGATAACCTCACCTCCCAGTAAATAGAGTGATATTTAGAGTGGAGATAACCTCACCTCCCAGTAAATAGTGAGATTTAGAGTGGTGATAATCTCACCTCCCAGTAAATAGTGATTTTAGAGTGGTGATAACCTCACCTCCCAGTAAATAGAGTGATATCTAGAGGGGTGATAACCTCACCTCCCAGTAAATAGAGTGATATTTAGAGGGGTGATAACCTCACCTCCCAGTAAATAGAGTGATATCTAGAGGGGTGATAACCTCACCTCCCAGTAAATAGAGTGATATTTAGAGTGGAGATAACCTCACCTCCCAGTAAATAGAGTGATATTTAGAGTGGAGATAACCTCACCTCCCAGTAAATAGAGTGATATCTAGAGGGGTGATAACCTCACCTCCCAGTAAATAGAGTGATATTTAGAGTGGTGATAATCTCACCTCCCAGTAAATAGAGTGATATCTAGAGGGGTGATAACCTCACCTCCCAGTAAATAGAGTGATATTTAGAGGGGTGATAACCTCACCTCCCAGTAAATAGAGTGATATCTAGAGGGGTGATAACCTCACCTCCCAGTAAATAGAGTGATATTTAGAGTGGAGATAACCTCACCTCCCAGTAAATAGAGTGATATTTAGAGTGGAGATAACCTCACCTCCCAGTAAATAGAGTGATATCTAGAGGGGTGATAACCTCACCTCCCAGTAAATAGAGTGATATTTAGAGTGGAGATAACCTCACCTCCCAGTAAATAGAGTGATATTTAGAGTGGAGATAACCTCACCTCCCAGTAAATAGAGTGATATATAGAGGGGTGATAACCTCACCTCCCAGTAAATAGTGTGATATTTAGAGTGGAGATAACCTCACCTCCCAGTAAATAGTGATTTTAGAGGGGTGATAAACTCACCTCCCAGTAAATAGAGTGATACTTAGAGTGGTGATAACCTCACCTCCCAGTAAATAGTGTGATATTTAGAGTGGAGATAACCTCACCTCCCAGTAAATAGTGATTTTAGAGGGGTGATAAACTCACCTCCCAGTAAATAGAGTGTCATTTAGAGTGGTGATAACCTCACCTCCCAGTAAATAGAGTGATATTTAGAGTGGTGATAACCTCACCTCCCAGTAAATAGAGTCGTCGAAGCAGTTCTGGTCTGGAGGCTGACCCCAGAATGGAAGCTTCATTATCAGACCTGGAATGAATACAAAACACATTGAAATCCATACAAACACTCAGTAGCGTCAGTTCAGAAAAAGCTAAGGTATGGCAACATGACTGGTGCGCGCGTGCAACAGGCATGATTTTAAGAAGTACATTACATTTTTTCCCCCATTTCTACAATTTCTTGGGCTGGATATCGCAGCCGGAACGGTTGTTCAAGTGCAGCTAAACTTGGCATAGGCTATAGTAAACGTGCCACAATTAACAATAAAGAATTGCAGCTGTACCATTTTGTCAAGATGGGGAGAATACAAGTGTGGAGAATATCATTATAATACGTTGTTAAAGTGACCATCTTGTAAAATTTTGCATTTGTAGTTATTTTACTGTAATTTAACAACATAATAACCATGGATTTATATTTACTTTTATGTTCCCCCCTGGACCCAGGGTATGGCAGCTGCATACCCCTGCCATACCCAATTGACGCCCCTGCAAACACTTGACTCTAGGCCTGTCACAATTATTACATAATCGCTTACTCGCAAGTCTTTGAGATAATCGTAAAATACTTAGTTTGTTAATCGTCTTAATCGTGTTCATGTTGAAAAATATTTATATATTTAAAAAAAGGAAGAAAATAGTTGTCATATCTGCCTTGTGCAAGTGTGCATCTTTTCTTTACAAGCCTAAAAAGCATTTTTTTTTATTCCTAATAATCAAAGTTCTAAAGAATTTGAGAATGTAGAAGAATTGTTATCAATACAGCAATTGTGGGTCTGAGAGACTACATCTCATCAGGGTGGTCCGTGGCTCAAATGCCGAATAAATAATGGACCTTGAAATGAAAAGGGTTGAAAACCACTGCCCTAGACTCAAGAGGCTCACAGCAGCATTTTAAACCACTGCCCTAGACTCAAGAGGCTCACAGCAGCATTTTAAACCACTGCCCTAGACTCAAGAGGCTCACAGCAGCATTTTAAACCACTGCCCTAGACTCAAGAGGCTCACAGCAGCATTTTAAACCACTGCCCTAGACTCAAGAGGCTCACAGCAGCATTTTAAACCACTGCCCTAGACTCAAGAGGCTCACAGCAGCAACAAGTCACGCTCTGCTAGCGCACAAGTAGGCCATACATGGTCAGACGGAAGTTGTCACCTGGACAGAGTTCAGTCTATTGCATCTGTCCACCCACCTGTGATTGCCCCCCCCACCAGAGCGAAGCCAAGCGATGAGGCCAGAGCCGCAGCTTGCATGAACGCCGAGCCGTCCCTGAACGAGAGAGCACACACACACACACACACACACACACACACACACACACACACACACACACACACACACACACACACACACACACACACACACACACACATTAGCTTGATTATGAAGGCTTGCAGACAAAACACTAGATCAGGGACGTGTAGAGAATCTTAGAGAGGCAGGGGCTGAAATTTCTAAAAAGGCATTTTGGTGAAAATATCGAAAATAGCAGACCTCCAAGCTCAAAACGTGCCGCGCGACGCGTTGTGAGATTGGAGGTCTGCTAAACATAATCAAGTCAATACTGGAGATGTGGCGTAACGGCATTGATTTCTACACAGTGAGGGCAATTCTTTCAACTAACGATGTTGCATTCAAGTTCAGGAGAGTTTTTTGGACAAGTCAATTCTCTTGAGTGCTGCCTTCAGATATGGCATGGAAAGAGAGCATTTATTTGTATTTCTTTCACCACAGTAAAAACTTTAGTAATACTGAGTGGTTCCAAAACTTTTTTTTCTTTTTTCTTTTTTTTTTTTATGTAGGAAACGACCCATACAAATTGCTTGGAACCACTAATCTCTCACGATCAGATTCCATGCTGCGCAAGAAAAGAACAGCAGAGGGCGCTGTTTCTCCACTTTTTTCTTCTTCTCCATGTTTTGATGATGGGTCCCCAGATTCAAGGACCTTATTATAGAAGAAAGGGAAACCCTCTTACTTCTTGCCCATGGCCACGGCCACGATGCCAGCCAAGCCTCCCAGGATGCCAGGCATGCCATGCAGGTTGTGGACCCCACAGGTGTCCTGGATGCCCAGGTTGGATGCCAGGATGGGCTGCGGAGGAGCAGATAGAGACATTTGATCACTGGTCAACATTTAAAAAAAAAATCAAACCTCGGTTCGAAGGGAAGCGGTGAATTTTTTAAGCGGTGAAAGCCGCTTCCAATGAGTGGCTTTGTGTGTCCCATATATGGTCATTTCAGTCCAGAATAAACAGTTTTTTTCAAAAACAAAATGTGTGTCCCATGTCCATATATGGTCATTTCAGTCCAGAATGAACAGGTTTTATCTGTCCCGTACATCCAGAATATCAGTCTAGAATGAATAGGTTTTTTCAAAAACAAAATGTGTGTCCCATGTCCATATATGGTCATTTCAGTCCAGAATGAACAGGTTTTATCTGTCCCGTACGTCCAGAATATGTGTGTAGTGTCCGTCCCGGTCTGATGATTGGATACTTTGAGGATTGGTGTCAAGCTTCACATGACAATTTGGCCTTCCAGAGGCATCATTCATTCAGAATATAAAGAATGTACAGATCAGTATCACAGAGTTCATAACTCTAGAACACATAGAATAACAGTTCACCAATCACCGATTCACTTCGAACCAAGGTTTGATTTTTATTATACATTCTGTGTTCTAGATCTATACTTTCTATGTGCTTTAGTTCTATACTTTTATGAATTCTGAATGAATGAATGATTTTGTCTGGAGGGCCAAATTGTCATGTGAAGCTTGACCAATCCTCAATTCTGCATGCACGGGACATGTACGGGACAGACATCCTCACTCCTTGAGAATCTATGGGAATCCTCAAAAAAACAGGTACGGGACATGTACGGGACAGACATTCACACTCCTTGAGAATCTATGGGAATCCTCAAAAAAACAGGTACGGGACAGACAAAGCCACTCTTTGGAAGCGGCTTTCACCGTTAAAAAAAATCATTAAATTAGTGTACCGGTATATATAGTTATAATTCAAAAGAATAATCATAATAAAAGCCTGGGTATACGATAAAACAGCTTTTTTTTTTTAAAGTGAAATATCCCTTTAAAACGAGCTTTTAACTACATTGGATCCATTGGACAGCTCAATGACAGTGGTATTCAAAGATTTGCAAAACAAACAAATCACGATTTTTCAAAAAAATCTACAAGCTCACAGCGCAGCACTTGGTGCCGTGCTGTGAGCTTGTATATCTGCAAACTTTTTGTAGTTAAGGCATAAAATAATGGTTAAAGTGGTTCAAGGTCTTAATTGGTTGAGGTATATTCAGTGGTGGAAAAAGTACTTTTTTTTACTTAAAAGTTTCATTACTGCAATGTAGAGTACTCTGTAACAAGTGAAAGTCCAGAATTCAAAATGCACTTGAGTAAAAGTATTAAAGTATTGGCATCAATAAGTACTTTAAGTACCGAAAGTAAAAGTACAAAATGTTTGAAAATAGCAGATCTACAAGCTCACAGCGTGTCACAATGTGAGCTTGTAGATCGGCTATTTTCAAACAGCCGAGGTATACAATAGGTATAAAGTGGTTTATGTATGTTTTATAATATTATGAATTATGTCCGCAAAGTAACTAAAGATTTCAAATGATTATAGTGGAGTAAAAGTACGATATTTAGATTTGAGATGTAATGGAGTAGAAGTAAAAGTATAGGAAATACTCAAGTAAAGTACGAATACCTCAAAACTTAAGTACAGTACTTAAGCAAATGTAACCCTTAGTTACTTTACACCACTGGGTATATTTACTCACAGTGAGGAACTTGAAGCCCAGGGTGGAGATCACGCCGGCCACCAGGCCGATCAGCATGGCCCCGAACGGCCCGATGGCCATGTCAGCACAGGTTCCCACAGCCACGCCTCCGGCTAGGGTGGCGTTCTGGATGTGGACCTACAGGGTTGTACACATAAGACAAACACCTGTGACCCAATATCAGGGACATGCTGGGCCCCTGATTCATCCCGTGAAAAAGAGTTGGAGAGGCCCTCATTGCGCGCTATCTCTATAGCGCTGCTGCTACTCAAAGATTTGCCATTTCAGATCATGACAAGTGACAAGCCAGTGGGCCAATTACAGGAGTTATATTTTGTCGTTGTCAGGTGGAAACCTTGTATGTCCATGTCCATGTTTGTTTTGTATTTATCATTTTAAAAATGATTTAAACTAGTGAAAACAGCCGATCTACAAGCACACAACGGCTCGTGGTGCGAGGCGTTGTGTGCTTGTAGATCTGCTGTTTTCACTACTTTTGTGCGACAGCCTTGTATGATGAAGCAGGGCTTTGCTTTGCGAAAAAATCTACAAATTTGAAACTTGGAGATACGAGGTTTCTGCCCAACAGTGACTATTTACTTTGTTGGCCGCCCAGCCCCCAAAATGGAACGAAGGCCGACATTTTATTTTACATTTTTTCCTAATGGCCGGCCTGGACCGGCCGGGAATGAACCGGCTGTTCGGGAGTTGTCCCGCCTTTCCCAATGGCCAGCACGTCCCTGCCCAAGATCCCTTTACAACTTTATTTTTATAGCACCTTTCATGACATGAAATGCAGCTCAAAGTGTTTTGCAGAGCAAGAATAAAGCACAAGTGCTTTACAGAAAATGTAAGAATAATTTAACAATAAGGTCAAAAAGACAAGCAAGAGCATAGAAACATTAAAATACATGTGAATCAGGCAATGTGAGTGAGGCCATGAAAAACAAGCATATAGATTTAAAAATCTACGAAAAGCAAGAATGACAAAATAGCTTTAAATCTACTGTATCTACAGAGGCTGTCATTGTAGGCACATCGAGCAGGTCTGAGCTAGAAGACCTGAGGGGGCGGGTTGGAACATATCTAGACAGGCAGTCGTAGAGGTACAAAGGTGCCAGACCATTGATAGCTTTATAAACATGTAAAATCAACCCTAAAAACTACAGAGAGCCAATGCAGTTTCAAGCTAAAGCTGGAGTATTGTTCTCTAGACCTGGAAAGCATTTGTGTCAGTTTAGATCTTAGCTAAATACATACAGTAGCCACATGAGATTTTCAGAAGACTGTTTGGATTAAAGGACAACTCCGCCCTAAATTGCTTCTAGGCTCATTTTCCTACTTATATTGATCCCAAAAGACTGTCCATGGGGTCTATTATGCAGAAATGCCCCTGTTGTCCAGTTTCCCCAGCAGAACGCAGCGGCTGTCATAGCATAGAGTGGAGCCTATAAGCTTTTACACTATGTGTTGTGTTCAAAAGTGATTTTCTTTTTCATGAATGTGTTACTAGTTGTCATTACAAACACATCCATGCCTTGGTTGTCCCACACAAGACACCATAATCTCATGAATTATGTTTTGGGGTGAGCATTCGGCACAAGTGCCGGCATCTTCTCCGGGACTTCTCCGGGAAACACATAAAAGCATATCATCTATTTAGCAGAGTGTGATGGCTTGTGTGGGACAAGGGTGACCGCAACAATTAGTTTAAAAGCGATAGGCGACCTGCTGGAGAAACTGGACAACAGGTGCATTTCTGCCTATAGACCCCATGGACAGTCTTTTTGGATCAATATAAGTAGGAAAATGAGCCTATAAGTGATTTAGTGCTGAGTTGTCCTTTAAGAAAGCACCAGCACTGGTAAACAAAGTCAGTAATTAGTAAAGTGCATCATGCAGGCCTACCATGTCTAGTTTCCCTTTGTGCTCCACCAGGCTGGAGATGGCGTAGGCGGACAGGACGCACGCAGACAGAGAGAAGTAGGTGTTGATGACAGCAGTGAGCTGGTCTTGGGGAGTCTCAGCGATGGCAGAGTTGAAACTGGGCCAGAACATCCACAAGAACACCGTTCCTGTACAGCAGGGGGCGATGAAGGCAACAGTTAAAGGTAGGGTAAGATATTTAATTTAGTTCAAATAATAGAAAAATGGGTCTATGTTCTGATAGTACTAGTGTTATGTTCTGATAGCACTTGTTACTGTAGAGTGTTATGTTCCTATAGCACTAGTTACTATAGAGTGTTATGTTCTGATAGTACTAGTTACTATAGTGTTATTCTGATAGTATTAGTTACTATAGAGTGTTATGTTTTGATAGCACTAGTTACTATAGAGTATTATGTTCTGATAGTACTAGTTACTATAGAGTGTTTGGTCCATATTTAGACTTCAGCCTTATCCCCTGTGAGGAGAAATTTTACTCCACTAGGGGGCATAATCCATCCTTTGCATGCATAGGCTATTGAAGTGCACTCTGTGAGAAGGCCAAGACCAACCTGGTGAATTATGTTAATAGTGCTGTAAATCAGTGGTTCTCGACCAGTGGGTCGGGACCCCCAGGCGGTCCCCACATGATTTTGGATGGGTCCCCGCCAGGTCACTAACCCTAACCCTAACCCTAACCCCCTGGACATGATGTACAAGTACTGTACTGGACATGATGCTAGTATGTCAAATGGACCCCCAATCCAACCCTTGATGCTGAGTGCCAAGCAGGGTGGAACACAGACCCTTTTTTCTGAGTCTTTGGGGCCCATGTTGGGGCCCATTTTTCAGAATCTTTGGTATTACCCAGCTGGGAAGCGAACCCTGACCTCCCAGTTTCAGGGCAGACACTCTACCCACAAGGCCACTGAGCTGGCCACAATCCTGTCCATGGGGCAAGTCAAATCAGTGACTACAGAGGTCAAAGTTGTGGTCAACAGTAAGTTACGAGTCCGCCATGTACAATGGCTGGACTCTTACCAATCATGGCGAACAGGTCGGAGTGGTAAACTGATCCGTCGTTTTCGTGTCCATTCCTCAGCGCGGGACGGTAGAGCACGCGCGCCACCGCCAGGCCGAAGTACGCCCCGAACGCGTGGATGATCATGGACGCTCCCACATCATTGGCCTGCAGAGACACATGGGGGGGGGGGGGGGGGGGGTCATCATTTACAAAAGTTTACATCTAGCAGAGTCTGCAAATCGAACGGTGAACAGTGTTGGACTCCTAACCCTAACCCATCCCTGATTCTGCTGTCTGATATTGTCACTCTAATGAAGGGTTGGGCAACTTTGATGTACTCACTCCAGGGTTGGGCAACTTTGATGTACTCACTCCAGAGGGCCACATTCAGTGTTGTGCGTTCAAAGAACGATCGTTCATGAACACGTTCATATTTTGGGCGAACGTGAACTGAACGTAATTGTTTTCGCTTGATGAACGATATTGTCGAACGCGGTCATTCTGACGCCCGTGAACGACGTTCGTCGGCGTTCGTCGGCCGTTCATGCGGCGGTCCGCGCCTCCGCGGTCGTCTGTCCTCTGCTCCTCTCGTCTCTCTTTTCATTCACATGCTCCAATAGTAGGCACTGCACGCAGCTCCTCGTGAACGTTCCTCCGTTGATATGCGGTGCTGTCTGCACTCTGCTGCTGCACTGTGAATCTCCTCCTCGTCTCGCAAGCCTGACTGACTACTTTGTCCTATGTGTGTTGCACGGCGAAAATAGCTGATCTGCAAGCTCACAACGCGTCGCATCCACGAGACAACGTGAGCTTGTAGATCAGCAATTTTAACCAATGCGGAAACATGCTGTGCACGGTTTAGAAACGTCTGCCTTCTAGTGGGGTTCCTTGTACATGTAATTTTTTGTTTTTTTCTAGTGGGGTTCCTTGTACATGTAATTTTTTGTTTTCATTTCAAATGTGTGTTAAAGTTTCTTTCACTTCCAATTTGTAGATTATGGTCTATAGAACAATTTTGGTTACAGTGTCAAGACAGTAGATTGAAGAAAAATATATTTTTTGCCCTATTTCCAAAATGACCAAAATCGGAATTGTGTTTTTTGAACAATGTCTTAGTTTTCCCACAACTGCTGTGTAATATATATATTTTTTTATTGCTATATCAAGTCAATACTGTGTGGGGAATCAATTGGAGTCAAATATTATGATATTTCACACAATGAGACAATAACATGGTTATTACATTCAGCCCTTCACAATAAGGGTGCAGGAAGACTGGGAACTAGGCAGTGGGTTAAGTTGGATGAAATTATTGCTGTGTGTGGTTCTATATGGGCTGAGTCAATAATTTTGACAAATAATAGCATGAAGCAACTTCTAAACATTTTAGACCTTTATATATTTTTTTTCCTTTTTTTTTTTTTGAATAGCCAAAAGTATATAAAAAAATATGGTTAAAAAAAGAACTAAAAAAGAACTATGTAGTTCATTTTGGGGAACCATGAACTTTAGTTCATAATGGGGAATTATGAACTAAAAATGAACTAGTTCATTTTAGAAGTTCTGAACTTGAACTTGAACTAGTTCGTTTTTAAAGTGAACTTTCCCAACACTGGCCACATTGCATATACTCTCGGACAGAAACATAATTTACGTTGTTAATTCAGTCTATTTCACACTAAAGTAGCAAAAATAGCCGATCTACAAGCTCAAAATCATCATAATATTGATGATCATGTTGTAGGGGGTAACATGTCCTTAGATCGAACACCCTTTGGTCCGACCACCAAAACCTAATCTTAACCCTAACCTCAGTAAAACTATGCCTAAACCTAACCCTAACCTCAGTAACCGTGACGCGGGTGATTAGCTAACCTGCCGACGCTGGTGATTTGCTAACCTGCCGACGCTGGTGAGAAGCTAACCTGCCGACGCTGGTGAGAAGCTAACCTGCCGACGCTGGTGAGTAGCTAACCTGCCGACGCTGGTGAGAAGCTGACCTGCCGACGCTGGTGAGAAGCTAACCTGCCGACGCTGGTGAGTAGCTAACCTGCCGACGCTGGTGAGTAGCTAACCTGCCGACAGTGGTGAGTAGCTAACCTGTCGACAGTGGTGAGTAGCTAACCTGCCGACAGTGGTGAGTAGCTAACCTGCCGACAGTGGTGAGTAGCTAACCTGCCGACAGTGGTGAGTAGCTAACTTGCCGACAGTGTTCGACCCAACGGTAGTTCGACCTATGGGGCAGTCCCCATTGGGGGAGGGGGGGATCATGGCACCCCGTCTGTACTTAAAGGGGAAGACCACCCATTTTCAATATTGAACTATGTCATTAATATACCTTAGAGGAGTTGTGTGGAAATAGAAAAAAAGTTCCCCCCCTTCTGTGTTGCCTAGAACTGGAGGATTGATTTTGGGGTTTGTATTGCAAAGTACAACTTGATGACATCACACCGTTGTACTTTACAATACAAACCCCAAAATCAATCCTCCAGTTCTAGGCAACACAGAAGGGGGGGAACTTTTTTTCTATTTCCACACAACTCCTCTAAGGTATATTCATTATTTCAATATTGAAAATGGGTGGTCTTCCCCTTTAAGTAAATGTACTTAGTTTACTTTCCACCGGGTCCGACTGCAGTACGCAGAAACCCAGTAGGGGCGGGCCTTGGAGGGGGCGGAGGCGGGCCTAGGAGGGGGAGGAGGCGGGCCTTGGAGGGGGTGGGCCAAGGAGGTGTCCATTTCTTAAAGGTATATGACGCTCTGAATAAAGCTGAGACAGGTTTGAACATACGTACTGCCCCCTGCTCTGAATCAAACAAATAAATGTATTTACCTTACTCCTTTTTCTCAATGATTATATTATAAAATGATTATGATTATTTAAAACAAATATTAGAATGACAAGCATTTAACTTACTCCTTTTTGTCATTGATTATAAATTATTATGATTATTAAAACATTTAAAATGTGCCGTGGGACCCCGGTGGAGGGTCGCCGGGTCGGCGGCGCGAGACCCCCGCAGGGTGGCCGACTCACGGCCACCCTGCGGGGGTGCGGGGGGTCTCTCGCTGACCGCCGGTCCTCAGGTCCTCGCTGCTATATTTATTATTAAAAGTTATTTTTCATTAGGAAACTTTTTTTGTAATGTTATTTTCTAGTGTTGAATAATAGTTTGAAGAGTAATTGTTGGCAATAAGAATGAATGCAATACAGTTATTTATTATTAAAAGTTACTTTTCATTATTAAAAAATGTTTTATTTTTTGCGAATGTTAGTTTCCGTGTTCAATAAAGGTTTGAAGAGGAATTCAAAGCCCACCTGTGGGCAGAGCAGCGTGCACGTGACATTACTGCCATGATTCTATTGGATAGTATGAACCTTCTGAATCCGCCTCCCGCATTTGAATCCAGCACCCTCCAAGGCCCGCCTCCTCCAAGGCCCGCCCCTACTGGGTTTCTGCGTACTGCAGTCGGACTCTATTGGAGCATGTGGAGGTGGGAGACTCACCTTGAGGATTTCGGCCACCAGGTGCTCGTTGATGGAGAAGATGGTGATTTCCAGCACGGTCATAATGAGCAGCTGAACGGGGCTCGTCTTCCCCAGCACCGCCCCGAAGGAGATGAGCACCGTGGCCGTGCTGAAGTCTGCGTTGATCATCCTGTGGGTCCAATATACAATGGAAGCATTTAGCACAGTGGTTCAGGACGAGCCCAAAAGAGAGATCATTAGACGTCATTACATTTTCTTAGAATTGTTTGTTTGTTTTTAAAAGTATACATTATTTCATTATTATTACCCACCTCCAACACACTGTTTGAGAAACAGTGATTTAGCAGATGCTAAAATATTTTTATACGTTTCAAAACTTGAAATGGAACATTCAGCATAATGAGTACTTTTACTTTTGGTACTTTAAGTACATCTTCATGCCAATACTTTTGTACTTTTACTCAAGCAAATGTTGAATCCCGGACTTTCTTGAAACCGAGTATTTCGACACTGCAGTATTGACTTTCACTTTCAAAACATGAGTGCTGTTTCCACCACAGGAAATAAAAAGAAAGAGAAAAAGTGAGTATGCGTACAGTATATAGCAGGGTTCCCCAATAGGCGACCCACAGGCCATTTTCGGCCCGCAGGGGGCTACTGTCAGGCCCCCACCAACCCCAGTAATAATGGTGGTATAAGAGCAGCAACAACACTAGTATATCGTCATTGTCGGGTGGAAAACCCGTATCTCAAAATGTGTACGTTCCTTTGCAAAGTAAAGCTCTGCTTCATCAAACAAGGCCGTCGCACAAAGGTAGTGAAAACAGCAGATCGGCTGTTTTCACTAGTTTAAATCATTTTTAAAATGATAAATGCAAAACAACCCGACAACGACGATATCTGAACTGTCACTGGAGTAGCGGGAACGCCACCGTCGCCCCCTGCAATGCTGTGGCCCTCGGCTTGGTACCCTAGACATGATTTGGCCCTTGAGGAAAACTAATTGGGGAACCCTGGTATATAGTATACGTATAATGTTTGTGTTTACTTGAAGATGTCGACTTTGATCTTGCCGTCCGTCAGGTGCCAGATGCCCTGCATGAAGAGGCCCCACTGCAGGCCGAAGGCCGCCAGCAGCAGGTTGAGGCCTACGCTGCTGAAGCCATATCTCTTCAGGAAGGTCATGAGGAAGCCGAAGCCGATGAAGATCATCACATGGACGTCCTGGAACACTGCAGAGGGCGGACACAAAGTACAGTTCAGTTCAGTTCAGTTTCTCACAGGGCTCCTCACATTTTTACCAATTAATTTCCCAAACTTTTCCAAAACATTTCCAGAATATTTAACCCAATTTCCAGGACTATATAACAATAATTCAGCTCAATAACATGTCGCGTACTCCTATGTGCAATGCCCAAAGACAGGTAGTGTATGCCAGTGGTTCTCAACCTTTTCAGGCCTTGACCCTCGAAATAATCATATTTGAACTGGGGACCCGGCACCCTGACAAGCACCAAGAGTTGAGGAATTTTGTATAACACGTTTCTATTGTGAAAATAGCAGATCTACATGCTCACAACGCCTCTCAGCTGTGAGGCGTTGTGAGCATGTAGATCTGCTATTTTCACAATTTCTGCCTCTAATATTTGACAATTTGGCCAATGTTTAATTTGTCATTTCAGAGGTATTAACAAAATCAATAACCAAAGACAATGCACAGCTATTTTTTCCAGGACCTTCCAGGACCCTTGATCAATTCCAAAACTTTTCCAGTAGGCCTACTGGAAAAATATTTTTCTAATTTCAAAATATTTCCAGGAATTTCATGACCGTGGGAACCCTGTTCTCAGTATTTTTGAGCGGTGCAAACCGCTCCTATATTTCACTTTCAGTTTATTTAGTTAAAACATATTAGCACGGAACGATTCTTTCATTCTTCATGGATTGGCTAGTTGAGTAACTAAACATTAGAACCAGTAAGACTCCCTAATCGGGAGATAAGCGACCGTTGGTCGCTTATCTCCACAAATAGGCCAAAAGTTTGTTTTACCAATTATCAAGACATACGGGCAGTTGACAGTTTGCCATGGTTACTCATTGAAGTTGAATCTCCATATATGGAGATAACCTACGCATCACACTAAGTCTGACCTCACCAGCCCATATTTGGGCATGAGCAACTTATGTATCCATATATGGAGATATGATGACATCACACAGTCCTCAGCCGATGATGTGGCGTGATGTCATACAATACACAAACGAGCCCTACAGTATAAAGGGGCAATTCTTGCCAGGAAAGAAGCATTTCTTCGACTCAGACCTTATCGCCAGGGTTGGCTTATAGCAGCTGTCGGTAGATAATGCCGGTTTTATATAAGGGTCATTTGTGTACGGTGTGATTTGCCATGGTTACTCATTGAAGTTGAATCTCCATATATGGAGATAACCTACGCATCACACTAAGTCTGACCTCACCAGCCCATATTTGGGCATGAGCAACTTATGTCTCCATATATGATGACATCACACAGTCCTCAGCCGATGATGTGGCGTGATGTCATACAATACACAAACGAGCCCAGATATGAGCAGGGCAAAGGTGTGACGTGTGACGTGTGACGTGACGGACGTGACGGACGGCCGGTGGAGGTTTTGATACTAAACTGCGACCTTACGGTCGCAATCAACCAATCAGAAACCGTTCTACTCGTGACGACATGTGTTAGCCAAACAGAACAGACCAATCAAATGCTGTGTTGTTCATGCTAATTTAGATATGTCTTGGCCATTACACTTGCACTTGAGACCGGTTTAAAGTTCATGAAAGGTCCAGGCGTAATGGCCAGGTTGTTTCATATCCTGGACTTTTCCTAAACCTTAAACTGGCAGATTGAACACCACACAGGATTCGAAACAGCAACCACGCTACATTACCCTTTTAGGCTATGGTTGCTGTTTCGAATCCTGTGTGGTGTTCAATCTGCCAGTTTAAGGTTTAGGAAAAGTCCAGGATATTGGTTTGGTCAGACTTGGTTTGGCTCTATGCATACAAACTCATTCAAGACAAACTTGGTTGGTTGGTTGGTCATGCCAAGAAGTGCTGGGTTGCCCTCCTGTCTGTTTTCCCTCTGTTTTCCCTCTGTCTCCTAATTGCTTTATAACCCTCAAGAAGCTTTATTTGGCTCTATGCATACAAACTCATTCAAGACAGCGGCCACACTACATTACATTTGTCGATTATGGCCAGGCTGTTTGTCTGAACCTGGTTTAGGAAATGTCCAGGATATTGGGTTGGTCAGACTTTTCCCTCTTAACTTTGACTGACGGACAATGCCAAGAAGTGCTGGGTTGCCTCTTGGAAACAGATTATGTCGGGGAAAAAGGTGGGCAAAAGGTGGGTCACTCTTAGGCCTGAAATGACAGATGTATAGAAATGTGCCTTTTCCTGTCTGTTTGTCTGACCCCCTGCCAGTTTAAAGTTCAGGAAAGGTCCTTCCATCTTTGTGTCTGTCTGACCCCCTCTCCGTTCTGCCATCTGTCTGTTTTGTTTGAGCTTCTGGTCTGGACTGCATATTATTTTTCTCTTCTATTCACTCTTTGACTGCCACCAGGCTGTTAATGGCCAGGCTGTTTGTCTGATCTCCTGTCTGTTCTCCCTCTGTCTCCCCCTTGCTTTATAACCCACAAGAAGCTATATTTGGCTCTATCTGTTTTCAGACAGCGACAATTAGGAGTTTCTCCTGCATCTCGGCTACTCCAAATGGAGTTTCTGGTGACACATAAATGTGCACATGTATGTGCACGATAAATTGTTATTAGCCTTTGGTCTGGTCAAGGATACTAACAAACCTGGCTGGTATGTTGCGCATAATATACTCCCGACATAATCTGTTTCCAAGAGGCAACCCAGCACTTCTTGGCGTTGGCCGTCAGTCAAAGTTAGAGGGAAAAAGTCTGACCAACCTCATATCCTGGACCTTTCTGGCGCAAATCGACCCCCACCCAGGATTCAAGACAGCGACCACGCTGCATTACCCCTGCAGACTATGGTTGCTGTTTCGAATCCTGGGAGGTGTTCGATTTGAGCCGGTGTAAAGGTCAGGACACACGAAAACCTTATATAGTCTGAGCAGACCTCTAGACTGACATCATGCACAACACAAAGAATATTGCCATGCATGCCTATCAACACTGATTTGGGCAGGCGCCCTTACAGGAATTAGTTTGCACCGCTCACTTCGCACGGGTGCGATTTTTTAGACAAAGAATGAATACAAAAACTCATATCTATGTATGTAGTACAACAGTGCACTTTTGAACAAGAACAATTTGGTGCCGTGGCGTGTAGGCCTGTCACAGTTATTACATAATCGTCTAATCGCAATTATTTTGTCATAATGGTCATAATCGTTTCCATGTTGAACATTTTTCATATATTTTCGTGCATTTTCACACAAAGCATTGTTAGCTTGTAGATCGCCCATTTGCACTATCAATGTTAGTATAAAGTTGTCAAATATGTCAGTAATTTCTTTGTTGCGACCGTAGGTCGCACTTACTATCAAAACCTGCACAAACTGTCAGTCTGTCTGTCTGTCTGTCCGTCTGTCTGTCTGTCTGTCACACCTCACACGTCACACTATTGCCCTGCTCATATCTCCGCAACCGTTGCCCCGATCCATGCCAAATTTTGCACACACGCTCCTTGGCTGCCAAACTACAACCTCCAAGGACCCCCGGAGCTCCAGGGACCCCCAGGTCCCTGGGGGACCCCCAGATGTAAAAAATGACCAAATGTGCAAAAATTACCAAATGACCACCCCAACGGGGCTGCTCACGGGGAATTCCCGGGGACCACCGACTCCTGGTGCTCCAGAACGGATGCAAAAGTGGTGGCGCCCCCAGTGGAGGACCCCCTCCACTGCAGCTCACATAAAATGCCCTAACTCGGGCTAGGAGGGTCCGGGAGAGCCGGGGCCGGTACCTATTCGTCCGCCAAGGCAACGCGGACACCCCACCCCTCATTTCTCACATGGCCCTCTTCTAGCGCCACCATGAGGCCGATTTTTAAAACACATTTTTGGACACTGCTCCTACAGTTTTTGCCCTAAAATCACGCAAATCGCTACACAGTATGTCTACACTCATCCCATCACCATGAATCTGTCCCATATAGCGCCACCTTCAGGCCGATTTTTTAAAACACATTTTTGGACACTGCTCCTACATATTTTGCCCGAAAATCACGAAAATCACTACACAGCATGTCTACACTCATGTCATCAACATGGATCAGGAAGATTTTGGAAAAACAAATTTTTGCCCTATTTGTGGAGATAAGCGACCTACGGTCGCTTATCTCCCGATTAGGGAGTCTTACTGGTTATGTGTCAAATCTGCCATCTGCAACTTCAATGCCTACAAGCCAAACAGAAATACTATTGTCAACGCCAAAAACACAATTCAAAATTGCTAATAACAATTATTTAATTAATCGTCATGTAAAATGTCATAATCGTGAATCTGAATTAAATCCTGGTACAGGTAGACAAGTCCATTTGACATAACAGTGTCCAGATTTTAATGTGCTCTTACACATTTAAAGAAGTAACATAAAATAACCTGCAACGTCTACTGCACTTGAATCTCAGATGCCTGAAGGTCTATTGCCGGAATGTTGCCTTAAAGGGGAAGACCACCCATTTTCAATATTGAACTACGTCATTTATATACCTTAGAGGAGTTGTGTGGAAATAAAAAAAACAAAGTTCCCCCCCTTCTAGGCCTTCTCTGCTGGCCCTGCACTTGCCTGATAAAGAAATGTATATTTCATAATAATATATAATTGTTTTTCCACAAACATATTGTTTTTATTTCACTGCCATCATTGTCTCTCATTCACTCAGACAGGCTCTCCTTCCACTCACTGTAGGTCTAAAAACTCAGCTTGTTTTTTTTGACCAATCAGATTTTTTGTTCCGGGTAGAAATATCAACCGTGAGCCTTCAGGATCTCCATAGACCTTATTCACACCGCGGCCATCTTTGATCACATGACCACATGGGGTGGCAGCCTGCATTACAAACCATTGTGAACAATGTAGCGATGGTCCCAGAATATGAGTTCTGTTCAACCAATTTATTTTGACCAAATTGACAATTGGGCAGATGACAACATCAACGTCCCCAAAAGGATTCAATTTAAGGGCTACAGTAACTGGATTACATCCACTGTAGCAATTTTCAAGTTAGGTTGCAACCTTACTGTGTACAAAGACTTGCTTCAAAGAATCTGTGCAGTGCTTGCTCCGCCATCATATTAATTATTTGTTGTTAGATTGTTCCTGGTTAATATGCAAAAATCACGATACAGTAAGTTAAAGACCCAGTGAAATGAAAAATATGTTTTTCACACTTTTAGACCTTATCCGTGGTAATCATATGGGCATTCCTAACACTAGATGAAAATAAACACTTTTTAATATCATAGGTCCCTAAATAGGCCATTCTTAATTATTTCCTGTGAACAGAAATGTGCTGCGTGATGACATAGACAGGTCCGCTTGCATATAAATGAACCTTTGATTACATTCACTTGGTTGTTTCCCCATTGCATTCCTCCGAACACAGCTGTTTTTAATTATAGAGCTATTCCGTTTTGAATCTCATTCAAGATGACTTCCAAACTATGTATTACTCATTGTAAACTTAATGTGCACAATAAAATATCTATCTGTGAACATTATCGGTTAGAATAATAAGCAACTTGGTAACACACATTCTGTACAAGAGGCAACCTGGTCGTGTCTCTGTGCCTTGCTACTGAGGGCTACAAACATAACATTAGGCATCACATGCACACAGGCTTCCTTTCCTTCTTTGAAACTTCAAACTTCAAAAACTTCAAAATAAAATACCAAAAATAGCTATTTCACTGGGTCTTTAATATGCAGAGCAAGCACTAGTCTGTCAGTCAGTCAGATAGCAGAGCCTTCTAGCTGGCCCTGATGACGTTTCTTGCTTGCCTTAGAAACCAAAGGCTTTTATTTTGGCGTTGCTAGCTTCCCATATACCTACAGTCTATAGATCCCATCCCTGGAAAGTTTCCCTAGACAAACTGTCCAATGAGAAACGGGAACCACTTCCTCCAAACCAAACCTTTGTTTTCATGTTCTTTACTCTGAGTCTGATGAGTGATGAGTTCAGTTCGCTAAATTAACTCACGAACAAAGCACAAATAACGAAACATGGCTGAAGGAGGAGAATAAACAGATTTGGTGTGGATTTACTGGAAAGTTTTCCAAGCTTGTTCTAGTAGGACTTAAAGAAAAGCTTGGCACTGATGGACATATTAGCAGCCATGGTGAGTTTAATCGATCTTTATGGGCTATGATTTTGTACTATCTATGATGATTGATCGTTTTATAGGCTATATTGTTGTTGCTGTCTGTGTTGCAAGTTGGCTCTGTCTGACTGTGCACTAAGCTGCAAGTGTGTGTGACTGTGTGTGTATGTACAGTGTGTGTGTGTGTGTGTGTGTGTGTGTGTGTGTGTGTGTGTGTGTGTGTGTGCGTGCGCGTGCGTGTGCGTGTGCGTGCGTGCGTGCGTGTGTGTGCGTGTGTGTGCGTGTGTGTGTGGCTGTGAGCGTGCATGCAGCGTGCTCTTGTGCAGTGCAGCTTTGTATGTTTTTTCACGAAGTAAAGCCCTGCTTCATCAGACAAGGCTGTCGCGCAAAAGTAGTGCAAACAGCCGATCTACAAGCACACAACGCCTCGCACCATGAGGCGTTGTGTGCTTGTAGATTGGCTGTCTTCACTAGTTTAGTTTTTTGTTTTATGTTAAAAACGAACGGTTTTGGACCTACAAGGTTTCCACCTGACAACGACAATATGTAGAGATAGATATTAAATCCCATTCAAGTTAGGGGACATACTGTACACTGCTGCTGACTTTCCCTTTTCTCCTCTGTAAATATTAATGATTCATTAATGATTCATTAAGGACTTCAGCTCTGATATTTGTCCTAGAAGAAATAAATGTCTCGTTTGGTTTACCGTTCTATTTTGTAGGCAAAAGATCTAAGATCTCTGTCCACAGAATAATCATTCAATGTAATGGCCTGGAACCACGGCACAATCCTCCAATACCAAACATACACCATACAATATGCACAGCTTCAAAAAAACAATTCTATCGCTGTCCCAATTTGGACGACTCGTTTTTTAAGTTGTTCTGCAATGCTGCATTTTTATTTTTTATTATTATTATTTTTTTTTCACTTGAACGCTAACGTATCCATTCTGGGCATTTAAGAGAGAATAAGACATAATAAAGCCACAATAAGAAATAATGTGTTGGTAATTAGAACTTTTATGTTTTATTAGACAGAAACAAAGACAGAATAGCAAAAAGAGCGATCACATTCTCTGGCACCGGCACCTGCCGACCGGCAGTTCAACCATCAGTTGTGCTGCATCGCCCGGTGATAGGACCGGCAGCCACCGCACGGAACTGTAGGTAGGACCGGCATCGCTGGTAACTGCCGCGTCAGCCACTACCGCACGGACCGGCAGTTTACCACGACGGGACCTGCCGGTCCATTCGGCAGCCGCCGGTCCTACTGCCGGGACTGCCGGTCGAACTGCCAGGCCTATCGCCGGCGATGCAGTGCGACTGCCGTTCAAACTGCCGGTCGTGTGGCGGTACCTGCCGCGGTAGTTCCGCGGCAAGTGCCGGTGCCAGAGAATGAATCCGCTCTATTTTGTCTTTGTTTCTGTCTAATAAAACATATTGGTTCTAATTACCAACACATTATTTCTTATTATGGCTTTATTATGTCTTATTCGGTCTTAAAGTGTAGTGTAAATTAGGATGGGACCGTCATAATTAAGCAACAGACATTCTGCGAAAATAGCGATCTGCAAATCTGAATCCAGCAGTGTCCTGAATTTCTACCCCATCTCCTGCGGTGCTCCTGAATTGTAATTTCTCCTGAATTTTTCCTGGGTTTGGTATCAAACTCCCACAATTCACCAGAAAACTGTTTTTGGGGGAGGATCCCCAGCATGTAATCATTCAGAGATATTTATTAAAGTAACGAGTTGTTATTATTAAAGATGGATCTTACATTGCTTCAGTCATCAAATCAATTTCTGTATTCTGTAGGCCTGAGCCTATACCTTTTGCATGTTAATGGCTTAAATTGTATGGTGTACCCTACATGTTCCATGCTAGTAAAGCAAGCCTGATGATAAAAGTATCACACAAAATACATCTACTCTGTTAAAATACAATCGGGGAGAGGATTTCCACGCGCAACCCCGGGACCCTCCCACAAATCTCCTGGATTCTGACCCTAACCCACAGTTGGCAGCCCTGGTATAATAGGGTTTAAGAGTTCCCACCCAGTCCTAGCCGGCAGTACATTGAACCAGTAAGACTCCCTAATCGGGAGATAAGCGACCGTAGGTCGGTTATCTCCACAAATAGGGCAAAAATGTGTTTTTCCAAAATCTCCCTGATCCATGTTGATGACATGAGTGTAGACATACTGTGTAGTGATTTTCGTGATTTTAGGGCAAAATCTCTAGGAGCAGTGTCCAAAAATGTGTTTTTAAAAATCGGCCTGAAGGTGGCGCTATATGGGACAGATTCATGTTGATGGGATGAGTGTAGACATACTGTATAGCGATTTGCGTGATTTTACGGAAAAAACTGTTGGAGCAGTGGGCAAAAATGTGTTTTAAAAATGGGCCTGAAGGTGGCGCTAGAAGAGGGCCATGTGAGAAATGAGGGGTGGGGTCTCCGCGTTGCCTTGGCGGACGAATAGGTACCGGCCCCGGCTCTCCCGGACGCTCCCAGCCCGAGTTACGGCATTTTATGTGAGCTGCAGTGGAGGGGGTCCTCCACTGGGGGCGTCACCACTTTTGCATCCATTCTGGAGCACCAGGAGTGGGTGGTACCCAGGAATTCCCCGTGAGCAGCCCCGTTGGGGTGGTCATTTGGTCATTTTTGCACATTTGGTCATTTTTTACACCTGGGGGTCCCTCAGGGACCTGGGGGTCCCTGGATCTCCGGGGGTCCTTGGAGGTTGTAGTTTGGCAGGTAAGGAGTGTGTGTGGAAAATTTGGCATGGATGGGGGCAACGGTTGTGGAGATATGAGCAGGGCAAAAGTGTGACGTGTGACAGACAGACGGACGGACGGACGGACGGACGGACGGACGGACGGACGGACAGCCTGTGGAGGTTTTGATAGTAAACCCTAATCAACCTCTGCCACGCAAAATTCCAACATTTTCAAGATGGCCAGCCAGCTTTAAAAATGGCTGCAACTGAACCTACGTTTGGACTATATCACTTTGCTTGGGCTGTAAATCTTTGATTTCCCCCTAATTTTAATTTAAAGGAATATGTTCTGGAGGTATTACAACCAGGCAAGATCAGAAATAACATTAGGTTCCAATATGGCGTCATATTTTTCAATATAGCTGCCGATAAATAACACAAATGTACATCTGCTCCTGGTTAATCGACAGTTGTTGATACAACCATGACATTTGGCACAGATCACCTTTATACTACCCTATTTAATAATCAACCTCAGGCCACACAAAATTCCAACATTTTCAAGATGGCCTGCAGTTTTCAAAATGGCTGCAACTGGGCTTATGTTTTGGACTATATCACTTTGCCGGGTCTGTAAATCTTTGATTTCTGCCTCATTTTGAAATAAGATGTTCTGGAGGTATTTCTCAATAACAATAATTTTTCAAGATGGCTGACAGGTTTTCAAAATCGCTTCCCAGCCTAATTGATTAAACAAAAAAAAATAATATTGTGTGGTGTCACTGCACTTCCAGGGCACACTGGTTGACACTATAGCTGTGAGACTCAGCATGGGGTTCAATGCTCGCTATTAATTAATACATTTTCTAGTTTCCTAAATGCTGTTTAGCTTGCCCCAAATTAAAGCTAAACAGCCGCACCTGAATTGACAAGATGTGCCAGCGCGGGAGAGCCGAGCCAAGGAAGACGGGGCTTTAGTCTTTCGGAAGGTGTACAGATCACACAGGAATTAAATAGCAATGGATGAATGATCGGACTGGGGGTAGGATAGTGATGCTATTATCTGAGCCCAGTTGTATCCCATACAGTAAAGTGTATTTTCTTTTTCAATTGGCGGTAAAAGGATAATCCCTCGGCCTAAACAATGGACACACAGACAGAAATGCCCTCGTCTTCATCACAGAAAGACACTGACAGTACATCTATTACAAATAAAACCAATTGGAAATTATGCTGTTTGTGCCAGCATAACATGAGTGACAAGTTAGTTGATGCCACTAGCAGTGGTTATCTGACATTGGCTACCAATATTCCCCAGTTTCACAAAATGAATTGCATGCCAATTCTTCTTGACCCAAAGCGACTTGATGATGGTGATGGAATTCAGTCGACACTTGAGAAGAACAAAGCTATCTATCATGGCTCATGTTATATGAAGTTTAAAACATCAAAACTGGAAAGAAAAAGGAAGTCAATGTCCACATCAGAAGATAAGTGTGAATTATCTTCTGCTAAGCCTTGATAAGACTTGTACAGAAGATGATGATTCTGAAACAATAGGAGAGTGTTTCATATGTAACCAAACAGACAAAACTAAGAATCTGCATCAAGCCATGACTCTCCAACTGCATACCAAGCTGAAGAGATGTGCTGAAAACCTGCTGGACGACAACCTTCTGGCAAAGCTCAGTGTTGGAGATGTCATTTCCCAAGAATACATTTATCATCGTATATGTTTAACAAGAGTGTACAACAGAGAGAGATCTATGCTTAGCTCAAAAAATAAAGACTCCAATGAAACAAAACACAAGCAAGAAGCATATGCTTATGCTTTTGCTGAGCTTGAAATATTCATCAGGGAAAAACATATGAAATCAGAAGAATCTTGTTATTTCAAATTGCTGGACTTGTATAACATATACACAAATCGTCTTGAAAAAAATTATGTTGATTCTTCCTCTGTAAATAGGACAAGACTAAAAGAGCAAATTGTTGCACGGATCCCAGAACTTGAGCCATTCAACAAGGGAAAAGAAATCTGGTTTGCCTACAAAAAGAATGTTGGAGCTGCTCTTGCCAAAGCATTTGATGATACTCTTGTGAAAACTGCAATGAATATCAGGAAACAAATGCTTGAGCACAAGTGTGAATTCACAGGAGTTCTTACAGAGAAAGCTCAAAAGGAAGCGGTACCGTCCAGTTTGCTGGAATGTGTTAGTGTTCTGCAGAATGGTGAAAATGTTGTATCACAAACAGAGACGGATGTCACAAAAGCTGACATGGCTCTAGCACAACTCTTGCAGTATAACTGTCGGAAAAGCCAAACTTCAAATCGTTTAATTTCCAGAGAACCGGCGTTTCCTATTTACATTGGCCTTTTGGTATATGCAAAAACAAAAAAGCGTAATTTGATAGATCTCCTTCACCAATATGGTCTAAGTATAAGCTATGACAGGGTCATACAAATTACAAAGGATTTGGGTACAGCGGTAGTCAGCAGAGCTGAAGAAGAAGAGGTGGTTTGTCCAACTCTACTTCGAAAGGATCTATTCACAACCTTTGCTGTTGACAATTTGGACTCCAATCCAAATCATCAACGGCCAAATCATCTTTCCATGGAACAAATCATCTTTCCATGGAACAGGCATGTCAGTTCAAATCATCTTTCCATGGAACAGGCATGTCAATCATCTTTCCATGGAACAGGCATGTCAGTTTCTCAGCACCCAAGTGCTGACAGCAGAGGGGAGGACAGAATTTTGCCAAAGATACAGAAATCAGGAACAAAATCAAAGAAGGTTCCATCCCTGATTACTACTCAAATGTGCCTCCTGCCTCATTTGGACAAAGCAATCCAGTCCCAGTATCATCAGAGAGTGTGGGACACACTCCGCTTATGCTTTCAAAACACCTTTGTCTAGAGTATCAATGGCTCCAAAAGGTCTGTTTGACAATGGATACAGAGGCAGAGGCAGTTTCACTATTGTGGCCTGCACATCATGCTTCCAAGGAAAGACAGAAACCTTTTGAAATAAGCGTGTCTGCAATGTTGCCTCTTTTCCCAGAATCGGCACATTCTATTGCTATGATCAAACACGCCATGGATTTAGTGAAGACAACCACAGCTTTTCTGAACCCAGGTCAGGTTCCAGTGATGGCAGTTGATCAGCCACTCTTTGCCATTGCAAAACAGGTACAGTGGAAATGGCCTGACTTGTATGGAGATATGGTCATAATGTTTGGAGGACTACATTTGGAAATGTGTGCCCTCAAGATGCTAGGTGATGTCCTCAAAGACAGTGGGTGGACCATAGCACTAACAGAAGCAGAGGTAGCCTCTGCAGGAATAGCAGAATCGTTTATTTCTGCCTCACATGTGAAAAGGACTCGCCTAGCACACCAAATCACAGCCTGCAGTCTTTACCAATTGTGTAAGACAGCATATGGCAAATATCTGCAAGAAGCAGGAGATACAGATTTTGAGAGTTTCGAACAATGGATCTCAAGGCGTGAGTCAGAGACTCCTCAATTCCACTTTTGGAATCTTGTGCTTCGACTAGAACTCCTTGTTCTCCTTTTCATCAGGTCATAACTTCGAGTCTAACTTCGAACTTTACAAAGATGTTCTGCAGGAACTCCTTCCTTACTTTTTTGCCCTGGATCACGTTCACTATGCCAGGTGGCTTTCAGTTCATTTGAGAGACATGGAGACCCTAGACAGCAACACGGATGCCCAGTTTTCACAAGGCAAATTCACTGTGCATAAAACAGCTCGCCCATTTTCATGAATTGCTATTGACCAAGCACATGAACAAAACAATGCTTATGTGAAAGGAGATGGTGGAGCTATTGGCCTTTTGGAAGATGAAGCTGCCCTTCGAAGATGGACTGTGGCTGGACCTGAAGTAAGTCACCTTATTCAGGAATTTGAAAATCAGGCTTTTGAAAAAAAGTAAACAAAAAAACACCACGAAGATGTTGGGTTCATGCAAACAGATTTCATGGAGAAAGTCAGGAGCCTGAAGAAAGTCATTCTGGAAATGGGAAACCCCTTTGAGGAGGATTCGACTGACTTACTTGTGCTGGACACGCATGAAATAGTAGACAGCAGTGTTAGCAAGTCTTTGAAATCTCTTGAAACACTTGGAAAGAAACAGTTTACAGAATTCAAAGAGCAACTCAAAACCCCAAGCAGGTTTTATGACCCAATTAGAAAGAACAAAGTGCCCCTGTTCAGTCGAAAATCCAAGCCTAGCATTTCGAAAGACAAAGAAAAAATGCAAACACTGAAAGATGACTACAATCCTTTTTATATCATGTCAGAATCGACAGTGTGACCTGGAAGAGTTCTTCCAGCATGAAAATCAGAGTTCTCTGGCCAGAGCTGGACAAATGCACTTAGGGCAAAAGTCACAACTTCTACCTTTACTTGAAAAACAGGAGACCAGTGTCCCTGATAGAGAACCTCCTGCTGATGCCATTATAATTGATGGTGCTGCTTTAGTAAATTCCCTACGTCCCTCTAGTGGTTCAACATTTGAGTCATATGCAACAAATGAAGTCTTGCCAAAGTTGCACAAATATGCAAAAGGTCACAAACAACTTCACATAGTGTTTGATGTATACAGGGAAGACAGCCTGAAATCCCAAACAAGGCAGAAACGAGGCACTGGAGTGAGGCGCAGAGTAGGTGGTGGAAACAAAACACCTACTAACTGGGCCAGTTTCCTCAGGAATGATCTAAATAAAACTGAACTCTTTGAGTTTTTGGCACATAAAATTGCTTCCATGGACACACAAAACGAAACTTGCACTATTGTCACAATGGGAAATGCAGTACTTTGCAACTTGGATGACCAAGATGTGTCTGACAAGGTTGCACTCACGAGGAAGCTGACACAAGGATGTTCCTTCATGCAGCCTACGCTGCGAATCATGGTGTGTCAGATGCCATCATCTGCAGCTCAGATACTGACGTTGTTGTCATAGCAGTTTCACTCTTTCAAAGACTTGGCTTGAAAAAGCTGTGGATTGACTTTGGAAGGGGAAAGGACCGCAGATGGATCCCAATTCATGAAATTGCATCAGATATGGGATCAAAGGCATCAGGTCTTTGCTTCTTTCATGCATTCAGTGGATGCGATACAGTTTCGTCCTTCCATGGAAAGGGAAAACGGTCAGCATGGCAAAAATGGAACGTGTTTGAGAAAATATCTCCAGTCTTCACAAAATTAGGTTCAACAAGCAGGACATATATGGGGGCCATTTTCACCTTGCAATTTGCACACAAACGCCCCACAAAAGTCCCACCTTCTATCAACGTATCCCGCGCCACTTTTCTTTGAACTACCGGTAGTTACGTTGACGTAGCACGTAGCCTACTACGGAGCAAACCACTTGAGCAGCAGGGGGGATTGAGTCTCTACCTCCCCCCCCCCCCCCTTAATGACATGGGATAATGGGCCGGGCCGGGCCGGCACAGTCGTCTCTATTAGGGCCGATTGGTGGTGACTGCATGCTGCGGGTTTCGAGCATATGGAAGCCTACGGGCTGACCGCAGCCTCTTCTAGCGTCCGCGTGGTCTTAGTGCCGGCCCCATTTGAGGCTTTTTTCCTCTCCTTTTTGGATTTCAGCGTCGCGGCAGCCCAACCGGTGGTCCGCGGCCCACGGGGGACAAAACGTACGCGACCCCCCCGTTTCCTACGCCGCTGTGCACACCCCTCTGTGGTTGCAGTTGCTTGTACACAGGCCTGACACTTTTCCAGACACAATTATAAATGAGGGGGGAAAAAGATAAAAAAGAAAAATACAAAAAAAAAAAACAATAAAATGATAAAAAGAAAAAAAAAACAATAAAATGCTAAAAAGACAAAAAGAAAAACAACGGGGAAGAGGACGACAGCCTCCACGTGGCCTCCCCTGCAAGTAACAAGAAAATCTTGTGAAACGAATGTCGCTACCCAATCATCAAGAACGATGATACACAACAGAAGAATAAACAAAACAAAAAACGCTAAGCTTTATAAGATCTAAGTTTGTGTATGGTGACCATATTTAAAAACATGTCAACCTATTTGAACCTAGGTCATTCTAAAGCTACCAAAACACTTTACAATGTATTCAAATACATGTGTTACAACTTACAAGCAAAGTGATAGTTCAAAACGTAGGCCCAGTTGCACCCATTTTGAAAACTGGCGGCCATCTTGAAAATGGAGGAATTACGCATGGCCCGAGGTTGATTATCAATTAGGGTGGTATAAAGGTGATCTGTGCCAAATGTCATGCCTGTATCACCAACTGTGGATTAATGAGCGGATGTACATTTCTGCTATGTATCCGTGGCCATATTTGAAAATATGCCGCCATATTGGAACCTAATGTAATTTTTTTTAATCTGGTTTGGCAGAAAGACCTCCAGAACATATTATTATATCAAAATGAGGTGGAAATGAAAGATTTACAGCCCCAGCAAAGTCCAAAACGTAGGTCCAATTGCAGCTAATTTTAAAACTGGCGGCCATCTTGAAAAATTTAGGAATTCTGCGTGGCCAGAGGTTGATTATCAATTAGGGTCATATGAAGGTCATCTGTGCCAAATTTCATGCTTTTATCACCAACTGAACTATCATGTCAACTTTCCGCTAGACTATTTGGGTAGGCGGAGATCTCTGATCTGATCTGATCGCTTGATAGAGACAGCCTTGTTGCTTCCGCCTAACAGTATGTGTAATAGAACGACTGAGAACGAGTTGAGCCCCCCCCCCCCCCCCCCCCACACACACACACACACACTCTCTAACTTTCATTTCACCTTTGCAGTGGTGTGTAAAAACAAAAAGGGCCTATATCGTTGCCGTCGGGCAGAAACCTCTTATCCACATATTTTTTATGTAAATTGATCTACTCGACGATTCTACAGTGTCACACGAAATTATCTAAAAATATCAGATCTACAAGCTCTCAACGTGTGGCATCATGACACATTTTGAGCTTGTAGATCTGCTTTTGTTTTTGAATTTGAATTCTGAAAAGATAGCCTGATGAAGGTTAACAGACAGATGCATTTCCATTAAAGGAGTAGTTCACCCCCCAAAATGACCATGGAGACTTGGGTTCAATAATATGTTTTTGTAATTGTCGCATTCATATAGACAAAAAAGAAAGAAAGATTATAGTAAATTTACCCCCATTGATTCTGGATGGCGACCCAAATGCATGGGCCTGGATGGGGACCCAAATAAGGCCCTGGATGGGGACCCAAATGCAAATTAAATTTACCTCCATTGATTCACACAAACTCACACAAATGCATTTGGGTCCCGATCCGGGGCCTCGTATTGGGTCCCCATCCAGGCCCATGCATTTGGGTCTCCATCCAGAATCAATGGGGGTAAATTTACTATAATATTTCTTTTGTCTTAGGAATGCGACAACAATCCAAAAAATATTATTGAACTCTAGACTCCATGGTGTGACTAATCAATAGAAAAAAAAGGTCCTTTTGGGGGTGAACTCAGTGGCGTCAGTTCAGAAAAAGCTAAGGTATGGCAACATGACTGGTGTCTTGCACACGCTCCTTCGCACGCGTGCAAGACACCAGTCATGTTGCCATACCTTAGCAACAGGCATTATATATTTATTTTAAGAAGTACATTCAATTTTTCCCCCGTTTCTACGGTTTATTCAAGTGCAGCTAAACTTGGCATACAATAGTAAACGTGCCACAATTAACAATAATGCATTGCACCTGTGCAGCTGACCTACGGAACCTGGGAATATACCATTTTGTCAAGATGGGGAAAATACAAGTGTGGAGAACATAATTATAATACCTTGTTAAAGTGACCATTTTGTAAAATTTTGCATTTGTAGTTATTTTACTGAAATTTAACAACATAATAACCAGCAGAGATAGACAAAGAGACATTCATGGATTTATATTTAAAAGTAACTTTTATTTTCCCACCTGGACCCAGGGTATGGCAGCTGCATACCCCTGCCATACCCAATTGACAACCCTGGGTGAACTACTCCTTTAAGACTGTGTGGGAGTTTTTTCCTTTTCAGTTTGTTAGACCATTGTTTGGTCTTCTCTAGACGCACCTGTCACCTCTGTAGGAGTACAAGAGACTTGCTTTTTATCGAATTCTGAAAAGTAGCCTATAGCTGGGGAGAATCTGGTAAAGTTTGTGCACTTGGTGCAAAGTTTTTGATTTTTGGTTTTCAAAAACCATCGCAAACGAATTGGGCTTGCCCCCTAGTGGTCTGTTTGCAATGAATCAAATATTCGATACATCAGTACATGGTTCAAACCCCCAAAAACTGATGAAAGAGATTTTTCAATGGAGTCTGTTACTATTGGGTATGATAAACAACATACTAAAAATTCAGGAAAAAATATCTACCGGAAAGGTACCATTTTCAAGATGGCGTCCACGATGGCTGCCGGGAGCTGAAAATGCCTATGAACCGGGTTTTAATGTGTAAAAATTCATAATAAATCTGCACTTGGTGAAGAGTTTTTGATTTTTAGTATAAGGTTTTCAAAAAACATCTCAAACAAGTTGGGCTCGCCCCCTAGTGGTCTGTTTCAATGAATTCAATAGTAGATCTGTCAGTATGGTTGAAACCCCAAATAATTGATAAAAGAGATTTGTCAATGGATTCTGTTACTATTGGGTATGATAAACAACATACTAAAGGTTAAGGAAAAAATAAATACCGGAAAGCCATCATTTTCAAGATGGCGTCCACGATGGCTGCCGGGAGCTAAAAAGGCCTATTTAATGTGTAAAACTTCATATAAAATATGCACTTGGTAACTAGCTTTTAAATTTTGACATGGTGTTAGGTATGGGTATAGGCCTAAGGTTTTCAAAAACTATCGCAAACAAGTTGGGCTCACCCCCTGGTGGTCTACAATATACTAACCTATTTAATATTTGATTAATTGCAAACAGACCACTAGGGGGCGAGACCAACTTGTTTGCGATGTTTTTTGAAAACCTTATACCCATATCTAACACCATGCCAAAAATCTAAAACTTTGCACCAAGTGCACGAAATTGATGATTTTTGACCAGATTCTCCCCAGCTACTAAAGGCTCCTCCAACACACTGCCTGACTTTTTGAGCCGATTGTGCTGTCGCCGACCATTTCTGGCGCTCACCGACAAAAAAAAAACGATCTGCCGCAAGATCTGGCTTTGCTCGCCGAGGTTTTGCTTGTTGTGTATGAAAAGCCCTGCGAGAAGATCTGGCTGCGATTATAGCGATCTGCGATTTCTTCCAGAGCGTTTCTAGATCTAGCAATTGATATTTGGCTCTGTCGCTGCTCGCTGGACATCATAGACCCAGTTTACAAACATTGAGACTAAATGCACAGGTGACTGTATCATGTAATTCCCACCAATCCTCAAACCTGTTGTTTTGGGGAGCGCTGGTTTTATTGGCTAATCTTGGTACCGACTTGCGCGCGCATCTAGTTCTTATCAGTGTAACGTAGACCAGAAATGCATATAGACCGTAGGCTATGAAAGCGTTTGCGAGAGGACCCTGAGAGGATCTGTGTTAAATGAGAGCACAGCAGAGGTGTGTCTGTCTGTTTGTCTGTCTGTATGGAAAGATATATCATGAATAGGCTATAGACCTTTGTTCCGAGGGTAAATTAATTCAGGTGTCTTATTGGTATTAATATTGCTAAATAATAGTCTGTTTCCTCATAATAATATAGATGCTGTTTCATAGCAATATAAAACCAACACATATCCTATAGGTTCAAGGTTCAAGGTTGTGCTTTATTGTTACGTCTTTTGTACTGGTACATGAGAGTAAAACGCATTCTTTTTTCGGCTTCCTTAGAGACAATGCAGTGGTATATATAAAATAAAGCAGAACAACAGAAAACAACACATCTAAAGATAAAATAATAAGTAATAATGACTTGGGAAGAAAGAGAGTGCAAAAGACCGTTCTCGTCTTTGACAGTTTGTTCATGTGCCTGATTGTTTGTTGAAAGAAGCTCTTTTGCAGTCTGTTTCTATGCTAGTAGCTTTGAGACTGCGTAGGCCAATATGTTGATAAAACCCTGCAGCAGCATGGCTGGTGTTACTATGAAAACATCGAACAGGTGCGCAGTGCGCTCACTCTGTTAGGGCTCCTTTGCTCATGGACACTTCGACACAATGCCAGGGGGAGCCGGGGAATCGAACCGACATCCTCCCCTGTCCCAGGTGGCTCTAGTGACTGAGACAGAATGTCAGACGACACACGCCCGCACGCACGCACGCACGCACACACACACACACACACACACACACACACACACACACACACACACACACACACACACACACACACACACACACACACACACACACACACACACACATTGTTATGCAACACCTTTTCCTGCACCCCGCCCTTGTGTTATTTTAGCTGCTGATGAGTTTATAGTCTGATTTATTGTTAGTCGCACGCCAATGGCCATTTACTCAAGTACTGTTACATTTGTACAATTTTTTTAGGTATTTTTTACTTCAGCAAAGCAAGTGTTTTTAATGGATAATTCTGCATGATGACTAATACTGTAAGTATGTTTTGAGGGCCAATACTTTTGTGATTTTACTCAAGTAACATTTTAATACACAGGCCTTTTATGCTTGAAACAGGACATTTAATACATTGTGGCATTTTTACTTCAAGTAAAGCTTGAGTACTTCTTCCACAACTGGACGTGTCTCTATGAGACCACCTCCACTACTTACAGTACATTTACTTAAGTATTGTACTTTCTGTACAATTTCGAGGTATTTATTTATACTTTCCAATTGCTAATTCATTTACTTCTATTCCACTACTTCTCAGAGATAAATATTGCATACTTTTACTCCACTACATTTCTTTGAAAACTTTAGTTACTAGATACTTTTTAGATTTAGATTTTCATTACTAAACATACATTAATCTATTTTCAAGCTATTTTCAAATATTTTGATACAAGGAAACCTTGTGAAATGGGACATGCTGCATGAAAAATACTTTCTACTTTTGTACTTTAAGTAAGTACAATTTGATGCCAATTCTTGCGTACTCTTACTGAATTCTGGACTTTTACTTAACAACAGAGTTAGTAACAGATTATTTCTAAATTGCAGTATTGATACTTTTACTTAAGTAAACAATGTGAGTAATTTTTTCCACCATTGCTTCTTCCGCTTCTGAAAAACATGTCGCTATGAGACACATTGTGAGCTTGTCGCTATTTCCGGTGTGCGACGTGGCGCACGACCACCTCCAATAGGGAGGGAGCGCTGTTTTCCTTTCTGACACCTTGATGTGTTTAACAGACCCCAACTTAATATCGCCACTGTCCGGCAGAAACCTTGTATCTCCCAAGTTTCAAATGTGTACGTTTTTTTTCGTAAATGAAAGCCTTATACTTCATCATACAGGCGTTGTGTGCTTGTAATATATATATATATTTTTTAATGATGAATACAAAACGACGGGTTTTGGACATACAAAGTTTCCACCCGACAACAATGATATCCTGCTGGGATGATGAACTTCCTGGCCATGCTGCTTGGTTCTTTGTTTAGAGATGATAATCTAAATTAATGATTTTTACGTGTGTGTGTGTGTGTGTGTGTGTGTGTGTGTGTGTGTGTGTGTGTGTGTGTGTGTGTGTGCGCGCGCGCGCGGCGTGTGCACACGCATGCGTGCGTACGTGCATGTGTGTGCACGTGCGCGCCCTATAATCCCAAAAAACTCTCCTTGCAGACACACCATACTGTTCTGATGTTGAATGTATTCAACAGAGATCTTTAGGCCTATAAAATTGGTCGACTTGACCATGCAATCAATTAATCCGCAATCAGCCAGTATTTCAATGACGTGCATGAATGCCTATTTCATGTCGACCATAAAGAAGCTTGCCTGCATGGGGCGAAAATAAGGTCGGGCGGTCAACTGAATAAACGTTGCACATCAATTCCAAAGGGGTTCCCGTCTTTGGAATGTTCTAACAACTGAAACGAATGGTAAAGAATGCGTTAAACATCCACTACGACTGAAATCTAATAAGTGTAGATTTATTAACCACTTAAATACTCTGTTGATCTCTGTCCGCCCCAGGGGTCTGCATGGGTCCAGGGTCCCCCACCCTAACAAATCTCACTGCCGAAAACAGCAGATCTGAAAGCTCACAAGGCGGACGCGTTGCAACGCCTTGTGAGCTTGTAGATCGGCTATTGTTTGCGGAATGTTGGCCTTGTTTTGGCAGGAATTTGGGGCCCAGAATGAGGATGCTTTAGTACAGGGGCTTTGATGTGTTTCATTAGATCATGTGAGTTAATGGAGAACACAGAGCCATCACTTCCCACACTCATTGAATTTGCTATGACAAGTTAAAGGCATCGGGGTGGGACTGTCAGGTCTCTCCATGTAAAGTGATTTGACACTTCAATAAACAATTAATTGAATTCTATCGATTACTCCCCCTTGGACACTTGAAATCATTGATATGTTGTTGTTTTTATCATTTGATGACCAGCATTGGTTCCCTATGGAGACACAAAGAGCCTGCTTTGTTCCCTACGGAGACACAAAGAGCCTGCTCACAGCAAAACCCCAATCCGGAAACACAGCAATACATTGAAAATCGCTTAATCGTGTTAAAAAAGGCGGTCTCCCATTTTAAGTGTCTGTTCTTTGCCATCAATTAACTAGTTAAACGCTATAGTTGACTGGATTGCATTATAGGGATCTTATCCCCCTCATTTCCCCCATAAGCTGAAAATTACAGATCTATAAGCTCTGTTGCAACATGAAAAAGTGTGAGCTTTTAGATCACCTATTTTCAAACATTTTACTCAAGTATATTTTGATTTTTTACTTAAATAAAAATGTATTTGTACTTTTTACACCACTGTTCTAGTGGTTAATGCACCTCTATCAGAAAACATGTACCAGTGAAGGTTTGTGATGTTAACATTTTCAAAAGTATCAAGGCATCAACATAATACTTGAAGTACCAAAAGTAAAAACGTATTCTATTCATTATGCAGAATATGTATTCAAAATAGCAGATCGACAAGCATTATTTTTATTTTATTTTTATAAATAGCCGACCTGTATATAAGACTGAAACGATTAATGTATGTCTTGTAATAATAATCAAAATCTATAGGCCTATAATAACTAGCCTAGTAAACGGACTCCTCCCATCTTCTGTTATATAATAACTAGTAACTAAACGTTTTCAAATAATTGTAGTCGAGTAAAAAGCTGAATATTTGCCTCTGTGATGTAGTGGAGTTACAGTAAGCAGTGATGTTAATAGGTTTTTAATGTAATGAGTCCCGGGACCCAAGAGGGGTCTTCCGGATGAGTCCCAGGGATATTTTATGGGTCCCACAAAAATTCAACGCGTCATGTCATTTTTGACAAAGTGCAGCATTTAACTTGAATTGGTTATTATATGGTTATGTTCATCTTACGTAGAAATGTGTCTGAAAGAAATGAACCACAATTCCAAATCTTACAATTTTAATACTTCCAAATAGTCATGTGACGGTTTGATTTTTTTTATACCGAACCGGTAATATCGGATGTTGACCACTTGGGGGCGCAGATAGAAGCTTTTACCGAGTCTTCATAATGAACAGCCACCTGTTATTTTATATACATCGATAATATATGGATCTTCTCAGTGAGATGATGTCTCCTGTTTGTACTGTTACTGCTTCTATGGAATGGGGGAAATGCTCTCTGTCGTGCTTGTGTTTGCTCTGCTGTACAGAGAACCAGTGGACTGGGTCAAAAACAGTGGATTGGGGATGCTTGTAGATCGGCTACTTTTGTTTTGAACGGTTGATCATAGAGGGACGTGCTGCCCCTCTATGGATGGGGGAGGGCAAGGCACAGGCGGCCGCGGTGGTCCCCTGCCCCGGCGGACCACCAAAGGGACGGCGCCGCCACGAAAACACTATAATCAATCAAACAGTTAGGCAGCCTAGGCAGGCTACATACATACTGTCTCAGATAGCATACATGCTAGGCTAGCTTGCTTCCTCCGTGTTGTAGTTGAGCCAATAAAGGTTATTTGACCATGTTCACCACAACGTTAAATCGTCGCTATTGTTGTAAAGACGCAATGAAGACCTGTGTGGCTTCTAACACGTTGTCCAATGTCCACCACATCTATAAACAATAGCGCGTGTATCCAGTTGTTATTGAATGAAGAGGACGGGGAAAGGAGGCGGGTCGCTGTCTGAGCAGTGAGCAGTGACGTCACGTATCTGCGCCGTGCCCTGCCATACACGTTCTGTGGGGCAACCCTTTTTGGTGTATCACCTAACACGCTGTGCCACTATGGTCAGAGAGCGGCCCGGTGCTACGCTAAAACTCAGGCACCCATTGAATTCTGTGACCATGCACGGACACAAAATGGCGTTCAAAACACACTGTCGTTAGTTCTATCGTCTGTTTTAAGACTTTCTACGCGGATTTCATTTGTGTTAACATAGCGTAAAGTAGCATGCCTTCACCCATGAACAATGGTGGCGTCTGTGGACTTTTTAAAATATTTTTTTTTTCGCGACGTGGTAAATTATTTTAACGTGGACTCCAATGGAGGCGATGCGTCCGTGGGACCCCAAGACAATGACGTGAATGCGTCTCTAGGCAACGTGAATGCGTCAGAGACGCGGGACGCGCACGTAATGACGTCACTGAGTAAGTATATATATACTAGACCTTACCTGTTCGAAGATGTGTGCTCCAAAATATTTGCAGAGTGTGGGTTGTGGGGAAAGTTACTGTAACTGGTGTGTGCGTGAGAATATGTGGGAGCATCATAATGTAAGGAGCAGCTCATGGAGGAGTGATTTATGACGGATACAAATAATTTAACAGCAAATTTAGGTGAATAGAAGTATGGGGATGTATGCGCTTGCTCCACATAGTTTTTTCATACCCGTTGGAAGATGAGACACACATCAAACGTACCTGGTGAAAGCGGGTGAGAGAGAGAGAGAGAGAGAGAGAGAGAGAGAGAGAGAGAGAGAGAGAGAGAGAGAGAGAGAGAGAGAGAGAGAGAGAGACCGACCATGCACATTCCTGTGAGAGAGAGGGGGGTGTGTGTGTGGGGCTACAGATACCATGGCCTGGAGGAACGGACCGTAACCCTGACAACAGGCTGTAGAGTTGAACAGAAGTGGTGAAGAAAACGCCAATAAACAGCTTTAATTTGGGAGAAATGAAATTCGGGCTACGTCACCGTTGGTATAATGCTAATGGCCAATACCATGTGAACTTTGGGATCAGTTGCTGAAGCGAGTGAATAGATAAACGTGGATAAGCGTGAGCGTTAGAGCGTTAGAGCGTGTAACCCTAACCCTAACCCTAACCTCCGTGGGGTGATGCGCTATCATTCCTGCCGACGCTACGTTGTTGTGGCTCAAAGCGACCGCTTGTTCCACCCCGCGCCGCACGACGAGCGCTCCGTTTCTCTATCTAACCGTTTCTCTATCTAACTGTGACATATATATATATATATATATATATATATATATATATATATGTGTCACGTTTTTTTTTGCGTCTCAGAGAATTAGAGAAACGGAGCGCTTGCCGTGCCACGGGGCGGAACAAGCGGTCGCCACAACAACGTCCTCCAGGCGGAGCCACTCGATTGTCCACGACATTGCAAGCGGCGCGAAGGCCAGCGGACCTTGGTCCTGCTCTTCGCCCCCGAGCGCCGCAGGCGCGAGTGGCCGCGAAGAGCGGGCCAGGGCCGTGGTGAATGCAATCGTTATATTTATGCCCAGGCCGTAAGGCCTGGGCAAGCCCACGATAAACGCCCTGTCCAAGTGACTACAATGGAGCTAATGGCTAAGCTAAGCTAGGCTAGGCTAGGCTAGGCTAGGCTAGTAAATAAAGAAAGAGAGTCGCAAACGAGTGACGTCAGCGCCTTCACTATTGAATGGCTGCGTCGCCATCTGGTGGTGATTAGTGTGTGGTGAACTACAAAACGAGCGCTCTTACCACAGTCTCACTGAGTTACCCAAAATGACTGTAACATATATATATAGTTAATTTACAGTACACCACTGGAAAGGTGTACTGTAAATTAACCCTAACCCTAACCCAGGGGGTAAAAATAGACCCAATATAGATTTTAAGAGGTTAAAACTATGGAATGCCATCATAGTGGCTGGGTTGCGCTGCTATGAAGAGAGCAGTTGGAGTGCAGCCACAGGGACTGGCTTTGCGCCCATAGTGTTAGGTCATACTGGGCAATCCTCTGCGGAATTGGGTGAGTGTGTGTGTGGGGGGGGGGGATCCCCTCTGGATCTGCTTACTATGTATGAACTGGCGAACAGCCAGTGGCCGAACAAGTACTCAGATTGTTCCACTTGTGAGTAAAAGTAACAATACCAACATTGAATAAAGTAATAGGCCTGCATTAAAAAAAGAAAATTACTTGAGTAAAAGTACAAAAGTTTATTATTATACTTTCAGTAACAAAGTAAAAGTAGGCTACTACCTTTTCGAGAGTTGTCAAAACCTAAAAAAAAGCCTATCTACAATGTGTCGCATTGCTATAGGTATGATTAATATGCTTTGTAATAATAATCTAAATCTACAATGTACCTTTGTAAAAAGGTTTTTAAATAATTGTAGTGGAGTAAAAGAAAAGTGCAACATTTGCCTCTGAGGTGTAAAGGAATTGAATTATAGTGACGTATTGAAACATGGAAATACTCAAGCAGCAGCTAAAAACTGTATTTATGTACAGCAGGGGTTTTCAAAGCGGGTGACGGGGCACCCTGGGGTGCCGTGACGGCAGTCCAGGGGTGCCGCGAGATCATTTGATACACTTGAAAAAATATTTAGTATCATTTTAAACTTAAATTACAAAGTTATTTTCAGTCAGTTCTAACCAAAATGGCTATTATCTCAATGTTTTCCTTGCAACATAATCACTAAAATATCGGGCAGAAACCTTGTATCTCCAAGTTTCAAATGTGTACAACTTTTGGTAAAGCAAAGCCCTGCTTCATCATACAAGACTGTCGCGCAAAACTAGTGAAAACAGCCGATCTAAAAGCACACTTGTAGATCGTGCTTGTAGATCTCCTGTTTTCACTAGTTTAATACATTTTATAGATGATAAATACAAAACGAATGGTTTTGGACATACAAGGTTTCCACCCGACAATGACGATATGCTATAAATATAAGGTGCTGGGAGTGAAAATTATAATGTAGGGGTGCCCGTTCCTCGGATTGCCCTGAGACAAAAACAATGGTGAACCCCTGATGTACAGGACTTGAGTCAGGCACATGCACACAATAGACATCAAAGGGGGCTTGAGCCCCTGCCTTTTTACCTGTCTGTAAAAAAGTGCCCTCTCCAGACCATGAATGCAGTTTTTACTATGGTGAAAGAAATGAAAATCCCCCCCTTTCCATGCCATACCTGAAGGCAGCATTAAAGAGAATTGCCATGTCCAAACTCTCCTGGACAAGAATGCAGCATCTTATGTATAAATCAAGAAATGTGTAGAAATCAAGCATCGAAAATAGCCGACCTCCAAGCTCACAACACGTCGCAGTGTGAGCTTGGAGGTCTGCTATTTTCGATGTTTTCACCAAAAGGCCCTTTTAGGAATTTCAGCCCCTGCCTCTCTAACATTCTCTGCACGTCCCTGACTTGAGTAAATGCACTGAGTTACTTTCCACCACTGCTAGCATTATGTTTTAGCCGGCATGTGCACACATAGACATCAAAGGGGGCTTGAGCCCCTGCCCTTTTATCTGTCTGTGCCCTCTCCAGATCATGCATGCAGTTTTTCCTATGGTGAAAGAAATGCTATACCTGAAGGCAGCATTCAAGAGACTTGCCTATAGTCAAAACTAACCTGAACTTGAATGCAACATCTTCATGTTGAAAGAATTGCCCTCTCTGTGTAGAAATCCATGCCGTTACGCCACATCTCCAGTATTCACTTGATCATGCGTTGGACCTCCAAGCTCCAAGATCTGCTGTTTTTCATTCTGCATATCCGCTCCACATCCAGCTCAAACTGTGTTCCTTTAGGGTGGTTGGACCCGTATAGATCTTTTGGGTGTGTAACTCTCTCAAGAGTTAAATTATTGTTAAACATCTGCGTTACTTAATTCACAAGAAGTCGACACAATCAGAGAATGTAGAGTTGCTGAATTTTGATCAACATGTGCCTGTTATCTCTCCTAATGGTACCACATCAAAACAGCATGGAATCGTGGACAAAATCATATCCAAACACAACAAAATCTTACATTTTTGTGATTCTAGAGGCAAAATCTCATCAAATGGTGTTCCGCGGCTCAAATGCTGAATAAATATACCTTGATATGAAACATGTTGAACAGCACTGCTTTAGGGGGTTCTAAATTGACCAAATGCATCCATTTGTAGTTTCCAACATCCCATCGTGCATTGCGCAGAAATTGGACGGAGCTTCCGGCGCTGCAGCTGCATCTGCGACGCGACGTGAGCTTGTATGTCTACTGCTAACCGGAAGTGTGGTGCAAAACATTCTCCAGTAAATTCCCGCAGAAAGAGGTGGATACTCTCAGATTTAAGGGGGGACTCAGACCAGAACCCCCCTCTCTTGATGTTTCCCTTGATGATAAAGCCATCATGCCTGTTTTGACCCGCAGGCGAACCGCATTCCTTATTACTTATTTCCCTCGCTTTGAACTCCTAATTGTAGCCGTCTGTATGCTGAACCTAATTTCCTTTTTCTTTTTTTCTTTTAATATACCTTTGATTACTAAATATTAGGGGTGCGACCAACATTACGGGTACACATGGTGTATTATTATTTTATGCTTTAACTACTGAAAAATAGCAGATATACAAGCTCACAGCGCGCTGCGAGCTTGTAGATCTGCTATTTTTGAAAAATCATGACAATTTGAATTTTGACCCGATTCTAAGTGTCTTTTGAATCCTTCTAAGGTTTTTTGAAAAACCTATGTTTCTATGTCAGCAATCTGGCCAGCCATCGTCAAAGAAAAGGTCCTTTTCACTTAACAGTTACAGCTCAGTTAGTCTGTTCTTGAGCAACTACTACCGGTATGTCAGTGGTTCTCAAACCTTTTCATGTGAAGGACCCCTGTAAAAAAATATTCATATCTCAACATATTATAGTTCCAAGGACCACCCAGAAGCAAAATCTGAGTTACAAACGTTCGCTCTAAAAATGCATATATTCAAAGATTTGCACACATTTTCATGACTTTAGAAAAAATAGCAGATCTACAAGCTCGCTGCCGCGCTGTGATCTTGTATATCTGCTATTTTTCAATAGTTAAAGCATTCAATAATTCTAGGCCTAAATGGGTTAAGAAATGGTGTGAAAGAGTTCTAATTAGAGCCTCAATCCTGTGAGGCAACTGCCGGCCATAGCATTTTCTGTCCAAATCTGATGTCAAATGTCAAAGTGTTTAAAATAAAGCAGCAAAAAACGAAGCATTGCTTTCTATCCAAAGGGGTTTTTCACCTTCAAACAAGTCTGGGGTCATTTGAATGTCTTCCCCGGCTTTTGTGTGCACCCCATGCTTGATTCAATATATGTCATTAGGAAGGGTAAATCAAATATCTAAATATTGGATCAAGCAACTTAAAAACTGTCCTGGGTGTTTGAAAGTTAAATACCCTTTTAAAGGATTAATTCACCCCAGCCATACTTATTTTCTATCAAATACACACCTCATGAAGCCCTGAATTCATGGAGATAGTTTGTTTTGGGGATATTTCACTTTCAAAAAAACTTTTAGTAATTGTATCGTCTAATCAGGCTTTTATGAACACCCTGAACAGTTTTTAATTAGCTTGATTCAATATTTAGATATTTGATGTAAATGTTACTAGGCCCTCCAGGCCCATGCAGGGCCTCTCCCCACACACACCCATTGTAACTTCAAACTTCATTTTAACCATGATAGATTAATTAAAAACACCCATTATTTTTTTCTGGTGACTCATAATACCCTCCTAATACGTAAGCAGCCCGTGTTTTTTCGATTACTTTTTTCATTTATTTTTAATAATTATTTTCCATTTCCCCAAATAATTATTAAAAATAAATGAAAAAAGTTAGAGAATAAACACGGCCTGCTCACGTATTAGGAGGGTAGTATGAGTCATCAGAAAAGATAATGGGTGAATCTATCAGGGTTAAAATGGAGTTTGAAGTTACAATGTGTGTGTGTGTGTGGAGAAAAACCCATAAGATGTTGAAAGTGGAATATCCCTTTGAGTGTCAGTCGGTCATCAAATCATTGGCTCAGAAAAACTTGAAAAATCTCCATGAGTTGAAGGCTTTGTGTGCAATTGATAGAAAATACATATTTTGAGGGTGAACTACTCCTTTAACGTGAACATTTGTAACTCAGATATTTGCGTCTGGGGGGTCCCTGATACACCAAATACCTATAATTCTAGGGGTCCTTGACTTCAAAAGGTTTTAGAACCACTGACATAGAAACATCCCTTTCTCAAAAACCTTTTGAGAAAGGGATTTATAGATTTGGGTAAAAATATTCAAAGACTTAATTCAAAATAGCAGATCTACAAGCTCGCAGTGCCGCACTCGGTGCCGCGCGTGAGCTTGTACATCTGCTCATTTTAAAGTGGTTTCACAGTTGTGCTAGTCAGATGTATGTGTATGTAATGGGGTTCAACACTTCCCAAAGTAAACAACGGTAAAACTAATCTTTTCCACATTCCACTTGCTCTGTACCTTGTGCAGTACCTCCTCATACCCCTAGGGGTATGCGTATCCCCACTGGCAACACTGCTGCTGCCCAGGGTTCAGATTGAAGCCCAGAGCTAATCTCTTTGGCTCACACCTGCCACACCCATTTATGAGCAAACCACCGCGCTGTCGTTGGTTTATTTACAGTTACTATCACAATGCAAGTGACCACAACAAGCCAAATACAACATGTCCAATGTCAAATATTAGGGATTCTATAGAGAAATACACAGTAAATCCACAGTGTTGGTTTATTCATTTAACTCTAAAAGACCCATAAGGGACCATTTGGCCTCAAGTAATACCTGAGTTCAACGTTAAAGGAGTAGTTCACCCCCAAAATGACTTTTTTCCTATTGATTACTCATGCCATGGAGACTTGAGTTCAATAGTATTTTTTTGTATTTATTGCATTCCTAAGACAATAATTTGATTACTATAAATGTACCCCCATCTGGAATCAATGGGGGTACATTTACTAAAATCGAAATATTGTCTTAGGAATGTGACACAAAACTAAAAATATCATTGAACTCAAGTCTCCATGGCATGAGTAATCAATAGAAAAAAAAAGTCATTTCGGGGGTGAACTACTCTTTTAACACTGGGAAATCCTGAGTTAATTACCTTTTCACACTGTCAGAGTTCACATAATTCCAATATTTCAGTTCATAACTAGTTGTGCAATCAACATGGCTCAATAGCAAACTGTTGCTTTCACACAGGAGTATGTTCTCTCTCTCTCTCTCTCTCTCTCTCTCTCTCTCTCTCTCTCTCTCTCTCTCTCTATCAGAATGAAAGCCATCAACATCTTGTCCGACTGCAATCACAAAACGTCAGAAAGCTGCTGTCTCCTTCACTGCCTGTGGTCTTAATTGCAGACATAATGTTTCTATTACACACCCCATGACGCCTTGAAATCACGCAGATGTATTCGTTTTTGTCGCATTCCTGAGCAAATAAGGATTTGATTACCCTGTCATGGGGGCTGTCACGATTATGACATTTTACATGACGACTTATTGTCACTCAAATAATTGCAATTAACGATTTAATTGTGTTTTTGTCGTAGACAATTACATTTCTGTTTGGCTTTTAGGCTTTTAGGCACATGGCAGATATGACATATTTGACAACTTTATACTTAAAAAATAACATTGATAGTGGAAACAGCTGATCTACAAGCTCATAATTCCTATATTTCAGTTCATAACTAGTGGTGCAATCAACATGGCTCAATAACAAACTGTTGCTTTCACACAGGAGTACATTCTCTCTCTCTCTCTCTCTCTCTCTCTCTCTCTCTCTCTCTCTCTCTCTCTCTCTCTCTCTCTCTCAGAATGCAAGCCATCAACATCTTGCCCGACTGCAGTCACAAAACTTCAGAAAGCTGCTGTCTCCTTCACTGCCTGTGGTCTTTAATTGCAGACATAACTGCCGATGACAAAAACATGTCACTGTCATTAAGGCACATCTCACTATTTGAATGCTGTTTTGAGAGGACGTGGACTTTAATGTCTGTGACATCCTCTGCCGTGCTTTAATGTGTTATGTTAAACCAAAAAAAAAAAAAAAAGTAAGCTTGGGAAAATGGTCAAATCTGCACAATAGTGTTTGCTGTATGCAATCAGTGGTGGAATAATTCAAATGGTTTACCTAAGTATGTAGAAATGCATTTCAACATCACATTACTGCATTAAATGTGCATCACTTAGACTAACTGATAAAGGTGGGACTGATCTGCAAACTAAAGCTGTCAGATAATTGCAGTGGAGCAGCCAGTGGAATAGATGTATAAACTATCAAAGCATGATGGAAATACATGCTTTGATAATGAGTAGGCTACCTAAAATGAAGTAGGCCTACCTAAAAACCACTGCAATCCTACAGAGAGCAGCCTTTTCAGGTTGGAGAGCTGAACATTCTAAAGTTGATTTCACAATACTTATATATTACTTATGCAATACTGGATATTGAGAGTTGAACACTGGCAGAATCAAAGGCTTATTATATCTGGAGATGAAATGCTTTAACACATAATTGATTAGCTATGGGGGAAAAAAAGAAACAACTGTCTTGGTAGACCAGGACCAAACCAACCAATTCATGGGTTATTTCACTATGACAGCCTTAACCAGACATTCTTTATTTTCTTTTGTCCACCTTTTAAAAAAGCTCTCTCCAGATGGCCACATGGGCACATAGTGGAGTCAAGCACTGCACTGAAAGGAGTATAGTTCACCCAGAAAAGTACTTATTTTCTATTACACACAACACACCCCATGACGCCTTGTAATTATGCAGATTTATGTGTTTTTGTCGCATTCCTGAGCAAATAAGGATTTGATTACCCTGTCACTAGGGCTCTCACGATTATGAAATTTTACATAACGATTTATTGTCACTCAAATAATTGCTTAACGATTTAATTGTGTTTTTGTCGTTGACAATTACATTTCTGTTTGGCTTTTAGGCTTTGAAGTTGCACATGGTAGATATGACCTAAATATACAAAGAAATGAAGGACATATTTGACAACTTTATACTAAGGAACATTGATAGTGGAAACAGCCGATCTACAAGCTCACAACGCGTCGCACTGCGACGCGTTGTGAGCTTGTAGATCCGCCATTTCCACTATTTTTTACTTAAAAAAAATATATATGAAAATGTTTCAACATGGAAACGATTATGACGATTATGAAAAATAATCGCGAATATGTCAAATAATTGCGATTAGACGATTATGTAATAAGTGTGATAGGACACTCATAGGGGACTCATTGAGTCACAGACAAACAAAACGATATCCATGAATTCAAGGCTTCATGGGGTGTGTAATTTATAGAAAATAACTCATTTATTTAGGGTGAACTACTCCTCGAAGTACAAGTTGAAGTACTTCTTCCACCAACTCTGACAGCCTTAGCTTAATTTCCATCTGATGTCCACTTAAAAAAAAGATAGACTCCTTTCCAAATCTCCACACGTGTGCACAACAACAACAAGAACAACAACAACACAGCTAAAGCTCTGCCAAGCGAGGTCAGCCGTCAAGGTCTTCCCTTTCCATTTGTACACTATCAGAGTTACAGACTTGTAAGGGTCAATTTAGACCCCCCCAAAAAGGAACCTAGAGAGTCCCTGGAATCCACTTACTGGGGTAGAGGGTCATGGGGTCTTTATGAGGCTCCGTGCCGTTGGCGGCCTTGGCGTGGCCGTCATCGTCGTGCCCGTGTCCCCCCTTCCCATCGTCGTAGACCACAAACACAGCAAACAGAATGATGGTGATAATCTCCAGGGTCAACGCCACGATGGGGAACGTGGGCCTCATGTTGGTGGAGTACGCTGGCATGGTCAACACAGAAACTACTATGAACACTATGCACTACACATACACTATACACTATGAACGTTAAGTCTTCTGGCAGACCGTCAGTCCGTCTGTCTCTCTCTCCCTCTCTGGCTCTGTCCCCTTCTACTCTGACAAACACACACGCTCGCGCGCACTGCACACACACGTTCTCTCTCTGTCTGTCTATCTTTTGGAGGGTGGTGTGTGTGAGAGGGGGGCCGAGGCTGCTGGTGGTTTTAAATTGGTGCATGTTTCGGCGGCGGGCCAATGACAGCGCAGGACAGAGGGGGGGTGTCCCCCCCGCCTGGTGCACTTTGCTCGCGAGGGGACGGGTTTCCTCTCCAGAGCGGAGGAGGAGTGAGCTTGTTTTAAAAAGAGGGGCCAAAACAAGACGTATAGGCTAAACATGCGGTAATGACAGTGTGTACAATAAGGAGACCCACTTCTTAATGAGCCGTTTCCCCCCAACTCATTCTTCACTGTCAAAGTGAGCGTTTAGTTTTTTTTTTGTTTCTTTGTTTTTTGTATTGTTTTTCCTTGTGGTTTGTTAAAGCAATGCTTCTCAACCTTTCCAGGCATAGACCATATTCACACGGTGGCCATCTTGCCATTAAGTTAATGAAATGCCACCATGGTTTTTCAATGGCCGCCAGGTGAATTGCCCCCCAAAATATCGTCACTGTCGAAGCCCTGCATCATCATACAAGACTGTCGCACAAAAGTGGTGAAAACAGACGATCTACAAGCACACAACACCGAGGCGTTGTGTGCTTGTAGATCGGCTGTTTTCACTAGTTTAGTTCATTTTTTAAATGATAAATACGAAATGGCCGCTTTTGGACATACAAGGTTTCCACTCGACAACGACAATAGGCCTATCATATTTGAACTGGGAGTGAACTGGAACACCCGCGCACGGAGCCCCCGAAAATCACGTAATACAATAGGAAAAAAGCATTGGCAGCAAATCTACATTAGTTATGGCAAAACTATGTCAGTCTAAGTGTTAAACCCAGGGGCATAGTTCTGCCGATTTAAAATGACTCCAATACGGAAGTAAAACTTCCTATGATTGGTTTTCCCCCCCGGCCGATCGCAAAAAGAATTGTTTTCCATTGGACCCCATTCATTTTCCCCTTTTGTTTTCTAACCTTAATTAACATTTTCATGAATACTGTATGGTTCCTATCGCTAGTTAAAAATTGCCTTTCAATCACCATCATATTCGTTTAGTCGAAATGTGGTCCAATTTATTTTAAAATAAAATGATAAAGTTGCGGGGGGGGGGGGGGGGGGGGGGGTTCTCCTTTGTGTGCTGTATTTCGGGAGGCTCCGACCACATTCTCCCATGTATCCCTGCGGTTGCACGTGACCGTTGGCAGCCAATAGCCTCTCTGATGCCTTTACAATTCTATGATGGCGACACCCATTCCAAGGGGTAGAAAAGTGCCGTTTGCGCTGCATAGAAACCAATGGCTTCGCATCGTCCATATTTTTCTACAGTCTATGGTGAAACCCAGCAGGCCAACAGCCATGAAGGCGGAGATTATGTTGTTGTCCTTGTCCATCCGTCTGACTGTGGACAAGATATATAGATAGATAGTTACCGTTATTATCCCACAGGGGAAATTAAGTCACCCAGAAGGTACAGCAGTTAAGGTTACAGGACAGTAAGAAAAAAATAAGAAAAGGACTGGTGTGGACAGGCGAGCGACAAAAACAAACAAGAAAGAAGAATCAACAATACAGGAGAATATACCATACAGTAAGTGTCGAGACAGAACACAACACAACAACAAAAAAGTAGTACTAACGTTTCTGTAAGGGATTGCAATTTTAAGGGACTTTTCTAAGCATATTGCAAACTCAAAGAACTTACAATGGTCCAGTCATTCAAACATTAGGAACTACTTCTCAACGTAGTGCCAAAAAATATACACATATATACAGTATGCATAAGTGTTTGCACCAAGACAATAATAATAATGCTTAGCCTAAATAAAAGAAAAAGTGCAGAGCAAAAAAAGTGTCCAAAAGTCTGTGCAAAAAAAGAGGTGACCAGTGTCGAGTCACAACAAAGAAAAAGAAAAATCACACCCGTGTGAACTGAGCGGTGGTTTACTGTACTCTACTGTACCTAACTGTACTGTACTGTACATATTCTGTGTTCTATATCTATGAATTCTATGTGTTCTAGATCTATGAATTCTGTGCCCCCCCCCAGGCTAGTCTCAACAGCACCCTCTTACCCCCCCCCCCCCCCCCACCCCCTCCCCCCTTCCCCCCTGTGTGTGTGTGTGTGTGTGTGTGTGTGTGTGTGTGTGTGTGTGTGTGTGTGTGTGTGTGTGTGCGTGCGTGTGTGTGTGTGTGTGCCTGGCCTGGCCTGGCCTGAAAACAGCGCCCCTCCCTTAACATGTGTGGTCATAAAAGGTACTGTAGGCTACATACAGACAGACAGACAGACAGACAGACACGGACGGAGACAGACATACCCACACACACGGCCACGTATAGGAGCGTTGTGACCACCGCTCAAAAACGCAGATAGGAAAACGCAGGCCAAGGAAGAACATCCATCCCAAATGTTTCAAATCAGCGTCACTGTTGCTGTTAATACATGCTGTTTCACGTTTTGGTCTACTCTATATGGTCTATTGGTCAATATGCCATTCTTGGAGCGGTGAAGCCTTAGTCTGTCAGTGTCCTCCTGTCCTCAACCCTCTCCCCCTGATCCCATGCAGCTTGAACAGCTGCAATACCGCTGGGTGACCAGAAGGGCACTGTTGCGCAGCCTAGTCACACGCACACACGCACACACGCACACACACACACACACACACACACACACACACACACACACACACACACACACACACACACACACACACACACACACAGGGTAGGCTGCTCAAATTCACCGCTCCACTTTGAACTGGTGGTTTGATTTTTTTCTTACAGCAGCACTTTTCTCCAATCACAGTCTTCTTAAAGGGGAAAACCACCCATTTTCAATATTGAACTATGTCATGAAAGAGGAAGCTTGATTTGGGGGTTTGTATTGCAAATCATCACAGTGTACGAAGGTATATTAATGGCATAGTTCAATATTGAAAATGGGTGGTTTTCCCCTTTAAAGGGATATTTCACTTTCAAAAAAACTTTTGGTCATTTTATCGTCTAATCAGGCTTTTATGAACACCCTGAACGGTTTTTAATTTGCTTGATTCATTATTTAGATATTTGATGTAAATGTTACCAGGCCCTCCAGGCCCAGGGCCGCTCCCCATACACACCCATTGTAACTTCAAACTTCATTTTAACTATGATAGATTCATTAAAAACACCCATTATTTTTTTCTGGTGACTCATACTACCCTCCTAATAGGTGAGCAGGCCGGGTTTTTCCGATAATCTTTTTAATTTATTTTTAATATTTTTAATAAATAATTATTAATAATAAATGAAAAAAGTTATCGAAAAAACACGGCCTGCTCACGTATTAGGAGGGTAGTATGAGTCACCAGAAAAAATAGTGGGTGTTTTTAATGAATCTATCATGGTTCAGTGGAGTTCGAAATTACAATGGGTGTGTGTGGGGAGAAAAGCCCATAATATGTATAATGTTTCCCTGTTGAAAGTGGAATATCCCTTTAACATTCAACCATTCACACACTGATGGCAGAGGAAACCATGCAAGCACCAACCTGCTCATCGGAACCATAGACATAGAAAGGCCTCCTTCGGTCTGAGGCGTGAGATCGCGGGACTCAGCGACCAGCCGTTTCCAGTCGTTCCCACTTCCAAGTGCGTCACAGAAACCGGAAGTTGCTAGGCCAATCAGAGGCAGGTGGGGCAACATCAGGAAACGGATGGATTGAAAGACACGGAAAAGACGTGTGCAGTGGCCAATGAGGCATCTAACTTTTTATTGCGACCGTCAGGTCGCAGTTACTATCAAAACCTCGACCAGCTGTCCGTCAGTCAGTCTGTCACATGTCACATGTCACACTTTTGCCCTGCTCATATCTCCGCAACCGTTGCCCCGATCCATGCCAAATTCTGCACACACACTCTTTCCCTGCCAAACCCCAACCTCCACCCATCAATTCTCACATGGCCCTCTTCTAGCGCCACCATGAGGCCGATTATTGCAAAACACATTTTTGGACACTGCTTCCAAAGATTTTGACCTAAAATCACGTAAATCGGTACACACTTGCTCTACACTCATGTCATCAACATAAATCTGTCCCATTTAGCGCCACCTTCAGGCCGATTTTTTAAAACACATTTTTGGACACTACTCCTACAGATTTCACCCTAAAATCACACAAATCGCTACACAGTATGTCTACACTCATGTAATCAACATGGATCTGTCCCATATAGCGCCACCATCAGGCCGATTTTTTCAAACACATTTTTGGACACTGCTCCTACACATTTTGCCCTAAAATCACGCTGCGACCTGACGGTCGCTTATCTCCCGATTAGGGAGTCTTACTGGTATCTATGATCGGAAGCACTTAGGAGTTCAGTGTCTTGCTCAAGGACTCTTCCTACACTCAGCCAGGAGGAGCCGGGTATTGAACCAAGAACCTTCGTAATCCAAGACGGCCGCTGCCGCCCCAGTTCATTCTGCCAACATACTGGTGGGCCATACAAATAAAACCTTACAGGAGGGAAGGAAGCCGTGGGCCGTATAATCTGCCCTTGTGCCGTGATCGGGCCGGACTTTGGAGATGTCTGCTCTAGAGTGTAGTTTTCCCCAAGGGCCGAATTATGTCTAGGGTACCAAGCCGAGGGCCACAACATTGCAGGGGGCGACGGTGGCGTTCCCGCTACTCCAGCAACGGTTCAGATAACGTCGCTGTCGGGTGAAAATCTTGTATGTCCACAACTGTTTGTTTCGCATTTATCAATTTAAAAATTATTTAAAGTTAAACTAGTGAAAACAGCCGATCTACAAGCACACAACGCCTCGCACCGCGAGGCGTTGTGTGCTTGTAGATCTGCTGTTTTCACTACTTTTGTGCGACAGCCATGTATGATGAAGCAGGGCTTTACTTTGCGAAAGAACATACAAATTTGGAGATACGAGATTTCCACCCGACAACGGCGATATACTAGTGTTGTTGGTGCCCTTATACCACCATTATTACTGGGGTTGGTGTGGGCCAGACAGTAGCCCCCCGCGGGCCGCAAATGCCCCGCGGGCCGCCTATTGGGGAACACTGGTGTAGACCATGACTGAGTTCATTCAGCCTTATTATGAATGAAGGAGAAACGGTGACATGTTGTGTTTGTCTTGGAGGTCAGCTCAGTGGAGCTGTTCCCAGACCACTGGCTCAAATCACTTCCAAATGTTGAGAGATTTCACTAGTAGCATAATCACCCACTTTACAATGCTATGAGAGAGAGAGAGAGAGAGAGAGAGAGAGAGAGAGAGAGAGAGAGAGATTTCCACTCATCAAATGAGTGGAAATAGCAGCACTGCAGAAATGCCAATTCCACGCATAGTCCCTGTCATTGCTAATCCCTACTGGTTCGTCTTGGAGAGGGTGTAGACCAGTGTTTCTCAACCACTGTGTCTGGGGACCTTTGGTGTGCCCCTAAGAAGGGTCAAGTCAAGTGTGCCCCTTGAAACGGCTCGAAAGCCAGTATTGTATTTATCATTTCAAAAATGATTTAAACTAGTGAAAACAACCAATCTACAAGCACACAACGCCTCGCGGTGCGAGGCGTTGTGTGCTTGTAGATCTGCTGTTTTCACTACTGTTGTGTTACAGCCTTGTATGATGAAGCAGGGCTTTACTTTGCGAAGAAACATACAAATTCGAAACTTGGAGATACAAAGTTTCTACCCGACAGTGACGATATTTACACCCCCGTATTATGTTGGTGTGCCCATGGATTCTTGGGACATGAAAAGTGTGCCGATGCAGAAAAAAGGTTGAGAAGCACTGGTGTAGACAAACACAAACAAATAGGCAATTTACAATTACAAGTATGTGTGACACATTTCTTCTACATTGCACATTGCTTCTTTTTAAAATCACACCTAGTGTGAAGTGAGTGGTGCTATTCATGAGTAATGTCATTAAGCGGCCCACAAAGCTTGGCCAATGTGACCGAGAGACAGCCGCTGATACGAACGACCTACGGCCTGGTCGCGACCTAGGCCACGACCTGGAGGTCGTAGGTCCCGGTTCTGGAGGTCGTAGTTCGCGGTACATACTTGTTAGGTCGCGGCCGGTCTAGTTTCGCGACCCCCGGCCGTGGTTGCGCCACCTCGGTCGTCCCCGGGCCGTCTTTTTGCAGAATATTCTAGAGCAGCAGCGCTATTCAACCTTTTGAAGCTTGTGATTGGCTGAACCGGAGGTAGGAAGCGCTCCATTGTAGTCACTTGGACCGCGCGAGGTGCACCAAAACCTATCCTTAACCCTAACCCCAACTCTAACTCTAACCCTAACCTTAACCCTAACCCCAACTCTAACCCTAACCCTAACCCTAACCCTAACCCTAACCCTAACCTGCCGACACTGAGTAGCTAACCTGCCGACGCTGTTGAAAACGAGCGCTCCTTCCCTTAGCAAGCGTAGAGTTTCTAAACTCGCGTCCCTTCCCTTAGCAAGCGTAGAGTTTCGATCGCGGCGCTCCTTCCCTTAGCAAGCGTAGAGTTTCTAAACTCGCGTCCCTTCCCTTAGCAAGCGTAGAGTTTCGATCGCGGACTTCCCAGGTCGCTGAATTACGACCGAGATCGCGCAAAACCTCCAGAACCGGGACCTACGACCTCCAAGTCGTGGCCTAAGTCGCGACCAGGCCGTAGGTCGTTTGTATCAGCGGCTCTTGCTGGAGTGACCCAGGCTGTATAACAACATTTGAGTGCTGTGTGCCGAGATGTAGGCCAGATATAGGCCAGATATTAGCAGTGGCATCAGTTCAGCAAAAGCTAGGGTATGGCAAAGATGGGAGTCCTCATGTTTCTACGGTTTCTCGGGCTGGATATGGCAGCCTGGAATGTTTTTTCAAGTGCAGCTAAACTTAGCATGTTAGTAAACGTGCCACAATTAACAATAATGCATTGCACCTGTGCAGCTGACCTGCGGAACCTGGGAATATACCATTTTGTCAAGATGGGGAGAATACAAGTGTGGAGAATATAATTATAATACCTTGTTAAATGACCATTATGTTAAATTTAGCATTTGTAGATATGTTACTGTAATTTAACAACATAATAACCAGCACAGATAGACAGAGACATTCATGGACTTATATTTAAAAGTAACTGCTACCGCACCGCTGCACATAGGGTTGCCACCTTTCGGAAACTGAAATAAGGGACACCTCTTCCGGCCGGGCAGTGGTGTGGGTTCCGGGCGCACGGCACTGCCGCTTGCCAGGAAAAAAAATAGTTTTTTAGTTCCGGAACCCTGAAATACAATATTGTGTAAACTTTTTGCAGTTTGAAATCGGCAATTGTTTCCAAAATATGAAAAATGTAATTGTATGAATATCCTACCTGACCTGGCGGAGACCCGTGCTCTGAGGAGCATTTTTCTAGTTTATATATATTTTTGCCAGGTTGTCAAGATGTGGCAGATCTATAAGCTAACAACATGTCACATTGCAACACATTGTGAGCTTAAAATACCTCTACTGTGTTATTTCAAATTTCCTTCTCTGGGTCAATAGAGGTTTTGTCACCTTATTGTATCTTATCTTGAACTGGTAGAGGGGTTGCTGGTGGCTGCTGGTTCCTCCCACCAACCTGACAGAGGCGCACACAGAGTTTGGTGCACTCGTGCTTTTTGTGTTTTTAAACGTCTCCTATTGAATTAACACAACCCTTCTGTGAACTATTAGAGTGTTGTTATTAAATAACGAAACACAATTACCCCACAAGCGGCTCGCTTGTGGGGTAAATCCGCGGTGCTCACCGCAATGCAGCCTAAATGACTGCAGTCTGCAGGCAGCGGCCGCTGGCCGGACTACAAGTGGACTCCATAGATACATACTGAAAGACCGTGACCAGGCACAGCCACCGCACCGAGTTGCGCACCGAGCCACTTGATGTTTTATGTTCACGCTCGCAGAATGTCCTGCTTGCCTCCCGTGAGTGCTGCCAGTTCATTATTGTTAAATTCAGTGTTTGAGTGACAGACCTTTATGGGGCATTTGGGAAATACGGAACAAACTGCGTTTCGTATTGGTTCAATACGGAACGCAACATTTCATTCTCAAATACGGGACGAATCCGTATTTTACGGAACGGGTGGCAACCCTAGCTGCACACCCCTGCCATACCCAATTGACGACCCTGGATATTGGAGTAGATGTTGCAGCTTAGCTCCAAGAGAGGTTCGGCCCTCCCACCTATGGCACATATGTCGCACCCCCGATCCGACCAACATGCCAAAGTGGGTGCCGTGACACCCTAGGGTGCCGTCATGCAAGTCCAGGGGTGCCTCAGGATACTTAGATAATATTTATTAATATCCCTTCACTTTAACAATATGCTGTAGTCCCTAATTGCACTGTACTTGGTGTGTTCTTCTTTCAATCTACATTCTACACCAAATCTATTGCTGATCTACAAGCTTGCAACATGTCACAAATGTTCGTCCCGGATGCAGGGATACAAGTGATTAAACGTCAGGCATGTTTTTAAACATTTTAATCTGTCCTAAATGGAAACCGACATTCTGTTGTTTTAGAAGTGACATATTTACATATTTAGGTACCGTAATATGACATAAACGTAAGACACATATTACACACAGTAATAATGTAATTTAGGGATGCCACGGAAGAACATATTATTTACAGGGGTGCCCTGAGCCAAAAATGTTTGAGAACCACGGCCCTACTAGTTGAGAAACAGTGCACTAAATGTCCTGGTGACCTAAGATGACGTGTCAATGTTATCTGTCATTTGGTGGGAAGTCTGAGGTCAAGGAATCCCTCAGAAAAGGGAGTTAGAATCTAAAGAAAGGGAGGTGTACCAGATTGGCTGGTTGAAATCCAACAGAAAGGGGAGTTAAAATAATGGGAAGTGTAGTGTACCGGATTGCCTGGTTGAGTCATCATTATTGGGAAATATGCCAATCAGTATATCAGTTGAGTTTGATGGAAGGTTGGATACAGTAAGAGAACAGAATAAGGGTAACCGTGGGATAGGAATAGATCTACGGTTCTCATCCATTCTTGAGCCCAGGACGGGGTTGCACCACCTCACACAAGTTAAAACTTAGCCTAGTTGTAACGTAAATGGCTTCTAAGTCAAGACTTACTAATTTCAGCTGTTGCACCACACAAATTTGTTCTAACGCAGGGGTCTTCAACAGGGGGTCCGGGACCCCTAGGGGGTCCCCAGAGTTACTACAGGGGGTCCTCCAAATATTTGAGTGATAGAAACTTTTTTTTCTCCTTTTTTATATTATTGAACCCTAGTGTCCATATTCTGAGAACTTTAGCCAAACATAGCAGATCTACAAGCTTACAACGCCTCGCAGCGCAAGGCGTTGTAAGCTTGTACAGTAGATCGGCTATTTTCGGCAAAGAGGTTTGGTGTAGAGGGTAAAAAAGAGCACACTAAGTACAGAGTGAAAGGTCAAGTTTATTAAGTATTGACGGTTTAAGTGGTTAAATAACTGAAAACAAAAATTGACATGAATCCAAAATACACTGATGAGTGTGCCGTCAAACAATTAAACTATATGGAATCTATGAACAGGTTTGGGGGTCCCTGCTTCATCTCTCTCTCAACTAAGGGGTCCTTGAGCAGAAAACGTTGAAGACCCCCCTGTTCTAACGTATCTCTAAGTAATTACTAAATATTTACACCAGTCTTTGGGCAGCACTAAGTCCTTACTAAGTAACCTATCTCTATGGGAGTAGAGCAACTACACCTAACTACTAACGTGGCAGACAGCATTATATCGGCTCTTTAATTGAATTCAACAATGAAATGACCCATCTGTTTAAAACATAGGCTACATTAAGCCCTATATACATTTCGGCCATTTGAAAATAGCCGATGTACAAGCTCACAATGCGTCTGCTATTAACAGAGTATTTCTATATGTTTGCAGGATTGATACTTTTACTTGAGTAATTAATTGAGTACTTTTTCAACCACTGCATGTTAGCCGTGGCAGACATAAAGCACAACAACGACTTGAACGGTGCTCTTCCCCCAAGTTTCCAAATATGCGTTGCCTTGCGTTACTTCACAACGGGGCGAAATGTATGAGGGGCTGTTATATTGTTATATTGTTGTTAATGTACTGAAATATTATCTTGCTTATTTTAGTGATGTGTATTACCTGCTTATTGTAAGTCGCTTTGGATTAAAAGCGTCTGCTAAATGCCTAAACTGTAAACTGTAAACTGGGCTAATATAATTTGTGATACAATCCGTGCGCATGGCAGTGCGCAGGGATGCGCTCGCCGCGCGCACACGTATCAATGACGTTGTGCACATGCCAGTGCTGAGACGGAGCTCTCTGTTTGATTAAAGACGATACAAGCTTCACGACCTATACCAGAAACAGTTCGTTTTCATTTGATTCGGGAGCTATGACGTCATTTTATGCGACTGCACATTATTTTAAGAACAGTTTACGCATCACTAGTTACGTTATGGCATAAGCCAGTGGTCCTCAACCTTTTCAAGCCACGACCCCCAAAGTAATCATATTTTAACTGGGGACCCGCCCCCCCCCCCACACCCTGACAAGCACTTGGAATTGTAGGAGTTCGCATTTCATTTAGTTTGACTCGACCTATTCCATTGTGAAAATAGCTGATATACATGCTCACAACGCCTCGCAATGTGAGGCGTTGTGAGCATGTAGATCTGCTTGTTTCACAACTTCTGCCTGTAATATTTGACAATTTGACCAATGTTTGACCGGAGGTACTAAAAAGGTATTTAAGGTCCTTAAATTGTCACGTTAGAAATGTGCAGCTACCTTTTATAGACATATACTGTACAGTATGTTGGTTTGTTTACTGTTGAGTGAGAGAACAATGTTAACATTTAGCTATACATCTGGGGGTCCCGACCCACAGGTTGAGAACCACTGCCATAAGCATTGCCAGTCGTGGTCACATTAGTAACTCACTTAGTTACAAACTAACTAGTAGTTACTAAGCCTCTAGTAAGGACTTTACTCCCTAACTTAGGACAGAACTGGACAGAGCTCCTGGACAACAACCATAGTTCAGTTAAATGATGACTGTTGAGAGCTTGATATAATTTGTTGCATGTAGTCATTATTTCATATCAAGCCCCCCACACCACACCTATTAATTCAAACGTTTTCACACATTTGATGGACTTATGAAATATTATTTCATAATTTTACACATTTTAAAAGGGTAAAATTTGTACGTGAGATATGATCAATCGATTTTATCGTTTCCTGGCTTACATCAATGGAATGAATGTACTGTAGTACAGGGGTTCCCAAACTTTGTTGGCTCAGGGCACCCCTATTAATATTTCTCTCATACGAGGCACCCCTACATTATTTTATTCCTAATAATATCCATTCCATAATATCCAAAATAATAGCCATTTTTGGTTAGTACCGACTGAAAATAACTTTGTACTTCAAGTTCAAAATTATACTAAATATATTTTTAAATGTCCAAATAAATGTCAAATATTATCAAATTATCTCGTGGCTTCCCTGGACTGCCGTCGCAGCACCCCAGGGTATACTTAAAGTTTCCATTTCTTGGTGTCACATTGAAAATGCACTTTTTGCAAGGTTTTAAAGAAAAGAGTTTTGAAGGTTTACAGGGTTGGGTAAATCTCAGAGGGCTTTGGGGAGTGTGAGTTAATATTATATTATCATTAAAATCTCAGTGTTTTGGCAATTATTTGGGGGCCCAATTGCAATATCCGCATGGCCCTCCAGTGGACCCCGGTCATGTCATGTTGCGGCAGTTGTGATGTTTTTATGTGTGACTACGGATGGAAATTGGCTTCAAGCCAAATAAATCTGGCATGTTTACATGTTAAATTGATTTGATTAATGAACATGCATTGCAAGTTCATTAACATGCACTGTCCTGTAAATACATAAACAAACAAAGTAAAGTAAAGGTTGAGAGTCTTATGTCAACCATGGGTTTATTTAATTAGATTAGCCTGCTACATGAAAGCAACAAAGCAACAAAAATAGCTGTGTGTGTTTATTCATAATTATTCTAATTTCTTTATCAAGTTCAATCACTTTGTTGTACTCTGGCCTCTCTGTGAACCTCGCATTCCAGGAAAACCATTAAGCAAATGATGAGTGCTCGCTCACAGCCCACGGAAAAGCAGTGGTTTTCAGCCATTTTCATCAAGGTCCATTATTTATTGGACATTTGAGCCAAGTACGGACCACCATTTGATGAGATTTTGCCTCTCAGATCCAAATATTTTGTTTTCGTTGGATAGGATTTTGTCCACAATTCCATGCTGTATTGATGTGGTACCATTAGGAGAGATAACAGGCAAACATTGATCAAACAATTCTTCTACATTCTAATATTTTAGACTTCTTCTAAACCAGGGGTGGGCAACTTTGATGATGGTGAGGGCCACTATATTTCCACCTTCACTCCAGAGGGCCACATTGCATATTGCTACGTCCTACTTTGGCATTCTAGTATTGCATACAATAGAAGAAAAAATAGCAGATCTGCAAGCTCAAAGCGCATCGTGCTGCGATGCGTTTTGAGCTTGTAGATCGTCTATTTTTGCTTCTTTTGAATTGGAATCCTGAATAATTTTTCTTTGTTATTTCTTAATTGGAATCCTGAAATGTAACATTTTGATTTACATTTCAAACGCATTTAGTTATATAATCATGTTAACTTTATGAACCTAAATACAAATACATTGGACATAAAAAAAAAAAAATAATACTACTATACTAGTCATTAAGCTGACGGAATTAAAGCAGGTCATGTTTGGAATTGTAACAGCTGAAATCAATAATAGATCAGTATTCCGGTATTAACCTGCCCCCGGGCCGCCGGTTGCCCATGTATGTTCTAAATGAAGTAATGCAGTTGTTCAACAATAACTCTTGAGAGCGTAAAATGAGACAAAAAATACAAAAAACTAAAAAACACGAATTCGTTCAAATTTCAGGTGGATAAGTCTGCCTTTCATTTCCTTTGCTGTCATTCGTTCGTAAGGTAACCCTATAACTAGCCTCGGAAAACCAGGCTTCATTTGGCGATCGGAAGAAAATGAAGCCTGGGCGATCGCGTTATGATCACTGTTGGAGGAAGTGTAGAATTTCCCTAACCAATCAGAGTGCAGAGAACGTCACACCGAATGTGTTGACGTCATGACGCAGCAGCGTTCTCTGCGCTGAGCAGAGCAGCAGAGGGGGGAGGGGGGAGGAGAACACATGCTATTGGTCGAGACGTGCGGTGAGACTCGCTGCGCCCGCCCATCTGCCTACACGAACTGGTCCGCGTTAGCCTAGTGTGCCCTATAACAGACAGCCCATCTTCAGATGCTGGGGGTCATGTTGAGAGGACATGGGTGTTTTACAGCCCAATTGCATGACATCACACATCAAACGCAACACTGCCTTGTTGTTCCCTATGCAGCGTCACTATGTATGGAATGTCCTTCACTGCAGACCACCACAGTGCGCTGCAGGGCCTGCATGCTGTTAGTCCCATGCTTCAGGGCAGCTAGTATGACCATCTAGTGCTGTTAGTCCTATGCTTAAAGGCAGCTAGTATGACCATCTAGTGCTGTTAGTCCTATGCTTAAAGGCAGCTAGTATGACCATCTAGTGCTGTTAGTCCTATGCTTAAAGGCAGCTAGTATGACCATCTAGTGCTGTTAGTCCCATGCTTAAAGGCAGCTAGTATGACCATCTAGTGCTGTTAGTCCTATGCTTAAAGGCAGCTAGTATGACCATCTAGTGCTGTTAGTCCTATGCTTAAAGGCAGCTAGTATGACATCTAGTGCTGTTAGTCCTATGCTTAAAGGCAGCTAGTATGACCATCTAGTGCTGTTAGTCCTATGCTTAAAGGCAGCTAGTATGACCATCTAGTGCTGTTAGTCCTATGCTTAAAGGCAGCTAGTATGACATCTAGTGCTGTTAGTCCCATGCTTCAGGGCAGCTAGTATGACCATCTAGTGCTGTTAGTCCTATGCTTAAAGGCAGCTAGTATGACCATCTAGTGCTGTTAGTCCTATGCTTAAAGGCAGCTAGTATGACATCTAGTGCTGTTAGTCCTATGCTTAAAGGCAGCTAGTATGACCATCTAGTGCTGTTAGTCCTATGCTTAAAGGCAGCTAGTATGACCATCTAGTGCTGTTAGTCCTATGCTTAAAGGCAGCTAGTATGACATCTAGTGCTGTTAGTCCTATGCTTAAAGGCAGCTATAGTATGACATCTAGTGCTGTTAGTCCTATGCTTAAAGGCAGCTAGTATGAACATCTATAGGGTTGAGTTACACCAGTGGTTCTCAAACCTTTTCATTTCTAGGACCCTCAGTTTGGATAAGCATTAGGCCACATGGACCCCCCCCCCAATCTCTGGGACCACACTGTAAAATGCTCAGCGTTTTTAGTGAGTGAACAAGTGGAACCAAATGGACCGTAAAACCGATGTTTTGTTATCGGTTTGATACCGATATTGCTTTATTTATTTATTTATTTTTAAGGCCAATATTGCCAATACCGATATACTACTATATATATATATATAGTATATATCCATCATAACTCTAATATATCGGTGCATCTTACTACTACAATTCAAGAGGCCTCGCCCTTTTCGTTGTCAGGGGAGGGCCAGCGCAACGGGTTTTCAGCCACAATATTCCCCTGCGGTCTGGCCACGGTATTATCTATGTGTATTATAGAGTCTGTAAATGTTGTAATGTAGACAACCTTTCCCCAGGTCCTGTTTCTCGTCAGGCAACGGCTCCGGCCATGTCGTACGAATTCCCTCGAAGACATGGAATTCCTGGGGAGAGGGGAGGGAGGGGGAACCCCTGATTTTACTCTCTGGCTCTCCTCACAGAGCAGAGGGGGCTGCATGTTAACCTGCAGGGTAAAGGGAGAAAGAGGTCCTCACCCCAGGGTGAGATAAGAGTTAATTCTTCCAGGGTTAAGGTCGCACACGAGGATACAGCTGGAGTGGGACTCCGGTGAGAAAGAGAGAGAGCTGAACAAACAAAACAGTGATGACCAGAGAGAGGCGGCCTCTCTTCCACGCATGCAGCAACGGAGGAGCTGTGTAATGATTCAATTTACAGTTTGACCCATAACATTAATTTGTTATGGCCGTTGGGGATCATGTTTTATCCCTGCATGTTAATCAATGTAACCACTGTCCCTTTGTGGGCAAAGTTTCTAAATGTATCACAATTTGTCAACACATGTTTTCATTTAAGAATAGTTAAAATAGCCAAGCTCCCAACGCATAGCACGGTGACACCAGTATGAGCTTCTAGTTTAGATTGCCTTCTTTTTTTCTTTTTTTTGCATTTTCGCCATTAGTCAAACAGTGCCATCTTATAATGAGCATTAGTGAGGACCAATTATAATGACTTTATTCATGTTTTACATCATCTTATATTCATGTTTTACATAATCTTATATTCATGTTTTACATCATCTTATAGGCCTATTCATGTTTATATCATCATTTTATATTCAATCCATCATAACTCTAATCCATCATAACTCTAATCCATCATAACTCTAATCCATAACTCTAATCCATCATAACTCTAATCCATCATAACTCTAATCCATAATCATAACTCTAATCCATCATAACTCTAATCCATCATAACTCTAATCCATCATTACTCTAATCCATCATAACTCTAATCCATCATTACTCTAATCCATCATAACTCTAATCCATAACTCTAATCCATCATAACTCTAATCCATAACTCTAATCCATCATAACTCTAATCCATAACTCTAATCCATCATAACTCTAATCCATCATAACTCTAATCCATAACTCTAATCCATCATAACTGTAATCCATCATAACTCTAATCCATCATAACTCTAATCCATAACTCTAATCCATCATAACTCTAATCCATAAATCTAATCCATCATAACTGTAATCCATCATAACTGTAATCCATCATAACTATAATCCATCATAACTCTAATCCATCATAACTCTAATCCATAACTCTAATCCATCATAACTCTAATCCATAACTCTAATCCATAACTCTAATCCATAACTCTAATCCATCATAACTCTAATCCATAACTCTAATCCATCATAACTGTAATCCATAACTCTAATCCATCATAACTCTAATCCATCATAACTCTAATCCATAACTCTAATCCATCATAACTGTAATCCATCATAACTCTAATCCATCATAACTCTAATCCATAACTCTAATCCATCATAACTCTAATCCATAACTCTAATCCATCATAACTGTAATCCATCATAACTGTAATCCATCATAACTATAATCCATCATAACTCTAATCCATCATAACTCTAATCCATAACTCTAATCCATCATAACTCTAATCCATAACTCTAATCCATAACTCTAATCCATAACTCTAATCCATCATAACTCTAATCTATAACTCTAATCCATCATAACTCTAATCCATAACTCTAATCCATCATAACTCTAATCCATAACTCTAATCCATCATCGTAACTCTAATCCATCATAACTCTAATCCATCATAACTCTAATCCATAACTCTATCTAATCCATCATAACTCTAATCCATAACTCTAATCCATAACTCTAATCCATCATAACTCTAATCCATCATAACTCTAATCCATAACTCTAATCCATCATAACTCTAATCTATAACTCTAATCCATCATAACTCTAATCCATCATAATTCTAATCCATAACTCTAATCCATAACTCTAATCCATAACTCTAATCCATAACTCTAATCCATAACTCTAATCCATCATAACTCTAATCTATAACTCTAATCCATCATAACTCTAATCCATAACTCTAATCCATCATAACTCTAATCCATAACTCTAATCCATCATCGTAACTCTAATCCATCATAACTCTAATCCATCATAACTCTAATCCATAACTCTATCTAATCCATCATAACTCTAATCCATAACTCTAATCCATCATAACTCTAATCCATAACTCTAATCCATCATAACTCTAATCCATAACTCTAATCCATCATAACTCTAATCCATAACTCTAATCCATCATCGTAACTCTAATCCATCATAACTCTAATCCATCATAACTCTAATCCATCATAACTCTAATCCATCATAACTCTAATCCATCATCGTAACTCTAATCCATCATAACTCTAATCCATCATAACTCTAATCCATAACTCTAACTCATGGCCTCAGAGTTCTCTGTAAACAGCGCTTCACTGGTTCAGATGGTTGGACGACCGGTGGTGGAAGAAGTACTCACATGTTTTATTCAAGTATCAATAGCCTATAGTAGAAATGGACTGTTACAAGTGCACGCTCGGTATAAAAAATGTACTAGAGTGAAAGTACAAAAGTATTGGCATCAAAATGTAATGAAAGTAGTACCGAAAGTAAAAGTAACCTACTCATTATGCAATAGGGCCCATTTCACGAGTTTTTAAATGAATAGAATTTATTTAAAACAATCTTTGAAAATAGCAGATCTACAAGCTAACAACACTCTGAGATGTAGTAGAGTAGGCAATTGGAAATACTCCAGTGAAAGCTTAGTTTTTCGTACCCCATATCTATCAGACAGTGAAATAATTCTTGACATCAATAAACGGAGGAAACATCTTATAAGTTATAATAGTAATTGGGTTTATTCCAGGAAAGGGATCTTACAAGCATCAGAGCAACATGGTTCCAGATAACACAGTGATACAAAGGTTTTATACATATTGGGGGTTACGTATGACGTCTTTAAGTCAAGCCGTCAGTCGACATATTAATGTGCTCCGTTTCCCAGGCAACTAGGGTGGCGTGACACCAGAACTTTAAACAACTCTGGGGTTAACCTGATGGCTTTCTGTGAGACATTCTACCAAAACAATGCTTATATCAGCCTCAAAGGCACAGACATTTTAACCAAACAAAGCTCACTCACACAAGGTCTGCTGGCTACCAAATATGGAAGCACATACAAATGAAATAATATCTATACAAGAGTGATAAATACATATTTCTCCAGTTAAGTAAAAGTACCTCGAAATTGTACTTTAGTGCAGCACTTGAGTAAATGTACTTGGTTACTTTGCACCACTGGCCTCCAAATAATCCCACCGTGACCCCTCCGGTCCAGTCATGAAGGGGTGAAGCGGGGGTGAAGCGGGGGGCTCCTCTGAGGAATGTTGTGACCCCCAGGAGAGAGCGTTACTGGTAGCCATCGATCACCTCCCTCCCTCAAGCCTTTCCACGCCCTTTGAGCCCTCATATCTCCCTGTTGCACTGAAGCTCAGCTCTGCATCACATACATCAAGCATAGGCTCCACATATCAACTGTACTGAAGCTCAGCTCCGTATCACATACTGTACATCAAGCATACTGTAGGCTCCACATATCATGTACCGCAGGTCTGATTTCAAAGTCAAAGATCCGCGGCGCGTCACAATCAGGGGTCATCGACATGCTGGTAATTCTTTTTTCAAAATTCCCTTTTTGCCACGAACATACTAAAGGAGTGGACAATAATATTACCAGGAACACAAAGAGCTAGCCCTGAATGAACTGGTTTTTAACTCAATGGACGCTACAGGTCCAAACTAATGGTACCATAATTTGGTTCTATTTGTACCCTCTCAGAGTTAAGGGGGTCCCTACAAATAAAACATTTGAGAACCACTACTATACCAGTAATATAGTGGACTATTATTATTATTATTAAGAACCACTAGTACTATAGTGGACTCATAATATAGTGTCATAGTAAATCAGTGTCATACTTGACGTTCAGTAATTGCGTATTAAGATCAAAATCAGAACATTAGAAGGAAAAAACATTGCATGGATGCACCTCAGTGATGTTGCCCATGTGTCTCTCAACATCATACCCCTCACTCAGTAGTCGGGGAGCCACAGGCCCAAAATCTCAAAGAAAAGGGTTGAACTTGTGATGTCATGGCCTACTTTTTATTTCAGTTTTATCTATTAGATTGGTCATTAAGGTACACAGAATGAGAGGCCTGCTCTGCCGGAAACATCACGAAAAAAGGTTATGGCCATTTGTATATTCACTGTCCCACTGAAAAGAATACAAATAATAAATCTGATAAGTATTAAGTTAAGTAGCATTTGTTTTGCACGAAAAAAAATCCTTGGGCTAAAAACGGACCCACAGAACTGTGAAAAGTGATGACTCATCCCTAAACCATAGTTTTGACCCCTCACATGCTACTTAAATCAGATTTATTTTTTGTATTCTTTTCCTATATAGTGAAAGTCAATACAATGGGACAGTGAATATACAAATGGCCTTAACTTTTTTCCGTAATGTTTCCAGCAGAGCAGGCCTTCAAATGAATAGAAAAAACTAAAATAAAAAGTACGTCATGACATCACAGGTCCTCTAAAAAATTTGGGCCTGTGGCTCCCCGACTACAGTCTACAGGTGACCCAACCGGGGTGATCAAGTCCCGACTTTACATCCAAGTAGCTACCCACGATCAGTCCCATTAGGGACTACCCACGTCCCACGATCAGTCGGGCTACCCACGATCAGTCCCAATAGGGACTACCCACGTCCCACGATCAGTCGAACTACCCACGATCAGTCCAATTAGGGACTACCCACGATCAGTCCCAACTTAATTTCTGTTCAGATTTACTACACCTTCGTTCTGTTCGGGTCATTTTTACCCGGGGGATATTTGGTTTTAAAAAAACAACACTAATATACATTTTAACTTAACTCTTTCAATGCCACCTTTTCACCACTAGAGGGCGCCCAATGGCCATAGAATGCTACTGTCACGGATGAAGGCAGATTGAACCCAGAAGCAGAGCCACAACAAGCAGAGTTGCAATTAAAGTAATGACTGAAATGATAACCTTACAGCAAGTAGTAGACCATGGCATAACAGGAGCAGGCAAGGCAGAACATCATGACAGCAGGTTACACAGGATCATCATGGTGACAGGATACTATGAACTGACAATGAGTGTGTGACATGAGTCCAGTCTTATAGTGAGCAGGTTGATTGCAGAAGTGTTCACAGGTGTGGAATGGGCATGGCACTGGGCTGATGAGGGAATTAAGTCAGGTGTGTAACTGGGGCTGTGAGATGGAATGGAATGTGGGAGTGGTCGAAGTGGGGACATGGTCTGTGGAGAGGCAGACCGTGACAGTACCCCCCTCTCAAGGGACGGATTCCAGACGTCCCACCAGGCTGGCCCGGAACACAGAGCAGGGTGGGTGGAGGGGGTCTGGAGGAGAGGGACCAGGGCCAAGCAGGAGACGTCAGGTGGACGACCATGGACCGGGGCCAGGCAGGAAACGTCAGGCGGGCGGCCTGGATGCTGAGACGAGATGTCGTCAGGCGGGCGGCCAGGATGCTGAACTGGAGCTGAGCCGTTGATGTCGGGTGGATGACCAGGATGATGGACCAGATCAGCAAAGATGTCGTCTGGTGGACGGCCGGGATGCTGGGATGAGGCAGCAAAGATGTCATCTGGTGGACGGCCAGGATGCTGGGATGAGCTGTCATCTGGTGGTCGACCCGGAGGCCGAGACGAGAGAGAAGAGCTGTCATCTGGTGGACGACCTGGAGGTTGAGACGAGGTAGTGAAGCAGGAGACATCAGGAGATGAGTACTCTGAAGGCGATGCTGCAGATGCTGTAGGTGACACCAGGGATCCTGCAGGCTCTGAAAGCGGTGCCAGGGATGCTGCAGGCTCTGGAGGCGATGCAGCAGGCTCTGGAGGCGATGCAGATGCTGCAGGCTCTAAAGGTGACGCAGATGCTGCAGGCGAAGCCAGGGGCGATGCAGCAGGCTCTGGAGGTGACGCAGATGCTGCAGGCGAAGCCAGGGGCGATGCAGCAGGCTCTGGAGGTGACGCAGCAGGCTCTGGAGGCGACGCAGCAGGTTCTGGAGGCGACACAGCAGGCTCTGGAGGTGATGCAGCAGGCTCTGGAAGCGAGGCCAGGGATGCTGCAGGCTGTGGAGGCGATGGCAGGGATGCTGCAACCGATGCCAGGGATGCTGCAAGCGACGCCAGTGATGCTGCAAGCTGTGGAGGCAGTGACGCAGGTGCTGGAGGCAGCGACACAGGTGCTGGAAGCGGAGCAGGTGCTGGAGGCTGGGTCGCTGATGACGCTGCAGACTCTGTAGGCGGGACCCCAGACGACACTGCAGACTCTGGAGACTGGACCCCAGAGGACGGAGAGAGCAGGAAGCAGCTGAACAGAAAGCCAAGGACCAGGCCTTCCATGGCCTCGGGCATACACAGGTCACCAGTGGAGCTGACTGACAAGGGCTCTGGTAGGTCATCAGCCAACAGGGCTGCTGTGGGGGCAGAGGGCGCAGGCAGGTCATCTAGGGAGATGGCTGGCAAGGGCTCTGGCAGGTCAGCAGCAGATACAGCCGGTGAGGGTGCAGAGGGCGCAGGCAGACTAAGCTCCAGGACTGGCTCTGGCTCCGAGGCGCTGGACAGGACGAGCTCTGGCAGTGGAGGTTCGTAGATGCTGGGCAGTGGAGGTTCCTGGTGGTGTTGAGAACCATGGCGACCACACCTTCTCCTGGCAGGCCCACGGTTCCCCACTCGAACGGCCATGTGAGACCCCTTGTAAGGGTGAGGTGAGGTGAGGTGAGGGGGGTTGGAGGGGGGAGGGGTGGAAGGGGTTAGGGGGTGATTGTGTATCTGTGTTTGTACACGATTCCTTGTATTTCTGTGCATCAGGGGAGGGGGGGGTTAGGTGTGTGTGGGGGGGAGGGGGGGGGGGGGGGTTCGGAATGGGGCTTCGGAAGGGGGGTGTTAGAAGTGGGGGTGACTGTGTGTCTGTGGTTTGGCATACTACTGTGTATTTCTGTGCAATAGTGCTTCCTGGTCAAAATGACCCGAACAGCACTTAAGGTTCAAAAAATATGAGGGGGGTGTAGCATGGGTGTAGTGCAAAAATATATTTTTTTACATGTTCATCTCAGAAGAATCTTTAAGGCCAGTGAGTTTCAGGTGGAAAAAATGTAAACTTCTACCTTTTTTTTCCAAATGAAAATGTAAAACGGGTCAAAATGACCCGAACAGAACTTAAGGGTTAAGGACTACCCACAATCAGGCCCATTAGGGAAAGACAGGGCCACGGAACTACTCTGTCGAGACTGGGAGGGGCAATCTGTGTCTTCCTCATCTTCCTCGTCTATCTCCTGTTTCCATCATTGTATATCTAGAGAATATAGGTAGGTATCAATGAGAATAGTTGTTCGTTGCAGGAGCCTCTAACCGCTGGCTGGAAGACTAGGTAGGAGGTTTTGACCGAAGAGCTTTTTACTACTTTTCATTGGTTCAATATTATTTTAACCAACACACAGACGTAAAGGGTGTTCAGTAGCCTTGATTTATGCCAAACAATCAAAAACCAAGAGGTTTTGGCCAGACAGTGACGATATGTAAGCACTAAGCAGATGATGATTTGTACGGGTAAAGTTGAGCTTATGGAGAATGCCTACTGTACAATCACCAACAAACACCTTGCAAAATCAAGATCAAAGACATTTGAATAGAACGTGTCTTCGGACGTGGTTACAAATCGTTGCTGTTGTGCAGAAACCTTGTATGTCAATATTGAACATTTAGGAATTCAGGCTCTCTGTCTTGCTACAGCGCTAAGCTAAAAGCAGCAAAAATAGCCGATCTTACAAGTTTGCAGCATATTCGTGACTAAATCATGGGTCTTCAACCCCTAGGGGGTCCTCAGAGTTACTACAGGGGGTCCTCCAAATCTTTCAGTGATAGAAACTTTTTCCTCCTTTTTTATATTAACCACTTGTCCATATTCTGAGAACTTTAGCCAAAAATAGCAGAGCTACAAGCTCACAACGCCTCGCAGAGGTTTGGTGTAGAGGGGAAAAAGTACAAAGTGAAAGGTCAAATTTATTAAGTATTGATGGTTCAAGTGGTTAAATATCTGAAAACACAAATTGACATGAATCCAAAATACACTGATGATTGAGCTGTCAAACAATGAAACTATATGGAATCTATGAACAGGTTGTGGGGGTCCCTGCTTCATCTCTCTCTCTCTCTCAACTAAGGGGTCCTTAATTGGCCTGAAAACATTGAAGACCCCTGGTCTAAATAATAGCCTAATTACACATTTTCTGGTACACAGAGATATCCACCCTACACTTAAATGATATATGAAATACATAGAACACTTGTGAATGATGTCACTCTGGCTCTGCGACTTGCAACGAAGCGTAATTGCTTTATTTAGAGTAGGCATCTTCAAATGACTCCTAATTGAGGGTCCTTCACCGCCGCACCCTTTCCTAGTGTGGCTCCGCGCTGGTTAATCAACCTGCTGCCCACTATCGCCCACAGCATCTTAATAAAAACTACAATGATTGGTTGGGCCCCAACCCAGGACTTCCCATCCAGGAGGACAGAGAGAGCAGAGCAGGAGGGGGGGGGGGGGGGGGGGAGAAGAACAACATCCTGGAGTGATGGATGTGGGGAGTGGGCTTTCAATGCTCAGGATGTTAGAGGATGGATAGTTAGAGAGAGAGAGAGAGAGAGAGAGAGAGAGAGGGGGGGGAGAGAGAGAGAGAGAAGAGAGAGAGAGAGAGAGAGAGAGAGAGAGAGAGAGAGAGAGGGGGGGGGGGGGGGGGGGGAGGAGTGAGAGAGAGAGAGAGAGAGAACGAGAGAGAGAGAGAGAGATAGAGAGAGAGAGAGAGAGGAGAGAGAGAGAGGGAGAGCAGAGATGTGCAGAGAATGTTAGAAAGGCAGGGGCTAAGATTTCTAAAAAGGGTCTTTTGGTGAAAATATTGAAAATAGCCGTCCTCCAAGCTCACAACGTGTCGCGTTGCGACGCGTTGTGGGCTTGGAGGTCGGCTATTTTCATTACTTTTAAAATAAGCATAATCAAGTGAATACTGGAGATGTGGCGTAACGGCATGTATTTCTACATAGAGAGGGCAATTCTTTCAACATAAAATGGCAATTCTCCTGAATGCTGTCTTCAGGTATGGCATGGAAAGAGAGGCATTTGCATTTCTTTCACCATAGTAAAAACTGCATTCATGGTCTGGGGAGGGCACTTTTTACAGACGAATAAAAGGGCGGGGGCTCAAGCCCCCTTTGATGTCTATGTGTGCACGTGCCTGAGGGAGAGAGAGAGAGAGGGAGGGAGGGGGGGAGGGCCAAGTGACTTGTCACGAACATGCAGCCACATAATGTAGGGAGGGAATGTAGGTATGGATCGTGTTGAACCTCAAATTTCATTGTAAAAAAGAAAGAAAGAAAGAAAGAAAGAAAGAAAGAAGAAAGAAAGAAAGAAAGAAAGGAGAAACCTTTTTACATATTGTGAGTTGGCAAAAATTAATAGTGGTTGAATAAGTATTATAATTGTGTAAAGGAATAAATACTCAATGTTGCTCAAATTATACTCAATGTTACTTTAGTAAAGGCATTGGCACTCTGCTGTCGGGCCGAAACCTCATAACTCGAAAATGTTAATTTGCAGGAAAATGAGCTCAAGTGGAGTTAGGAGGTTTTGGCCGAAGGGCTTTTTACTACTTTTCATTGGTTCAATATTATTTTAACCAACACACAGACGTGAAGGGTGTTCAATAGCACATATTTATGAAAAAAAGATTAGGGCCAATCGGGTGGAGTTAGCTGGTTTGGCAGAAAGTGTGGGAGTTAGGAGGTTTTGTTTCCAAGCACTTTTTACTTTCCATTGGTTCAATATTATCAGATGTAAAGGGTGTTCAGTAGCCCTGATTTATGCCAAAACAAATCAAAAACCTCAAAAATTGAGTTAAGAGGTTTTGGCCAGACATTGACGATATATTACAGGGCTTAGTTTTCAGAAGATCCCATTTTACAGATTTTTCAAAGATTGCTGATCTACAAGCGTGTATACTGCTAGATCAGCTGTTATCCAGTAGACAAAGTAAAAAAAAGTAATGTACGTAATGTATTATGTTCTTTACATTACCAGAAAGGAGGAGGAAGCATGAGTATGAATCTTGATTACGAGAGATGTGTACAGTATGAATATTGATTAGGAGAGCGCATGCATGAATCTTGTTTAAACCTCAAACTTTCATCGTTTTAAAAACATAAATGTTGACACATGGAGACAGGAGTTGGCAAACAAACAGACTGTGAAAAAGTGACTTTTGCATATTTAAAGTTTCCTTGTGTTTTCATCGGGCGGGTCTGCTGTAGAAAACTCACGTACGTTACAGCCATTCACATCAAAGGTGTTCTCAGCCCCCTCACAGAATATAATAGAACTGTTTATTTGTGATTTTCCAGCTGTTCAAATATTTGCCCACATGTGAGTAATTAGGGGTTCTGTAATTATCTTACAGATGTGGAGCGTTACTGTAACTCCATCTCGCTGTCACTGCTTGGGAACCGACGGAGGCCCCGAATCCCTGGCTGTTTGGTCGGTCAGAAACTTCTCCGTATTTTTTTTTATTCTTTTTTTTCATAGACGCGAGAGAGATTCATTGCACAAGAGGTAACTAAAACCGATCTATTTAAGCTACATCGGTTATAGCTATTTCTGAATTATTCTGAAAGTGAAAGTGTTTCCAGCTGTGCTGAAATTATTATTGCTTTTTGGACATACAAGATTTCCTTACCACAGTGTCAACCCTGTGCTTGTATTCTCCTTGTAAAGATTCTCTCATCATTATTACTTAAAGCCCGAGGTCAGAATGCTAATAGAAATTAACAGGAGATTAATTAATTTTGTGTGTGTGTGTGTGTGTGTGTGTGTGTGTGTGTGTGTGTGTGTGTGTGTGTGTGTGTGTGTGTGTGTGTTATACAATATGTAGCTTTATCTCTCTCTCGGCTAAGGGTCCTTGGCTTGAAAACACATTGAAGGCCCTGCACAAGCCAAAAGCAGGGGGATATTAGGCTCTAAATCACTCTGCACGTGGGTTAGCAAGTAGTGGCTGTTTGTTAACCCATGACATCCACCATCCATTCCATGCATGGCCAGCAGGCCACTGAGATCCCAAGCCCAGGGCCTGATGGCTGACCCTTGCACAAGGCTAAAAGACCAAAGGTCACTAAGCCTTTGGGTGCAGCGTCCCCCGACTGTGGAATAACTCTCCCCTGGGCAAGAGTTGTGCCCTAATATTAATACTCGATTAAAAATAATCGAGTATTAATATTAATTAGAGGGCTTCGTAATGAATTAACCAAAATTAATCACATGTCTAATATAATATATATATATTATAATTATTATTATTATTATTTTTTCCCAATGAATCAATGATTTTTCAATCTAAATGTCCCATCCACTGGCCAAGCAAGTGCTCTGACTGGCTTCTTTCTTCTCCCATTGCGTGCATTGGGGTGTTTGTTTGTCTGTTGGTTGATGCAACGATATGATCGGTACGCCTGAAACTCAAAGGTTCTCTGGTGCAAAAATTCATTTTCTGCCAGCTCAGGTTGATCAGTCCCCCGAACTTGCGTTCATTTCCAGTCATGAGAGTATCGTTTCATCTTATGGATGGCAGGACTTCTCATGGACCTGTGCAAGGCAGGGGCGTCCTTTTCCCTGAGTCAAGCCTATAGGCTGACCGCATACCTCCTGGCTCCAGTTTAGGCATTTAGCAGAAGCTCAATGCCCAAACTGGAAGCTCCCAATCCAAAGCAACCCAACAATTACTTAAAGGAGTAGTTCACCCCCAAAATTACTTGTTTTCTATTGATTACTCATGCCAAGGAGACTTGAGTTCAATAATATTTTTTGGTATTTGCCACATTCTTAAGACAATAATTTGATGACAATAAATGGGGGTGAATGAACTATAATCCATTTTTTTTGTCTTAGGAATCTCACATGTCTCTCCCCTTCTCCGCGGCCTCCACTGGCTCCCGGTTGCGGCCCGCACTGAATACAAAACACTGATGCTGACCTTCAAAGCAGCCAAAGGTATGGCTCCTCCATACATCCAAGACCTGATCAACGCCTACACCCCCACCCGTTCACTTAGATCAGCCAACACAGGGATGCTGACAGAACCCTCGCTAAAAACTCCAGGGCAAAAATCCACTCGTCCAAGACAGTTTGCCCTCCTGGCCCCCAAGTTGTGGAATAAACTCCCTGTCACACTTAGAACAACGGACTCACTCGCTAGCTTTCGCCGTGGACTGAAGACCCACCTCTTCAGACTCCACCTAAACCCTTAGCACTACAGAAAATCAATGACCATACATGAAGATAGTTAGCATTTGTTTTTAGGATTTTTTTAGAACTTTGATTTTATTGTGTTTTTTTTCTAGATAGATATCCATTTGCACTTGTTATATTGCTGTTGATGTACTGACATATTATCTTGTGATGTTTTGTATCTGCTTATTGTAAGTCGCTTTGGATTAAAAGCGTCTGCTAAATGCCTAAACTGTAAACTGCAACAAATCCACATAAATATTATTTATGTGGAGTCTCCATGGCATTAGTAATCAATGGAAAGAAAGTCATTTTGGGGGTGAACTACTCCTTTAAGTGCTGTACTTAAATACGATTTTGAGATATACATACTTTACCAATTTCCAATACTTTTACTTCTACTCCACTACATCTCAGAGGAAAATATTGTACTTTTACTCCACTACAATTATTTGAAAACTTAATTTAAAGTTACTTTGTAGATTTTGATTATTATTACAAAACATAAATTAGCCACTTCAGCCCTATATACATTTCAGCCGTTTGAAAATAGACGATCTACAAGCTCACAATGTGTCGCGACTAAATGCATACATTGCATAAAGGTTAGAGATGCGACGTTCGCGAACGAATCGAATCTTTTGAACGGCTCTTTGAAGTGAACGATGGGATCCGGTTTGCGGAGTAAGGAGCCGTTCATTTGGGGGGGAGCGGGGGTTTAACACAAAAGCTCCTCCTTGCTACTCCACACTGAGCACTGAGTACAGTGAGTGAGTGAGAGAGACAGAGAACAAGGGGAGGAGAGATTTCATTGTTGCCTTCTTGGTTTTTTAGGTGTTGCATGAATAACATAAGTCAAGGTAGCTTAATTTACACACACGTTTTATAAAATGGGTAAATACAAAATTGTGATCTCAATTGTCATCAGAGGAATGTATTGCCACCTTGTGGGTTTACTGTATGTTTCAACGAATGCTTCTTAAAAATATGTAAATATACAATGAGCCAGATGAGTCTTTTGAACGGCTCTTTTAAGTGAGCCAGATCCATGGCTCTGGCTCACTTCAAAGAGCCATAAATTGCATATCTATGGTCATCTTTTTTATGCCATGCAACACTTTTGTACTTTTACCCAACAAGTACATTTTGAATTCCGGACTTTAAAGCTATACTATGTAACTTTTTAAATAAAACAAATCTTAAAATTGTCCTAATTATTAAATCTCTAAAGTTTTAGAACACCCACTCTGTTCATTTCAGCTCCCAAAGACTTTTCTTTATATGTGTTCTACTGAGCCCTGGTGGCCGTGACCGGGGCTGTTTTTCCCGGCAAAATTACGTCATATGCATCATTCTGTACACGTGTCTCCCTACCGGCCAATCAAAGCCCAGATCATACACTGCCGAGCTCTTCAGGAAATACACTGCAGTGTTTACAATGGGCTAGGAGTCTAGCATATATCTCCCCAACCGAGGCTCGTAGAGGGACACGAAAGACCTCTATGGATAGGTCTCGGCGAGGCGAGGCGGACGCGGTGGTCTGAAGGCCCGGTCCGCGGCGAAAAACGGCCGAAAAACGGCCAAAAAACGGCCGAAAAAAGCAGACGCGACCGCGGTTTGCTATAACGCTACTGACCACTAGTTGAGCAACTTACACAGTATAGCTTTAACTTTCCAAATTGCAGTATTGATACTTTTACTTAAAGTATAACATTTGAGTATGTTTTTCCACCACTGCTGCTATAAGAAAGTGGTTCTCAACGTTTTCAGGCCGTGACCCCCAAAATAATCATATTTTAACCGGGGACCCCCCACCCTACGAGCACTAAGATTTACATTTTGTATAAACGGTTCTAATGTGAAAATAGCCGATCTACATGCTCACAACGCTTCGCGCATGTAGATCTGCTATTTTCACAATTTCTGCCTCTAATATTTAACAATTTGGCCAATGCTTAATTTGTCATTTTTGAGGTATTAAAAAGTCCTGAAATTGTCACTTTAGAAATTGTCACTTTATGTTGGTTTGTTTACAGTTGAGTGAGAAAACAATGTTGCACATTAAGTTAATCATCTGGAGACCCCCCAAAATAATTTGGGGACCCCCCTGGGGGTCCCGACCCACAGGTTGAGAACCACTGCTATAAGACACGCAGAGCGTGACTGACTGACCCCGGCCTGACCAGGTCCATTCCTGAGTGAAGCGTATGGATGTGCTCCATACATGCACAGCGTAATGGCAAACACATTGAACACCATGAGAAAACGGCTCTATACATGTGTGTGTGTGTGTGTGTGTGTGTACTGTGTACAGGGGTGTCACACCACATTCTGGGCCCTGGGTACAAGGATTCACTGCGGGCCCCCTCATGAATTTTCTTCATAGGGGTAGGAGGGGGTTTAACCCATTTAGACTGGGAACGCATTATTATTACGCATTATTTTGTGCTTTAACTATTGAAAAATAGCAGATCTACAAGCTCGCAGTGCGGCACTCGATCTGCTATTTTAGAAAACTTGTGAAAATTGTCTTAAGAATATTTAAAATCCTTCTAAGGTTTTTTGAAAAATCAGTGTTTCCCATTGCAAAATATTTAGTCCCAGGGACCCCGCAGAAGCAAAATTTAAGTTACAAATGTTCGCTTAAAAAATACATTATATTCAAAGATTTGCACACATTTTCACGACTTTTCAAAAATAGCAGATATACAAGCTCCCTTGTATATCTGCCATTTTTCAATAGCTAAAGTATAAAATAATTAAGACCCCCTCCACCTTGGGCCCTAGTAACTCGGTTCCACTTTTCCCCCCCTTGTGACGCCCCTGACTGTGTACATGTGTCCGGCCTGGTGAATGTCTGTGTCAGATTACCGTGGCAGCGGCGATAAGCAGATGTAAAGACCCGTGGGGCTTATTTATTATTGAGGGGCAAAAGAGCGGGGGGGAAGCGGCGAGGGAACGGGACGAGAATAGCGGCGGCGGAGGAGAAAATAACCTGCTCTCATGCGATATTTGGAATGGCATTAGAGGCCTCCACCGCGTGTTAACATACCAGGCTCTGACATGATGTTTGTGAACGTTCGCAGTCCAGGTATTCTTTCCAAGTATTTCACATGCAGGCTCGCTTCGCTGTTCGTTTTCATGCTTCCCTTGTGAAACTTGATAGTTGAACCCCCCCTCCCCCCTGGAACCCCCTGGAGGACCCTGGCTCCCGGGGGTCCGTAGACCCCATGGCGAGAACCAGTATCACAGTATGTAGCATCATTTGAAAAAACTATAGGCCGGTGCCTAACATGCCCAACATGGCCGTTTGGATTGAATCAGGTCCATCACGCTTGGAACCGTTTCTGGAACTGCGTTTTTAACGTGTTTAACTTATAACGTGTGCTATACAAGTACCGGTGGTGAGCGTCTATTTGGTTCTGTTTGTACTCTCTCCTAGTTATGAAGGGAGGGAAGCATACTGTATGTGTATGAATCTTGTTAAACCTCAAACTTCATTGTTTTTAAAACATAAAAGTTGACACAGAGACATGGTTTGGCGAACAAACAAACTGAACAAAGTTAGGGTCCATTTGGAACTCTCTATAATGCAGATGCACAGGGCATCTGGCATAGCGGGCATAGGCCTGGTGGGCCGACCATTAGTGGGCACTAGAGGGGCAATCCTTCAGTAGCACCGGCCTACAGAGCAGAGAGACATCACATGATTAGCCCTATTCACGGCCTGCCCACTCAGCATCCCCCGGGTGCTGAAGTCACGTTTTGAAGGGGAAAATCCTACTATATAAGCCTATAGAGTTAACACAGAAATCGCAAATGTAATGCAATTTCCGAATAGTAAAGTATAAAATACGGCTAGCATGATCAAGAACACAAGATAGTAAAAGGCACAAAGCATTATAATTTACTTTACCGTTCCAAATAATGATTTGTTGGCTTTAAGTCCAGCTATTTCTGTTATAGTTTCCCCTTCTAAATTGATGTCAGCACCCGGGGGATGCTGAGAAATGTGCTGAGTGGGCGGGCCGTGAGAAGGCTCATTGGTCCACTGGCTTGTCTATCATCTGAATACCGGCCTAGTAGCCAAATCACAGGCTACTGTGCATGGCCCAGGAATCCGACCCAAACAACAGCTGATATACAAGCCCACAACGCGTCGCTGCTTCGGCGTGTTGTGGGCTTGTAGATCCTCTTTGTTCGGTGGTGGGCCGGTCTGGGCCAAGACGTTAAAATCATAATGGATCCCAAACCTAGTTGAGAATCACAGCTATAAAACAATGTTAAGTACACTGCACTTTCTTTCTGGTCCTGCCAAAAACTGACTAACTTTTGTTAGAGTGTTTTTGAATGCTTTTCTAAAGCATTTGAGAAGAACTGGGAACCAAGTCCTCTGGTAGCTATTCTCAGAGTAACAAGTGTTTTTGAGCAGTGGTAAACCGCTCCATAGAGTGGCTGTGCGTGTGTCTGTAGCCTTTTTCCTCAGCGCTTTGCCATAGTAAAATGTGTGTGTGTAGCATAGCCTGTACATCCGCACCTGATACACATGTTATCATATCCTTGGGATGGGACTGTTATCAATATTGTCATAACTTAGCCAAGGCTCAGTAGTCAGACTACCAACTACCAGGAGCTGGGTAGTCCCAATATCAGCCTTAATATCAGCCTTGGTCCTGTCATTGTAATGCGCATGTGCCAACACACAAGGGGAAAAAAGAAGTCACGCTGGGATTCGAGACTACAGGGTTAGGCATTCTAGCCATGCGTTCTTACTGAGGACGCTACGGAGATGGATGTGCCGCTCCGATATTTTTTTTTAGGGATTAGGTTTAGCAATAGTTTTACTGAGGTTAGGTTAGGGAGTGAAGACTTCAATATATTGTCCTAGGCCAAGTCAAGGCCTAAGATGCAGTATAGAGAAAAGTGCTTTCGCCATCTTGTTTTTAAAAAGAAAGAATGTTGCAATTTTAAATTGGGTTGGTTCCCCTAGTTCATAAAATCCTACAGGTCATCTTGTAGTTTATGTCCTGTGGGTTTTATGTGTGAGACTGTGCATACTGTACAGTCTCACACTGTACTGGTCGCTCTCTCACTGAGGGAGCGACCAGTACATTGTTCCTGTGAACGTGCGTTGGCGCATGCGCATTGCAATGACAAGTCTATGGGCGATAACGGATCTACCAGCTCCTGGTAGTTGGTAGTCTGCCTTGGTCAAGGCATGACAGGGGTGATAACAGACCCATCCCAAGGGAGGATAACACGGAAATCGGCTGACATCCTAGACTCAAATCCTAGTCTGAAGATGTTATGCAAGCACAACCGCTCCATAGAGTGGCTGTGCGTGTCTGTAGCCTTTTTCCTCAGTGTTTTGCCATAGTAAAATGTGTGTGTGTGTGTGTGTGTGTGTGTGTGTAGCATAGCCTGTACATCCTAGACTCAAATCCTAGTCTGAAGATGTTATGCAAGCACGACCACCGCTCACTTCACATTGGGTGTGCTTTTTAAATGAATGAATATGTTTGAATCTCAAGCCATTTCTCTGGGCATGGTTGTAGCAAGAGAGTTGATGAATGTGGTGCATTTGGAAAAGCTCAGGCTTTCAAGCAATAACAGGACTCATATATTTACTCAAATATGGAATCCTGTGATAGTTTTTCATGAGAAATGAACAAACTGTATAACTGTATAAATGATGTGTATAAATGTACTGTATATCCCTATTGTTTTAGTTGTAACCGTAATGCTGAAGTCTAAATATTTTGTGATCGTGAACCTTGACCATGATGTGTGATATGCCCTATTCACGGCCCGCCCACTCAGCAAATTTCTCAGCAACTTCCTGGTGCTGACGTCAGTTTAGAAGGGTACAGTAAAATAACACAGAAATTGCTGGACTACAAATCATTATTTCGCGGTAAAGTAAATTACCGTATAATGCTTTGTGCCTTTTACTATCTTGTGTTCTTGATCATGCTAGCCGTATTTTATACTGTACTATTCGGAAATTGCATTAAATTTGGGATTTCTGTGTTAACTCTATGGGCTTTTAGCAGGGTTTTACCCTTCAAAACGTGACTTCAGCACCAGGAAGTTGCTGAGTGGGCTAGCCGTGAATAGGGCTAATTGAGTGTTTTTAATAAAAATAAATAAATAAACACGAATTAAGAAAAATAATAATAATGTTAAGTGTAATTTAGCGCCATTTGTTTTTAGCGTAGTATTCCAACCTAGAGTACCTTTAACTACAAGTCCTCAATAAAGAGCTGGACCAAAGCATCAAGCTGGTTAATTTTACAAACACATGACTGTAATGTTCATGGTCTGACAATATTATATTTGTTCCACAAGGGGGCGCTTGGCACTGGAATATACTAGTAGTAGTAACACACTTGAAGCAGTGCCCCGGATGTAGATTCAGATCTGATGTTGACATTGCGAGTGAAGGACACGTTATTATTGCTCTCATGTTACCAAGTAAAGAAGTTAACATAAATACTGTTTGGAGTTAAAGAACTGTTGTGGGGATTCATTCAAGAACTTTACACTGGCGACGATGATTTAAAACAACAACAACAACGAAAATTGAGACAAAATAAAAGTAAAAAAAAAAAAAAAAAACGAAGACAACACCATGGCTGCTGCATTACCGTCATTCCCTGCTTTTGATGTTGCTGATGATCAGAACTCTTCTGTCCGTTGGAAGAAGTGGCTACAGAGGTTTGAGAACTTTATCATTGCTTTGGATGTAAAGGATGATACAAGGAAACGTGCTATGCTTTTGCACTATGCTGGGGAAGGTGTGCAGGACATCTTTGATACACTCACTGACACTGGGGAAGCAAAGGACTACAAAAAGGCAACAGAAAAACTAAGTGAGTATTTCTCCCCTAAAATCAACATTACCTATGAGACATACAAATTCAGACAAGCTAAACAACTTGCAGGAGAATCACTTGACTCATATCACACAAGGCTGAGGCAACTGGCAGCAACATGTGACTTTCATGATGTTGAAAGGGAGATCAAAACTATGATCATTCAAACATGTACATGCAATAAACTACGACGTCAAGCACTACAGAAACCAGAGATGACATTGTCAGAGCTACTGTTATTAGGAAGAACCATGGCACTTGTTGAGATACAAGCATCTGGAATGGAACAACCACAACACAGTGCAATTAAAGAACATACAAGAGAAGATGTTATGGCTGTGGATGTGGAGCGGGGAGCTCTAAAGAAAAAATGCTACAACTGCTCTGGCACATTTCCCCATCGTGATGGCATGCCGTGCCCAGCAAGAGGGAAAATGTGTAATTCCTGTGGAAAACAGGGACATTTTGCGAAATGTTGTCGCTCTAAACGGCCACAGGGAGGCATCAGAAGTCGACATGAAGTGCATTATGTTCACACCAGTGGAGATGGTGGTACAACATCCCAAGCAACAGGCGAACAGGAGGACACAGTGCCTTCTGAGGAGTATCTCTACACCATTTCTCGTCCGAGAGCAAATCTCCCACATGCAAAGATAAAGGTCAGTGACTGCGACATACAAGTCATGCTTGATACAGGGGCATCTGTAAACATCATTGATGAAATGACTTATCAGAAATTGAAGTACAAGCCCCTACTCACAAAATCCACAGTTCCCATTTTTCCTTATGGCTCACACACACCGCTGCCTGCCATAGGGAAATTCACCTCACTGGTGGAATCCAAGCAACGTTTCACAAATGCAACATTCCATGTACTACAAGGCAGCAATGGTAGTCTACTTGGATATGATACTGCCATTCAACTGGGATTAATCACGGTTGCCAACACACTCCACACGTCCCCAAGACTGCCAGTGCAGCCCACAATGACTGAAAACCAGCCAGAAGTCACAACAGTGAATGACCTACTCACTGAATATGCTGACTTGTTTCATGGAGTGGGCAAATTGAAGGACTTGCAAGTGAAATTGCACATAAAGAGAAATGTCCCTCCAGTCACACAACCTCACAGGAGAGTACCGTTTCACGTAAGGAGGCGACTCGAGGCGGAATTAGAGCGCCTAGAAGACCTTGATATCATTGAAAGAGTGGATGGCCCCACTCCATGGGTTTCTCCAATTGTCCCTGTTCCAAAGCCAAAAGACCCAGAAGCAGTGCGTATCTGCGTGGACATGCGATTACCAAACCGGGCCATTGAAAGAGAAAGACATCTCACACCTACCGTGGATGATGTGATACAATCACTCAATGGAGCCAAATTCTTCTCAAAGCTGGATTTAAATTGTGGGTATCATCAGCTAGAATTAGAGCCATCCTCACGTTATATCACAACATTCTCCACTCATGTAGGACTACGACGTTACAAGAGACTGAGCTTTGGGGTCTCATCGGCTGCTGAGGTATTTCAAAATGCCATTCAACAAGCCCTGGATGGCATCCCGGGTGTTATCAACCTCAGTGATGACATCTTGGTGTTTGGCAGGACAAAGGCTGCTCATGATCAAGCTCTGAGGGCGACATTCAAGAGGTTAAAGGAGAAGAACCTGACCCTCAACAAGGCTAAATGCTCTTATGCACAAACAACGCTGGATTTCTTTGGATACACATTCTCAGATGGAGGATTCTCTCCAGACCCTAAGAAGGTTCAGGCCTTACACGACGCAGCTTCCCCAAACAATGCCAGTGAAGTTCGCAGTCTAATTGGCATGGCCAATTACAGCGCCCGTTTCATTAAAGATTTTGCCACAATAACTCAACCGCTGAGGGAACTTACAAAAAAGAATGCTCGTTGGAGTTGGACAGAAGAACACCAGAGGTCTCTTGATGAGATGAAACGCAGTTTGACAACTGATGCTGTGATGACCTACTTTGACTCACAGAAACTAACTGAACTGGTAGTCGATGCAAGTCCAGTGGGCCTTGGAGCTGTACTAGCCCAAAGGGATGGCCCAAATGAACCAGCCAGAGTGCTAAGCTATGCAAGTAGAGCACTGTCTCCCATTGAACAAAAATATTCACAGACTGAACGTGAAGCTCTTGCCATTGTGTGGGGCTGTGAACATTTTCACATCTATCTGTACGGAGCACCCTTCATCCTAGTTAGTGATCACAAACCACTGGAGTGGATTTTCAACAACCCCAAATCCAAGCCACCTGCTCGAATAGAACGCTGGGGTCTACGTCTGCAACCCTATAACTACACAGTGCGCTACAAAGCTGGTAAAGACAACCCAGCAGATTACATGTCACGGCACCCTATCGCACTCTTGCAAGGTGCTTCAGGAGATGAACAGCAAGCGGAAGAATATGTACACTTCATCGCTACGACCGCCGTTCCCAAAGCGATGACACTGGCCGAAATCCAGAATGCAACTAAAACTGACCCCACTCTATGTGAGGTCATTCGACTCATTAAAACAAACGCATGGCGTTCACTGTCAGAAAACCAAGATTTTCCTGATGGGGTTGATGTTGCTGCACTGTTGTCATACAAAAGAATCAAGGATGAACTGACTGTAACTGCCACAGATGACACAGTGTTACGAGGCACAAGGATTGCCGTTCCCCATTCTCTACAGATCAAGGCAATATCACTTGCCCATGAAGGCCACCAAGGCGTGGTCAAAACCAAGAAATTGATCAGGGAAAAAGTCTGGTTCCCTGGCATTGACAGACAAGTAGAAACCATGATAGCTAGCTGTCTGCCCTGTCAGGCTGTTGTGCCCACTCACACACGGGAACCTCTCTGCATGTCTGAGCTGCCGTCATCACCCTGGGAAAAGGTTGGTGTGGATTTCTGTGGTCCATTCCCCTCTGGTGATTATCTTTTAGTTGTAATTGATGAATACTCCAGGTATCCAGAAGTGGAGATCCTACAGTCCACGTCGGCTAGAGCCACGGTTCCCAAACTTGACAAAATATTCTCTACGCTGGGTATACCCCTTCAGGTAAAAACAGACAATGGCCCTCCTTTCCAAGGCTCTGAATTTGCTGATTTCGCGGCATACCTGGGTTTCAGACATCGGAAGATAACACCGCTGTGGCCTCAGGCCAACGCAGAAGCCGAACGCTTCATGCGTACCCTTGAAAAGACTATACGTGCTGCTCATGTTGAGGGCCTTCCATGGAAACAGACTCTGTACACATTCCTCCGCAACTACCGTGCCACACCTCACTGTTCGACTGGCATGGCTCCCGCTGATGTACTGTTTGGCAGGCCCCTCAGAATCAAGCTACCTGAATCTCCTGTTCCCCGTCTCTCTCACACGGATGCAATGCTGCGTCGAGAAGATGCGGTGGCAAAGAACAGGATGAAACTCCACGCTGACAAGACACGTCATGCTGCTCCGTTGGCTCTGAAAGTGGGTGACACGGTCCTATGCCGTCAAAAGGCTCAAGGCAAACTATGCCCTCCTTACAATCCCCGACCTTACAAGGTCATTGCTATCAAGGGTTCGATGGTGACAGCTAAAAATAACGATCATATCATCACCCGAAACTCATCCCACTTCAAACCAATACTGGTGGTCAACGATCACTCTCTGTGTGACTCAAAGACTGTGGATGATGGACAAGATGTCATGAACTGGTGTGAAATGCCAAACCCGGAGCCCCTGGCCCCAGAGCCCTTGGGCCCTAACGCACCTCAGCCACAGTCACCTGTCCGTAGGTACCCGGTCAGAGCCAACAGGGGGCCCCCGTCGTACCTGTCTGAGTTTGAATAATGTGAATGGACTATGTTCCTTGTGTGTATTTCCAATAGCTGTTAAAAAAAAAAAAAAAAAAAAAAAAAAAAGAAGCGTTGAACTGTGAATTGAATTTTCTGTGAACTGAATGTTTTGTTGAATTGTGAACAGCTGTTTAAAAGAAAAAAATCTCTAAGGAGAAGAGGGTTGTAATGTTCATGGTCTGACAATATTATATTTGTTCCACAAGGGGGCGCTTGGCACTGGAATATACTAGTAGTAGTAACACACTTGAAGCAGTGCCCCGGATGTAGATTCAGATCTGATGTTGACATTGCGAGTGAAGGACACGTTATTATTGCTCTCATGTTACCAAGTAAAGAAGTTAACATAAATACTGTTTGGAGTTAAAGAACTGTTGTGGGGATTCATTCAAGAACTTTACAATGACATTCAGTTTCAAGCATAATGTATCAGCACTCAGAGAACAAAGGAAATACGTTCTTGAGCTTTTGTGCGTTCTATTCTTTTGACAGATGTGTACAAATATACTGTATGGTCATGTTTAAGCATTTATTTCTTTATTATTTTTGTTAATAAAAACACCAATCCATCAAAAAACGTCCACTGATTTCTAATGTTTTGACAGAGAAGCAGGCTGCGTGGGAGGATGGAGGGAGTAATGTTTAGCTGGAAGTTGAGTTGGTTTTGACGGTGCTGATAGACGCTCGCCTTGAAGTTTTGACACGGCGTTGACGCATGGCATGTTTATCGAAACCAAACGCACGCTATATAGAGTGGAGGCAAACTCGACACCGGCTCAAAAAAAAAAAAAAAAAAAACACGGACGGATGCTTGAAATTCCAGCCTTGTCGGTTTCAGTTGAATCTCACTCAATATGCTATAGAGTGAAATCATAGAGGGGTCTTCAACAGGGGGTCCGGAACCCCTGAGGGGTCCTCAGAGATACTGCAGGGGGGGCCGCCAAATCTTTGTGTGCTTTTACATTATTTGAACACTCCCATCCCTATTCTGGGGGGAACATTAGCCGAAAATAGCAGATCTACAAGCTCACAACACATCTGCGACGCGTTGTGCGTTTGTACTGTAGGTCGACAATTTCCGACAGAGAGGTTTGGTCTACAGGGAAAAAAGAACAGACCAAGTACAGAGCCAAAGCTCAAGTTTACTTTTGAGGGTTTAAGTCATTAATTGTCTGAAAACACACTTCTAACATCAATCAATCAATCAATCAATCAATCAATCAATCAATCAAACTTTATTTATATAGCACATTTCATACAACAAGTGCAGCCCAATGTGCTTCACAGATCAAACATTTAAAAACAATAAGGAAAGAATAATCAAATTTAACATAGAACAGAAAAATAAGAATAGAGATAAAAAATAAAGATAATCAGAAGTATGGTAAAACCTAGGTAAAAGCAATGCTAAAAAGGTGCGTTTTGAGATTTCGTTTAAAAGTGTCAGTGGATTCTGTGAGCCGCAGGTTTACGGGCAGGCTGTTCCACAGAGTTGGACCATAAAAACGGAATGCTGCTTCTCCGTGTCTCCTAGTTTCAGCCGTGGGCATTTTTAAAAGACCGGTGCCAGAGGACCTAAGTGGTCTATCAGGCAAGTACCGGGGAAGCATTTTAGATAAATAAGCAGGTGCATATCCATTTAGTGATTTGTGAACCAATAAAATAACCTTAAAATGTATTCTACAGGCAACCAGTGGAGTGACTTTAAAATAGGTGTGATGTGTGCTTGAATCCAATGTGTAGATGGGGTCCCTGCTTCATCTCTCTCTCAGATAGTGGGTCCCTGCTTCATCTCTCTCTCTCAGCTAAGGGGTCCCTGCTTCATCTCTTTCTCAGCTAAGGGGTCCTTGGCCTGGAAAACTTTGAAGACCCCTGCTCTATGATAGCTTTTTGGTTTTATTCACTTTTTTCACTGCACTGTAAACTCCTCAGTGTTTATGCAACCAAATGGACCTGTAATCAGTGTTGGGCGGTAAATACTAGTATACTATTACTACTTTCCCCAGTACCCAGTTGTGTCACTTATTACAATAGGCTCAGGAGGTAAATGGAAGGTTCCCGGTCCGACACGCTGGCTCCCTGCTCTGGGCTAGCGTTGAGGTGTCCTTGAGCGAGGCACTTTATAAATGCATTCATGCAACTGCGCAATTATGATGTCCCGCGCAGGGGCGTCACAAGGGGTAGGAAAGTGGGACTGAGTTACTAGGGCCCAAGGTGGTGGAGGGGCCTTAATTATTTGATACTTTAGCTATTGAAAAATAGCAGATATACAAGCTCACAGCGCGGCACCGAGTGCCGCGCTGCGAGCTTGTAGATCTGCTATTTTTGAAAAATGTGTGCAAATCTTTGAATGTATGTATTTTTTAAGCGAACATTTGTAACTAAAAGAAAAAATCATTTTGGGGGTCCTTCACATGAAAAGGTTTGAGAACCACTGCCATCGAAAGAAACATTGATTTTTCAAAAAACCTTAGAAGGATTTGAAATATTCAAAGATTTTCATGATTTTTCAAAAATAGCAGATCTACAAGCTCGCAGCGCGGCACTCGGTGCCGCGCTGTGAGCTTGTATATCTGCTATTTTTCAATAGTTAAAGCACAGGGGCCCCACAGTGAATCCTTGTACCCGGGGCCCAGAATTTGGTTCGACAAATGGAACCAAATGTGTCCATTTGTACGCTCTCTTTGGTCAAAGGAACACTGTGAATTGTAACTGTGCGGGTGTTTGGGGACGTCGGGGTGTTTCGTGTTCAGAAATTGTCTACACACCCACTCAAGCCATTTCCTGTTCTGAAGGACCGTTAGCCCGTCTAAATGTGTGTTTGTTTTAATGTGCGTTTTAGCTGGAGGGCCAACGTGTGTGTGTGTGCATGCCTGTGTGTGTGTGTGTGTGTGTGTGTGTGTGTGCGTGCGTGCGTGCGTGCGTGCGTGTGTGCGTGCGTGCGTGCGTGCGTGCGTGCGTGCGAGAGAATAGCCATCATTGGGGGCCCCAGATCTCAGAGAAAGAACAACAAGTCGTTTGCCGGGTTTTGATGTGAACCAGACACCACGCTTTAACCACTTAAACCAGTGGTTCCCAAACTGGGGGTCAGGACCCCCAGGGTGGGGGTGGGGAGGGGGGGGGTCCCCTAAATTATTTTGCTGGGTCCCCAGATGATTAGTGTGCAACATTGTTTTGTCACTCAACAGTAAACAAACCAAACATACGGTGTAAAGGCATGTTTTCATTGCCGTTCCGGATTTTTTTCCTGCAAAATAATTAGCATAATAATTAGCAACTTGCTGGGAGTTTTGTTTTTTGGGTGTTTTCACATGCCCTTGTTACCGTAAAATACATCGTTTTCACTATACCATTATGGCGGCATGAAAGACCAGTTGACAGACTTTGCGAGAAAAATACGCAACCAGGTGTACGAAAATAAGTTTACAAAGTAGTGAGGGTTTAAGTTTGAATGTCTGACAATACACTTTTAACATGAATCCAATATGCAGTGGGGGTCCCTGCTTCATCTGTCTCTATAAATATATATACTGAGGGGTCCTTGGGCTGCAAAACATTTGAGACCCCTGCTCTGAAGAACTTCTTTCAGTGTTTAAGTGCTTGGTGTTTGGGGGTTGGAGTTCCTAGCAATCATTCTCACTCATAAAAACACAAATAACGAAACTCCCCGCCTCCACTTAACACCATACAAAGGCCCCCTACCATGTGTAAGCGGGCCGCAAACATAGGATGGTGTACGGAACCATAGGGTCTACCCAGGACAATATAGGGAAGTATGTTGTGGTCCTAACTCCACCCAGACCAAGTCTTCATCGATAAGAGTCTGTCGCCACCTGGACTGTGATTGTAGTGCTGTTGCTCCCTTGGGCGTGATGATGATGATGATGAGAAGCTGTGTTATTATTCTGCAACTTTTCTTTTGTGAATGAATGTCATTTTGTCCAATCTGTAATGGTAGGATTAATCCTTTAAAAACAGGAAAGCATATGTGTGATTTTGGCTAGGCCTATAAAAGAATAGCGGATGTACAAATCGTGGAGATTTTGCAAATCTTTGAATCTTTGAACTTCTACGGCAGGGTTCCCCAATAGGCGGCCCGCTGGCTATTTGCGGCCCGCGGGGGGCTACTGTCTGGCCCACACCAACCCCAGTAATAATGGTGGTATAAGAGCAGCAACAACACTAGTATATCGTCGTTGTCGGGTGGAAATCTCGTATCTCCAAATGTGTACGTTCTTTCGCAAATCATACAAGGCCGTCGCACAAAAGTAGTGAAAACAGCAGATCTACAAGCACACAACGCCTCGCACCGCGAGGCGTTGTGTGCTTGTAGATCGGCTGTTTTCACTAGTTTAAATCATTTTTAAAATGATAAATACAAAACGAACAGTTTTGGACATACAAGATTTTCACCCGACAACAACGAAAACTTTCACTGGAGTAGCAGGAACGCCACCACCGCCCCCTGCAATGTTGTGGCCCTCGGCTTGATACCCTAGACATATTTCGGGGAAAACTAATTGGGGAACCCACGGTATTTAATTAATTCTGACCAGAAGCAGGGATATCCCCAAGTTTGGGAGAATAAATCCCTGTGCCTTTGACCAGCTTTCTTCATTAGCAAGCCTACTAGTAGCCAGGCGTGCCAACACTCCTGTCTCCTGGATTTTGACCCCATCTCCTGCCATGCTCCTGGATTGGCATTTCTCCTGGATTTCGCTTGGATTTGGTATCAAACTCCCAAAATTCACCAGAACACAAGAAATTACATCTACTATGTTAAAATCTTTCTGGGGGAGGACCCCCGACCCCCCCGCTTTAGGGGTGGGGGCAATGCATGCAAGATCATACAGATATTCACTTAAGTAATGACTTAAAGATGAGAAGTCATTATAAAAGATGTCTTATTTTGCTTCAGTCATCAAATCTGTACACTTATATTTGGCATTTTAGGGCTGAAATTTTACCCATGCTAGTAAAGCAAGCCTGATAAAAGTGTCAAACATGCACAAAATTCAACAGAACACATGAAAATATATACATATATCGGGGTCAGGACCCCCTGACCCCAGTTGGGGAGTTCTGCACACCCCCAATCAGTGGATTCTGACAGTCCAATGTTGGGAGAGCATCCAGCTGTGACAGATGTAACATACCATACTCTACATCCAGCTGTGACAGATGTAACATACCATACTGCACATTCAGCAGCTGTGACAGATGTAACATACCGTACCATACTGTACATCCAGTGACAGATGTAACTGTACCATACTGTACATCAAGCTGTGACAGATGTAAAATACCATACTGTACATCCAGTGACAGATGTAACATATTGTACCATACTGTACATCAAGCTGTGACAGATGTAAAATACCATACTGTACATTCAGCTGTTACAGATGTAACATACCATACTGTACATCAAGCTGTGACAGATGTAACATACCATACTGTACATCAAGCTGTGACAGATGTAACATACCATACTGTACATCCAGCTGTGACAGATGTAACATACCATAGATCCAGCTGTGACAGATGTAACATACCATACTGTACAGATGTAACATACCATATTGGGTCTCAGTGGATAGCCTGGTTTGCACGCAACAGGAGGGAGAGCTGTTATGTAACACAATGAGGTAAAAAAAGAAAACTCCAACTACACTCCTTTTTAATACCAAATTAGCTCACAACGCCTCGCACTGACAGGCGTTGTGAGCTATGAAGGGCTAAAATTGCTTTGGGAAAACCGGCCAATGTCTATTTCAATGGCCCATTTTGATGCTTTGTTATTGGACCCAATTCCGTGGCTGCCAATGGGACACACGCAGGCACACTTGAAGAGTTTCATTGACCAAGTTGTACCCACTATGGTATGTTACATCTGTACAGTATGGTATGTTACATCTGTACAGTATGGTATGTTACATCTGTACAGTATGGTATGTTACATCTGTCACAGCTGGATGTACAGTATGGTAACAGTGTGTGCTATAGGCAATGAGCCTCTCCAGAGGCTTCATTATAGTATAGTATAGTTTATTAAAGCAGGGGTTTTCAAAGTGGGTGACGGGGCACCTTGGGGTGCCGTGACGGCAGTCCAGGGGTGCCGCGAGATCATTTGATAATATTTGGAGCATTTAAAACTTGGAGTACAAAGTTATTTTCAGTCAGTTCTAACCAAAATGGCCATTATCTCAACGTTTTCCTCGCAACATAATCACTAAAATATCGTCACTGTCGGGCAGAAACCTTGTATCTCCAAGTTTCAAATGTGTACGTCTTTTGGTAAAGCAAAGCCCTGCTTCATCATACAAGACTGTCTCACAAAACGAGTGAAAACAGCCGATCCACAAGCACACAACACCTTGCAACGCGAGGCGTTGTGTGCTTGTAGATCATTTTACATTTTATAGATCATAAATACAAAACGAACGGTTTTGGACATACAAGGTTTCCACCCGACAACGACGATATGCTATAAATATAAAGTGCTGGGAGTGAAAATTATAATGTAGGGGTGCCTCGGATAAAAAAATAAATATTTATGGGGTGCCCTGAGACAAAAAGGTTTGGGAACCCCTGATCTAATCCATCACCTGAGATCGTCTCTCTTATTGGAGTCCCTGGCTCCACTCCGTGGCCAACTCCATCATTTGGGGTTCCTTCCTTGACATGAAGAATGTGCGAGGATCACTGACACACAGCACCTGTTCAGCTCTGTGTCTGATGTGTGTCTGCTGTTCATCCAGGAGTCACGCCACCGCGATAAATCCTGCTGTACACCTGTCAAATATTCAGCTTGTCAAGCAGCAGGCCCGCCCATAAAAGCAGCTTATATAGCTTCTCTAAAGCATGGGTTCCCAAACTTTTTTGTCCCAGGGCACCCCATGAATATTGTTTTAATCCGAGGCACCCCTACATTTAATTTTCACTTCCAGCACCTTATATTTATAGAATATCGTCATTGTCGGGTGGAAAACTTGTATGTCCAAAACCATTCATTTTGTATTTATCGTCTTTAAAATGTACTAAACTAGTGAAAACAGCAGATCTACAGGCACACAACGCCTCCCATCGCGAGGCGTTGTGTGCTTGTAGATCGGCTGTTTTCACTAGTTTTGTGCGACAGTCTTGTATGATGAATTATGATGATTATGTTGTGAGGAAATCGTTGAGATAATAGCCATTTTGGTTAGAACTGACTAAAATAACCTTATACTTTTAAGTTTTTCAAGTGTCCAAATAAATTCCAAATATTACGCAGCACCCCTTCTCAAAGTGGGGTCTGGGGACCCCCAGGGGCCCTCCCAGGGGGTCCCCAGCAAAATGTGTAAACACACCATCACAATCATTCAATAGCAGATCTACAAGCTCACAGCACGTCACTTGATGCCACACTGCAAGGTTGTACACATGATATTTATTTTAAACATTTTGAAAATGTTTGGAACATTTTGAATAATTTGGAGGAAGAAATCTAATACATATAATTTGATATGATACAAACTTGATATGAAAATAATTGAGAACCACTGCTCCTAGCTACATTTTTAGATGTTTAACTATATAATTAGTATGTAATAATTATAGCACCTTTATCCAAAGCGCTTTACAATGATTGTGCATTACATTCACCCAATCACACACACATTCATACACTGATGGCGGAGGAAACCATGCAAGTCACTAATCTGCTCATCGGGAGAAATTAGGGGTTCAGGGTATTGCTCAAGGACACTTCAGTAAGTCTGGGGGAGCCCGGGATCGAACTGCGAAACCGTCCGCTCTAGCCACTACTGCCTCTGTGAGCTTGTAGATCTGCTATTTTCACTACTTTAGCTTGACACTCTTTTAGTAGGTGACAGGGGAAAAAATCATCACAAATCATAGCAATCTGAAATATAGAGATAGGCCAACAAGGTTTCTGCCCGACAGTCATATAATGATACAGATGGTCAGACCATTAGTGGGGAACCTCCTCTCTTGTCTTACACCTGCTTAGTGTTAGGAGAGAGAGAGAGAGAGAGAGAGAGAGAGAGAGAGAGAGAGAGAGAGAGCTCATCCATTGGAAGAGATATGAGCAGACAAAATTGGAGCCTCAACACTATACATTTTAAGTTGATCAATGGGTATTTTTTCCTGATTGGTTGGAATTGGAAAGAGCTGGAGACAAACACTTCAAAGCAGGGATTACTGTCACAATATAGATTAGATTTTCACAGTTTTTCCACTTTTGTTGTATTAACCTTTAAAGGAGGCTACACTACCTTTAAAGGGGACGACCACCCATTTTCAATATTGAACTATTTCATTAATATACCTTACATCACACATTGTACTTTACAATACAAACCCCAAAATCCAGTTCTAGGCAACACAGAAGAGGGGGATTTTTTTTAATTTATTTCCACACAACTCCTCTAAAGTATATTAATGACATATTTCAATATTGAAAATGGGTGGTCTTCCCCTTTAAGTAAAGAAAAGAAAAACATAGAAGGATGAAATATGGAGATACAAGATTTCTGTGCGACAGCTACTGTACGTTACGTAAGTTAGCGTAACGTTGCGATATGGAGCGTTTATTAGGGAAGTGGATGCAAGGAGACGTAAATAGCATGAAGGGGGGGGGGGGGGCAAACATAAACACCACGAGAGCTGGTGATTGTTTCTTGATTACCAACATCTAGCAAGCTGATTAGCCTCCTGCGTAAGACCTTCCTCTTGCCTCCCTTATCAGGGTGGAAGGCTTTGTGCCAAAGGAAACGGCGGGTGGGGTTCCGTTTCAGAAGGAGGGGGGTGCATGTGCACGTGAGAGGGAAGAATCTCTACACTGCAGTGTCCTCTATATCAGGGGTTTTCAAAGTGGGTGACGGGGCACCCTGTGGTGCCGCGACGGCAGTCCAAGGGTGCCGCGAGATAGTTTGATAATATTTGGAATTTATTTGGACACAAAATATTTAGTGTCATTTTAAGTACAAAGTTATTTTCAGTCAGTTCTTACCAAAATGGCTATTATCTCAACGTTTTCCTCACAACATAATCACTAAAATATCGTCACTGTCGGGCAGAAACCTTGTATCTCCAAGTTTCAAATGTGTACGTCTTTTGGTAAAGCAAAGCCCTGCTTCATCATACAAGACTGTCGCACAAAACTAGTGAGAACAGCCGATCTACAAGCACACAACGCCTTGCATCGCGAGGCGTTGTGTGCTTGTAGATCTGCGGTTTTCACTAGTTTTGTACATTTTATAGATGATAAATACAAAACGAACGGTTTTGGACATGCAAGGTTTCCACCCGACAACGACGATATGCTATAAATATAAGGTGCTGGGAGTGAAAATTATAATGTAGGGGTGCCTCGGATTAAAAAAATATTCATGGGGTGCCCTGAGACAAAAAAGTTTGGGAACCCCTGCTCTCCCAGTGGTTCTCAACCTTTTCAGGCCACGATTATTTTTGCAAAAATGTCCACTACAAGCCAGCATGATGATGACCCCTGATATATGCCAAGCAGGTGCTTAAGAAAGCAGCATCTGTTAGAGCAGACAGCTCTCATTCGCTAAATCCTATGAATTATTGCCTTCCAGCCAGCGGTTAGAGGCTCCTGCAACTAAAAACTTTTCTCATTGATACCTACCTATAAAAACCATTCTCATTTTGATACCTACCTATAAAAACCATTCTCATTGATACCTATCTATACAGTAAAAAACCATTCTCATTGATACCTACCTATAAAAACCATTCTCATTGATACCTACCTATACAGTAAAAAACTATTCTCATTGATACCTACCTATATTCAACTAAAAACTATTCTCATTGATACCTACCTATATTCAACTAAAAACTATTCTCATTTTGAGCTCATTTTCCCAAAAATGAAGATTTTGGAGTTATCATCACATACAGTGATATGTAACAGCAGCATGGTTTGATTACCATGCCGGGCAGACCTTGATTGTCTGCATGTCACTCCCCTTCTCTCTATCTCTCTCTCCTTCCTTTCCCTTCTCTCTACAGTGTGACTCTACCAATAAAAGGCGAGAAAAGCCTGGAGAAACGGCTTTGATCCAAATAATTGGCTCTGGTTTGGGTGTAAACTGGAGAATGACGTGCACGCATGTGACTGTGGGAAACCACAGAGCGCTCTCAATGTGTTCCAGTGGACTGTGACCCCCGCGTGTCACAATGTACTAAGTAAACACCTGGCCCTGGGTACAAGGATTCACTCACATTGTGTGCTTTAACTATTGAAAAATAGCAGATATACAAGCTCACAGCGCGGCACCGAGTGCCTCGCTGCAAGCTTGTAGATTGGCTATTTTTGAAAAATCGAGAAAATTTGTGCAAGTCGTTTTGAAAAAAATAATACAAATAAATGAATATATTTATATATATATATATATATATATATATATATATATATATATATACTTCTATGTCAGTGGTGCTCAAACGTTTTCATGTGAAGGACCCCCAAAATGATAGCAAAATTTGAGTTACAAACGTTCGCTTAAAAAAATTATATATTCAAAGATTTGCACACATTTTCACGACTTTTCAAAAATTGCAGATCTACAAGCTCGCAGCGCGGCACCTAGCTAACATATAAAATAATGAAGGCCCCTCCATCTTGGGCCCTATTGTAACTCAGTCCCACTTTCCCCCACCCTTGTGACACCCCTGTAAGTAAACATGACACTGTCTGTAGGCTGTGATATAAAACGTCCCTTCTGTCACATCTCTCTCTCTCTTTATATATCGTTCAAGTCTAAGAGAAAAGGTCGTCAGATGAGAAAGGAAATAGGAAAACGGAGAGAGCGTGCATTCCTGGCTCGCGGTGGCCCGAGACCTGCTCTCTCTGACGTTATCTTTGTAATTGAGGAAACTCCAAAGTAAAGCGGAGCTTTAATCTGTGTGTGTGTGTGTGTGTGTGTGTGTGTGTGTGTGTGTGTGTGTGTGTGTGTGTGTGTGTGTGTGTGTGAGAGCAAAATAGACCAGGTCCCAGGACGCTGCAAACACACTGTGTGTGTGTGTGTGTGTGCGTGCGCGCGTGCGTGCGTGCGTGCGTGCGTGCGTGCGTGCTCGCGTGCAAATAGATGAAGTCCCAGGACACTGCAAAGTAATCAAACTATAGCCCTGCCCCCACCCCCACCTTCCCTACAGCTGAACAACCACACACACACAACCACACACACACACACACACACACACGCACACGCACACGCACGCGCACGCGCGCGCGCACGCGCACGCACGCACGCACGCACACACACACACACACACACACAGACACACACACACACACACACACACACACACACACACACACACAAACACACACACACACACACACACACACACACACACACACACACACACACACACACACACACACGCGCACACACACACACGCACACACACACACACACACACACACACAGTTAAGCCACTTTTCCACTGGCCCAACACCACACCACTCCACACCACACCGCCCACTTGTGCCAGGTTTTCCACTACAAGGACCTGGGTAGAGTGGTGTGAAAGTGGTACTAAACGTGGCACTAAAAGGTATCCAATCTAGATATAGGTCTGAGCTAGGCCAAACTGGGCCAAACACTTCATAATGACTGATCACTCACTGACTTTTCATTTAGACCACCAGGATATAGTTGTAATACATGATAATAGATTCTATTGTGTTATAACCACTATTATAATCTACTAGAAGCTCGGCCGCCCGAACTCGGGAACAATGTAAATAGGGAATGAATGCCCCGCCCTTTAATGCAAACCCCATTATACCTGTCATAGGATCTGTTTTGACCATCTGTTTGCGTGTGTCCATTTATGCCCATATATGGATATATCTGTCTGTCTATGTCCATTTTATGCCCATATATGGAGATCTCTGTAGGACCCGTTTTGACCATTTGTTTGCCTGTGTCCATTTATGCGCGGCCGAGCGTCTAGTCGGCGCCCTGGCCAACTCGGGAACAATGTAAATAGGGAATGAATGCCCCGCCCCTTTAATGCAAACCCCATTATACCTGTTGTCATAGGATCTGTTTTGACCATCTGTTTGCGTGTGTCCCTTTATGCCCATATATGGAGATATCTGTCTGTCTACGTCCATTTTATGCCCATATATGGAGATCTCTGTAGGACCCGTTTTGACAATTTTGTTTGCCTGTGTCCATTTCTGCCCATATTTGGAGTTATCTGTCTGTCTGCGTCCATTTTATGCCCATATATGGAGATCTCTGTAGGACCCGTATTGACCATCTGTTTGCCTGTGTCCTTTTATGCTCATATATGGAGATATCTGTATCTGTCTGTCTCATCCATTTTATGCCCATATATGGAGATCTCTGTATCTGTTTGTCGGTGTCCCTTTATGCCCATTATGGAGATCTCTGTATCTGTCTGTGCCTCCGACTATGTTGCAGACACAGTGCCTGTTCCCCCTTTAATGCAAACCCCATTATACCTGTTGTCATAGGATCTGTCTGTCTGTGTCAATTTTATGCCCATATATGGAGATCTCTGTAGGACCTGTTGTCATAGGATCTGTCTGTCTGTGTCCATTTTATGCCCATATATGGAGATCTCTGTAGGACCCATTTTGACCTTCTGTTTGCCCATTATGGAGATCTCTGTATCTGTCTGTGCCTCCGACTGTGTTGCAGACACAGTGCCGGTTCCCCCTTTAATGCAAACCCCATTATACCTGTTGTCATATGACCCGTTTTTGACCATCTGTTTGCCTGTTGTCAACAATCAGCTCCGCATAAGGAGATTCCGAACGTTTCACGCCGGTTCAGGAAAACCGTGCGTTGGGTCGGGTCGAGGCCCGGCACTGCACTCCGCGCCGCGGCGGGGAACGCTCGTGCCGAATCTGAAGCCGGTGGGACAAACGGTTCTCGAGATACGTGGATTACATACAGACAGACAGACAGACAGACAGACAGAGATTTGTCGCATTTAATACTTTATACAGTTATACTATAATCCATTATAGTGTATTATAATTTAGGATAGTTGTAATACAAATTTATATTTTATTATAATCACAGTTAAAAGGGTCAATTTGTTTCTTACCGATAGGGGTACTTTTGTGTAATGGAAAATGTAGATATTTTTATGTGGTGCGGTGTGGTGTGGTGTGGTGTGGTGTAGTGTGGTGTGGTGTGGTGCTAAAGCTGCAGTCGAAAAGGGGCTTATAGACACCACAGTGAGGAAGGGGTCTATAGCTATGTTTGGTGGCTGACATCAGAGTGCAACCGAGTAGGCCTAAAATCAACTCCAACCGGAACCCCTAAAACTAATCTCAAAATGCTTAATCCCAATCCCAACCCTAGAATATTATCATCATTTTAAGCCTAACTTTAATAGTAAAACATCTAACATTAATAAATAATATGTGTTGTTGTCCAATCCGTATGCTAGAGTATGTCAATACAATACAAGGTATAAGTGGGGTGGTTGTGTTTGGTCTCCAATCAGACAGTGTTGGCTACCATCATGCAGGATGTTGTCATTGACGGGTGGAAACCTTGTCCAAAACTGTCCGTTTTGTATTCATTGTTTTAAAAATGTGAAAATAGCTGATCTAAAAGCACACAACGCCTCGCATCGTGAGGAGTTGTGTGCTTTTAGATCAGCTATTTTCACTCTTTTTGTGCGACGGTCTTGTATGATGAGGCAGGGCTTTAATTGACGAAAAAACATACATATTTGAAACTTGGAGATACAAGGTTTCTGCCGGACAGTCTGTGGTCCAGTGGGAGCAGCAGGATGACAGATAAGAGCTCAGACTCTGTCTGGACACATCACTGATCAGCCAGATAGAACAGTGGCCCCAAAATAATCACATTTTAACTGGGGACCCCCCACCCTATAGCACTAAGAGTTGAGGCATTACATTTCGTATAACACAGTTCTATTGTGAAAATAGCCGATCTACATGCTCACAACGCAATGCATATTTTCACAATTTCTGTCTCTAATATTTGACAATTTGGCCCATGTTTAATTTGTCACTTTAGAGGTATCAAAAAGTCCTTAAAGGGATATTACACTTTCAAAAAACTTTTGGTCATTGTATAGTCTAATCAGGCTTGTATGAACACCCTGAACAGTTTTTAATTTGCTTCATTCAGTATTTAGATATTTGATGTAAATGTTACCAGCTCCAACACGCCCAGGCCCTCTCCACATACACACCCATTGTAACTTCAAACTCCATTTTAACCATGATAGATTCATTAAAAACACCCATTATTTTTTCTGGTGACTCATAATACCCTCCTAATACGTGAGCAGACCGTGTTTTTTCAATAACTTTTTTCATTTATTTTCAATAAAATATTATTGTATTTAATGTTTTTCATTTTCCCAAAGAATTATTAAAAATAAAAGAAAAAAGTTATTGAAAAAACACGGTCTGCTCACGTATTAGGAGGGTATTATGAGTCACCATAAAAAATAATGGGTGTTTTTAATGAATCTATCATGGTTAAAATGGAGTTTGAAGTTACAATGGGTGTGTATGTGGAGAGGGCCTGGGCGTGTTGGAGCTGGTAACATTTACATCAAATATCTAAATACTGAATGAAGCAAATTAAAAACTGTTCAGGGTGTTCATACAAGCCTGATTAGACCATACAATGACCAAAAGTTTTTTGAAAGTGTAATATCCCTTTAAATTGTCACTTTAGAAATGTGCAGATACCCTCTATACACTTAAACTTTATATTGGTTTGTTTACTGTTGAGCGAGAAAACAATGTTGCACATTAAGTTAATCATCTGGGGACCCCCCAAAATAATTTGGGGACCCCCCCTGGAGGTCCCGACCCACAGGTTGAGAACCACTGAGATAGAGTAGGTCTCACAACACCGCCATAGTATGCCTTTCCCCCCGCTCTCTCTTCCTCCTCCTTTTCTTGTATTGCCAAGTTTCGCGAGGGTTTATGAAAACAAGCCCCCCCAAAAAGTGACTATATAGGCTACACGAGACCTTTTTAACCTGATTGAAGCAGAATCTAGAAATGCCTTCTACTCATGGGTTGCATTTGTAGTCCTACACCATCCTACACCGTTCTGATAGGTGGAAACATTAGTTCTATGCCAATCAGACACATTGATAACACCTGGTCCTCAACATGGCCGTTTAGGAGGACTACAAATGCAACCCATGGATTTCTCACACTTAGCAGACATACAAGCTCACAACGCAGTCCCTCAGCTTGCTTATGCCCAGAATATAGAGTTCATATGTATGTGGCTAAAATACAAACTGTCAATATTAACCACGTGCTGTCGGGAAAACAAGCCAACGTTCCGCAAGAACACCCACGTGCATATAGGGTTTAAGTGGTCAAATCATGAACTTTCTGTGTGGAGTTTGCATGTTCTCCCCGTGTCTCCTAGGGTAGATACCCTCACAAAAACATGCAGTAGTACTGGTTTCTATACTACCTCCCCCTAGCCAGCCAGGTGCTCCCCAATTCCCCTGGCGCGGCAGGGGGAGAGCGGAAACCAGGACTACAGGTTAGGTAGTTGGCACTGGGTGAGAAAATGGGTTGCAAAACCGTGGAAAAAAAAAATAAAAAAAAATCATGAACTTTATTTTTCTCAACGCTCATAATAATATAATAAACGTAATCTTGCCGGCGCTCGTGGACAAGACAGGCTGACGCCAAAGAAGTCATAAACAAGGCTGTGTCCCAGCAGAGGGTCTAACAGTGAAGGCGCGCTGGCATGGACAGATAAGCCCTCAGGATGGCACGGACCGGGGCTTATCGTGCCTGGCCATGAGCGATGCCCCTCTGCTATCACTGGGCCCCCCCGCCCCGCCCCCTGGCAGAGGAAAACCTCATCAGCCTTATCTGCCCTCCTCCAACTGGCAGCGGTGTAAAGTAACTAAGTACATTTACTCACTGTTCTTAAAGGAGTAGTTCACCCCAAAATGACTTTTTTCTATTGATTACTGACGCCATGGAGACTTGAGTTCAATGATATTTTTTTAGTTTTTTGTCGCATTCCTAATTCAAAAAATGTATTACAATAAATGTACCCCCATTGATTCCGGATGGATTTGCTATCATCTAATGTTTGTCTTAGAAATGCGACAAATACAAAAAAAAAAGAAATATTATTGAACTCAAGTCTCCATGGCGTGAGTAATCAATAGAAGAAAAAAAGTCATTTCTGGGGTGAACAATCTTGAGGTATGTGTGCTTTAATTGAGTATCTACAATTTCCAATACTTTTACTTCTATTCCACTACATCTGGGATATGTCCCCCTCCCCTTGCCTATGCCTGCTCAGTGCAAGTGACTGCAAGCTCGCTCGCCCCTCCCTCTCCTTGTTTGAACTCATGGGGATCGCCCCGACGAGTCCATTTCTGGTGGTCTTTTTTTTTTACGTGTAGACATTTGGGGGGGGGAACCGTGTAGCTTTGTGGGTAAGGATAGAGCAGTGTTTCATTTGGGGGGAGTGTATTGTGTGTGTGTGTGTGTGTGTGTGTGTGTGTGTGTGTGTGTGTGTGTGTGTGTGTGTGTGTGTGTGCGCGCGTGCGCGCGCGCGTGCGTGCATGTGTTGTAACCACTGGGGTAGAGAGGCTGTCTGATCATCACCAGAAGGTCACCGCTACGCCCCCTGGTGGTGTACTTGAGCAGGACACTTGAAGAGGCACGAAACTCCTATTGTAGTTTGCAGTTGGCAGGCTACTAAGCAGTGTAGCTGCCAATGATACAATTCAGAATTATCTCTCCTCATTGGATACAGTTGGTATCCCTGAAAAAGGGCATTTCAATTAAGAGCAGGTGGGATTGTTACTGTAGGCTAAGCTAAAAAAGGGCCTGACCCAAAAGAAATTGCAATAGTAATCATTCAGGGTTTTTATGATCCTTAGGGTCATCCAAAAAACATGTTAAAAGTTTCCCATTATATTCTTAGTGGATCAAGGTAAATTCAAGGTGTTCAAGTTTGGGTCCCTTCACTTACTATATAAGAAAAAAGACCCCCCAAAAAATTCATGATTCTGAATCCATTGCAAGCATTTGTTTTGCACGAAAAGCATTCCTCAGTAAAAACGGACCCCACAAAACTGAGCTGACCCCAGAAAAGTGATGACTGATCAAAAACCTTGAACCATTACTATTGCAATTTCCTTTGGGTCAAACCTCAGATTGACTGGCCTGCTGAGCGAACCATAGCAAAGGTCATAATAATAGAGCTAACGCTTATAGCTGCAGGCAGTGTACTATAAGGTCAGTGTTCATATAATATAATAATATAATAATAATAAAGCTATTTAAGGCTTATAGCTGCAGGCAGTGTAGGCCTACTCAGTGTTCATATCAGTGGCGTCAGTTCAAAAAAGCTAAGGTATGGCAACATGACTGGTGTCTTGCACGTGCGCGAAGGCGCACGTGCAACAGGCATGATACATTTATTTTAAGAAGTACATTCTATTTCTACGGTTTGTTCAAGTGCAGCTAAACTTGACATACAATAGTAAACATGCCATTAACATTAATGCATTGCACCTGTGCAGCTGACCTGCAGAACCTGGGAATATACCATTTTGTCAAGATGGGGATAATACAAGTGTGGAGAATATGATTATAATACCTTGTTAAAGTGACCATTTTGTAAAACTTTGAATTTGTAGTTATTTTACTGTAATTTAACAACATAATAACCAGCTGAGAGAGACAAATTAAGAGGTCTCATTCATGGATTTATATTTAAAAGTAACTTTTATTTCCCCCCCTGGACCCAGGGTATGGCAGCTGCATACCCCTGCGATACCCAATTGACGCCCCTGGTTCATATCAAGGTCTATTATTTATTATTTGAGCTACGGACCACCATGTGATGAGATTTAGCCTCTCAGACTATATAATATTTTATTGTGGTTTTATTGATATGCTACCATAGAAGAGATGACAGGCCCAACGTTGATCAACATAGCAATTCCTCTACATTCTCTAATTGTGTAGACTTTTGTATAGTAAACTTTTTCTTGAAAAACGGATGCTAAAATAAAAATAATGTTTGGAAAATACTCTATAAATATATAAGCTTCATACATGTGTTTCAATTCAAAAATGACCACAAAAAGCGTAAAATAATGATAAAATAATCATTTTGGCCATTGTGGGACCGACACTTTGTTTACATTCTAGTCTATTCTTTGATAGTGTTAGACTAGGATGTAAACAAAGTCGGCCCGACAATGGCCAAAATTATTATTTTATCATTATTTTACGCTTTTTGTGGTCATTTTTGAATCGAAACACATATATAAAGCTTATTTTTTTATAAAATATTTTCGAAACATTTAGTACATTTAGTTTACCAGTCATTAGGTTACCAACTCTCCATCATTTAGCTGGGGACCACCTGGAACACCCTCGAGGACCACCGGTGGTCCCCGGACCACTCGTTGAGAAGCACCGGCTTACACCCCCTCCCAGCCATCAGCTGGGGGCAGCTGAAACAGAATTCCCCGTCGGATTAATAAAGGTCCTCTTTTCTGACCGCACACACAGGGGGGGTTCCAGTATGACACACAACCAGGCTTTTCTTTGGCAAGCACAACGCAAAAATGCAGCCGGTATTTATTTAAGTTTGAGAGGTTTGTTATTGCTTGGACAGAAAGCTAATTCCAACACAATAGCGCAGCATGCAACACTTCATACTGATAGGAAATCTAACAAGTGCCAGTGGACTGATAGACAACACTTCATACTGATAGGAAATATATAATTATATATACTGTATACCAGGAGTTCCCAAACTTTTTTGTCTCAGCTAGGGCACCCCATAAATATTTTTTTAATGCGAGGCACCCCTACATTATAATTTTCACTCCCAGCACCTTATATTTATAGCATATCATCGTTGTCGGGTAGAAACCTTGTATGTCCAAAACCGTTCGTTTTGTATTTATCATCTATACAATGTACTAAACTAGTGAAAACAGCAGATCTACAAGCACACAGTGCTTGTAGATCGTCTGTTTTCACTAGTTTTGTGCAACAGTCTTGTATGATGAAGCAGGGCTTTACTTGACCAAAATACGTACACATTTGAAACTTGGAGAAACGAGGTTTCTGCCAGACAGTGACGATATTTTAGTGATTATGTTGCGAGGAAAACGTTGAGATAACAGCCATTTTGGTTAGAACTGACTGAAAATAACTTTGTACTTCAAGTTTAAAATGATACTAAATATTTTTTCTTTATCAAATTATCTTGCGGCACCCATGGACAGCCGTCACGGCACCCCAGGGTGCCCCGTCATCCACTTAGAAAAACCCTGTGATAGACTATAACAACTAGAGATGAGAGCCAGCTCCTTGGGGCTGTGTGCAGAGCAGGCCAGGAATTTCATCATTTTAGGGGCGTGGCCACTTGGCCTTTGGTGTTGTTGAATTTAAGGGTTAGGGATGATAACCTAGTCTGCAGTGAAATAGATAAATGATGGTATTTACAATCTGATCAATGCTCAGCCCTGCACCAATTAAAGCACGAGTCTTTGATTTTTTAATATTTCAAGGTTTTTTTGAAAAACCTGTTTCTATGTCAGTGGTGCTCAAACTTGTTCATGTGAAGGACCCCCAAAATGATATGTATTTGACCGCGGACCCTCATCTCAAAATATTTGTTTCCAGGGACCCCCCAGAAGCAAACGTTGAGTTAAAAATGTTCGCTTAAAAAAAATCATATATTCAATGGTGCCACGCTGTGAGCTTGTATATCTGCTATTTTCCAATAGCTAAAGTATAAAATAATGAAGGCCCCTCCACCTTAACCTCCCCATGTGACGCCCCTGGGTGTGCGTATGTTCATTGAAAATAATGGGGATGGCTGTTTTGATGTGCACCGTCCACAGCCGGTGTGTGGGTCCCTTTACAAGTAAAAAAACACACATTTTAATACTTTTATCACTTTACACCACTGCAGACAGTGTTCATTTTGTTGACTAGACTAAATCAATTTCAGACTAAGACTAAATGTGTGTTATTAAAAAAGACTAAGACTAAGACTGAATCCACGACTAAATGGAATTAAAGCCAAATACATCTTTTACCTTTACATTTGAGAATGTAGGCACTTATCTGTTCTTTTCAGATCGTGTTGGTTTTGCACAGAGAGTAGCAGACAGTGTCAGATGTGATTGATACTGTTACTATATTATTTGCAGAGCAGAGATGTTGTACCCGGCAGTGGCACTGTTAGTCGGAAGCGTTAGGGATATTTCGTGCTAATTAGTCTAAAAGCGACAAATTTTACACAGATGTAGCCCAGGGCTTGCTCTAATGATTTAGCTAGGACGCCCGAGTCGGCGACCTTCGGGGTCGCCACAGCGGCCAAATGAAGTTGGTCTCCCATCGACCTTCTATAAGGATTTTTTTCTGGGGCCATTTGTAGCCCAAGGAATGTTTTTTGTGCAAAACAAATGTGCAAAATGTGGCGCTTTTAGACTGATTAGCACGAAATTACCATTCTATCTCCATAAGGCCTCCGACTATGTGGAACACACTAGGCATTGTAGAGTAGCCATAGCAGTTTTACTTGGACATTAACATAAATATTGTATTTGCTATATTAAGGTGCAATGGCATTACAGCCCAGATTGTGTTTTGTTTATTCTTTTTTGAGAACTCAGAATTGCACAGTTTTTCTGAATCTTCTTGATATTGCACTGACAGAATAACAGACAGCAGAAGACAATGACCTGTTCAGAGTCATGTGGTTTTATTTAGCCTAGACTTGGCCTAAAAGACTAAGACTAAAAGACAGACTAATCCCAAAAGACTAAGACTAAAAGACAGACTAATCCCAAAAGACTAAGACTAAAAGAATAAAACTAGACTAAGACTAAAATGTTTTGATATTTAGTCGACTAGACTAAAACTAAAACAATTTCAGAAGACTAAATTGTATGATTTAGCCTTAACCCTTTCAGTGCCCAGAATCACCACTAGAGGGCGCCCAATGGCCATAGAATGCACCATAGACATACGCTGTATATGCACAAGCCGTGCGCAGCCATGACGCGCCTGAACACTTTCCTTTGTGCATGAACAGGAACAGGATGAAGTTAGCTTGAAGTTAGCTATTGGCTACCAAGCATTTTAGAAGCCCTATTTTCGGCGATTTAGCCGTGATTAAACCTTGCACACCTCATGGATATGCATGGAACAGAGAAAATGAGCTCTAAAGATCCTGGATTGCATTGGAGTGGATGGCAAATATCGACGGCGCGACGCTCTCGCGGGCCGTGTAAACAGATGGCGGATGGCGGCCCGGCTCGATTTTTTTATTTTTTTTATAAAAAAAAAAAAACGTTAATAAGGTTCAAACTATCCCGAACTAGTTCGGGATTGGCACAAAAGACTAAATCAAAAATGAACACTGCTGCACAATCTCTGCAGTGGACAATGACACAATATGATCAATCCATTCCATGCTGGACGCAGCTGTGTGCGTGCGTGCGTGCGTGCGTGCGTGCGTGCGTGCGTGTGTGCGTCTGCGTGTGCGCGTGCGCGTGTGCGTGTGTGTGTGTGTGTGTGTTTGTGTGTGTGTGTGTGTGTGTGTGTGTACAGCCATGGTTTGAGTGGGTGGAGCTCAGGCCTTACTTAAAGAATGCTGTGCTGTCAGAACATGAACTTTGACCCCTGTGAAGACTCCCCCCCCCCCCCCCCCACACACACACATACCACCATTTCTGAAATGGTGGTATGTGTGCCCCCTAGGGGTAAATGGAAGTTCTACATGAGTGTATGAGAGAAAGTGGAAAATGGAAGACATTGATTTGTGACAACTAAGACAGACAAGCTTCTGTGTGAACCTGTTAATCTGTAAAGTGTTACGAATGTTATCAAATAGAACATTATCTGAACTTATTGATAACAAAACTGGAAAACCGGACCCACAGTTTAGAATAAATCTGCTCGGTAGCCACTAATTGCAACACCTTCACTCTGTTTGTAATTTGCAATGTCATATTCTTCATGAGGTGGGTTATCATTCATTTATCATAGGCCTGTCGTCGTTGTGTATAACCATGTATGTAAAAAAAATAAATAATAATAATCGTTGTTTTTTGGGTGGGGAAATTTACATTTTCTTTCCCCCAAACAAACATAGCAAATCAGAATTAGCAGAAGCTCGTCGTCTATTGTGACTGTGAGCTTGTAGTGCTACGCGTGCATGAGAGAGACTTCTGAGCAGAGCGCCAACATCTTGATGATGTCTGTGAAGCACGTATTCCACTCTTCACTCTTACGGTCAACGAGCTGGAAAGCACCAAAATACAAAGCTCATTCATTTCCCCGTTTCCTCTTTCAGGAAGTTACCGTAGCTCTGTGACTAACTCCACATATCCTGGACTTATCTGTCATATATCCCTGTCATGGAATCTATTGTATTAGGCCTGCTCTTTTACTTTTTTCCTTCTTTGCCCACACATAGAAAACGTTCTAGGAAAATGAATGATGAAACTGGTTTTCCGGTTTCCCATGGGTTGGTTATACGTCCGTGGGGACGCTTAAGGCTGCATTCACAGGGCGTCTGGTCTGTCCCTCCCATCCCTAGGGACGTCCTGGCCAATCAGCTACGCTCCAAGCATAATGTAGACCAGGGGTCTTCAACGTTTTCAGGCCAAGGACCCCTTAGTTGAGAGAGAGATGAAGCAGGGATCCCCACAACCTTTTCATAGATTCCATATAGTTTCATTGTTTGACAGCACAATCATCAGTGTATTTTGGATTCATGTCCATTTGTGTTTTCAGATATTTAAGTCTGCTCTTTTTCCCCTCTACGCCAAAGCTCTTTTCTAAAAATAGCCGATCTACAAGCTCACAATGCCTCGCAGCGCGAGGCGTTGTGAGCTTGTAGATCTGCTATTTTTGGCTAAAGTTCTCAGAAGATGGACACAAGGGTTAAAGTGGTTAATATAAAAAAGGAGAAAAGAAGTTTCTATCACTCAAAGATTTGGAGGACCCCCTGTGGTAACTCTGAAGACCCCCTAGGGGTCCCGGACCCCCTGTTGAAGACCCCTGCTGTAGACATCCATCCATCTGTAAAAAGTGCCCTCTCCAGACCATGAATGCAACGCAAATGCCCCTCTTTCCATGATGCCATACCTGAAGGCAGCATTCAAGAGAATAGACTAGTCCAAACCCTCCTGAACTTGAATGCAGCATCTTATGTTGAAAGAATTGCCCTCTCTGTGTAGAAATCCATGCCGTTACGCCACATCTCCTGTATTGACTTGATTATGCTTAGTTCAGTGCGGTATCAAGCACTGAAAATAGCCGACCTCCAAGCTCACAACACGTCGCAGCGCGACATATTTGACTTATTAATTATTATAGCTAATTTAAAATAACACAGATGCTTTCCTGGTTTTGGCGGGTTACTAACATCTGAGAACTTACAGCAGAACGTACAGTAGATGGATAAATGCCTAAACTGTAAAATGTGAGTTCAATTGTGATTATATTAAAGGCACTCTCCCTATAACTCCATTTGTCTTACCATTTTGAAAAACATTTTAAATCATTTAAATCGCTGATCTAAAAGCTCACAACGTGTCGATGCAGATCGGCTATTTGAAGTGTTTTCAAATGTTTTTCAAAAATAGTTAAAAAAAAAGCAAAAAATGTAGGTATGAGTGGTAAGGCATGGACGACAATAAAACTATCTGTGTCCCTCCATGAAGACAGAAGCACTAAACATGATGATGATGATGATGATGATGATGATGATTATGATAAGGGTGGTTCTCTTGGGGAGGAAATATCAGTGGACGTTGCCAGGACAGAATATCCTCTCTAATCACAGCGGGCAGGGCAGGTGTGACCTGGAACTGCTCCCACAGCCAGGGGCGTCACAAGGGGGGGGGGGGGAGTGGGACTGAGTTACTGGGGCCCAAGGTGGATACTTTAGCTCAGTGGCGTCAGTTCAGAAAAAGCTAAGGTATGGCAACATGACTGGTGTCTTGCACGCATACATTTATTTTAAGAAGTACTTTTCTTTTCTTTCCCCCGTTTCTTGGACTGGATATGGCAGCCTGGAACGGTTGTTCAAGTGCAGCTAAACTTGGCATGTTAGTAAACGTGCAACAATTAACAATAATGCATTGCACCTGTGCAGCTGACCTGCGGAACCCGGGAATATACCATTTTGTCAAGATGGGGAGAATATAATTATAATACCTTGTTAAAGTGACCATTTTGTAAAATTTTGCATTTGTAGTTATTTTACTGTAATTTAACAACATAATAACCAGAACAGATAGACAAAGAGACATTCATGGATTTATATTTAAAACTAACTTTTAATTTCCCCCCTGGACTCAGGGTATGGCAGCTGCATACCCCTGCCATACCCAATTGACACCCCTGCTTTAGCTATTGAAAAATAGCAGATATACAAGCTCACAGCGCGGCATACTCAGACTCTTCAAAAATAGCGACACCGCGCTGTGAGCTTGTATATCTGCTATTTTCCAATAGTTGAAGCACAAAATGTGAGTGAATCCTTGTACCCAGGGCCCAGAATTTGGTGTGACACCTTTGGCCACTGCTCCCTGCTGCTTGGCAAGGGGTTCCAGGAAAACTCTATTGTCTGTGGAGGTCACGGTTCCACTCTTCCAGCATTGGAAAAAACATGGGGTCTGGTTCCGGTCCCCGCCTTAGGGGGGCGCCAAATCACAGGTCGGGGGTCTGTTTGGAGATAGTCCAAGCTTTTAAAGGAGTTGTGCAAAATCATGAATTGCTTTAATCCTCTTCCAACCTCGCATCCCGATTTTGGCTTATTGTCATATTGTAAGAAATAAAAAAATGGAAATCACGATAATAGCCGATCTACAAGCTCAGAACGTGACTGTCCACACTGTTTTAGCATGGGATCTTCAGGACTGACTGTCCACTCTGTCAAACATTTAGCCTACACATTTTCAAACCTATCCCTATCCATTATCTTGTGCATTCTAATCAAATGTCTCTGTTTCTCCACTTAGTCGGGGGCCTAAGGGAGATGACATGGCAATCTCGCACTAATTAGTCTAAAAGCGCGAAATTTTGCACAGACGTAGCCCAGGGTATGTTTAATGATTTAGCTAGGGCGCCCGAGTCGGCGACCTTCGGGGTCGCCACAGCGGGGAAAAAAAATGTTTTTTCTGGGTATTTTCCTCCTGTATAGAAAGTCAATGGGAGCCCAACTTGATTTGGCCGCTGTGGCGACCCCGAAGGTCGCCGACTCGGGCGCCCTAGCTAAATCATTAGAGCATGCCCTGAGCTACATCTGTGCAAAATGTCACGCTTTTAGACTGATTAGCGCGAGATATCCTTAAGTCCCCCGACTAACTGTGCTTTGAGTTTGTTAACACTGCACAGGCAGCTGTGAGGCTGTCACATGCAATGGTGTGTCTCATAAAAAAAGGCTACCTTAGGGGCGCGCCATTTCACAGGAGAACATCAGCGCAGTATGAATGAGCCTGATTAACGCCAGTCTGGCGGCAATTATTATATTTCATAGGGGCTAGATAGCAACACTATGGCGCTCCAGGCAAGCGCCTGTTTCTCCTCTCCCAAAGGGCGGCCCTGGATTCCAGACTGGATAACCTCAACGTGTCATGGAATCACGTGTAAACAAATCAGTCAGCTACATATATGGGCACAAAGGGGCACACCTATGCCCATATAAGTATAGTCATGACCTCAGGGATCTCCATATATGGGCCTCCTGAACAGACTTTACCCCATGGCCCCTCCCGACAGGCAGGTGGCCCCTCCCACCAGACAGACCAAACAATATGTTGTCACTTCTGTACTCCACCATGAAAAAAAAAAGAAAAAAAAAGAAAAAAGTTTATTTCATAAATTCAGTCATAGATCAGTGTTTCTCAACCACTGTGCCTGGGGACCTTTGGTGTGCCCCTGAGAAGGGTCAAGTGTGCCCCTTGAAACTGCTTGAAAGCCAGTATTGTATTTATCATTTTAAAAATGATTTAAACTAGTGAAAACAGCCGATCTACAAGCACACAACGCCTCGCAGTGCAAGGCGTTGTGTGCTTGTAGATCTGCTGTTTTCACTATACTGTTGTGCGACAGCCTTGTATGATGAAGCAGGGCTTTACTTTGCGAAGAAACGTACACATTTGAAACTTGGAGATACAAGGTTTCTTCCCGACAGTGACGATATTTACACCCCCGTATTATGTTGGTGTGCCCATGGATTCTTGGGACATGAAAAGTGTGACCATGCAGTAAAAAGGTTGAGAAACACTGTCATAGATATTTTAACTTTAAGTCTCCATTGTCCCTCTTTGACACACCACCAATCAGGAACCAATCTGGCCCTAATCAGTGAGGAGTTGGTTTGAACCAATCTGGCCCCAATCAGTGAGGAGTTGGTTTGAACCAATTTGGTCCCAATCAGAGGCTGGTTGGCTAGGTGTGTGTGTTACCCAGGTGTGTGGTGGGGGTTGGTGTGTTACCTTGGAATAATGATCTGAACCCCATCTGGACACATTTAGGATTCAGAGCAGAGCCACGTGAGAGAGATGCTTGTGATTTGTTTGTGATAGCATTCTTGAACAATTGACTTTAAAGTTTGTAGCGTGTTGTTTCTGTTTGTGCCCATACACCAGACACCACCCAACAAGTGTGTGGTCACTGGTCATACTGTCACAAATCTCCAAAATTCAGCAAAATTAGATTTGTAGTGTTTTGAATAAAATTCCAGTTTAAATTGAGTCACATTGTAGTCATCTTAGCACTCTCACTGCCCAAAAATGTTTGTTTAGGATATTCTGTTGTGCGCCAGCCGTGCACACGCACAACTCTTTTAGTAGTCTGAAAGAAACCTGAGAGTGTGCGCGACACAATACAGCATGCTCAGAGCAGATCGCTCCATTCAGTAACATGGGAGGAGGTTTTTAGAAGCCCTGTCAAAGAAAAACAAAACATTGTTTGGCTTCTGGTTGCGTCATGACGTCATCAGACAACATCCCCTTGAGTAAAAATACCTTTGAGTAATAGAGTATGTTCTAATCTAGCCCCTCTCGGGACCCTGTTTACCTTTTTTTTTGTATTGGGGTAGACGGTTTACTTCAGTCTAGTTTTAATTCACTAAATATAAGGTTTTTAGGAAACTAAATCTACAGTTTAGTCAACTAAATGTATTTGGCAGGCCTTGATGGTATCGTACAGACTGAATGATACTTTGCTGCGTGCTGAAAATTGCCGATATACCAAGCATTGTGGAGCTTGTAGATCGACCATTTTCAGAACATGACAGCCACGTGCAACCAAGCATAAAAAGTCTTAGTTCTACTGGATCTCTCTCTACTAGTCCCTAACATGTTGGTCTAGTTATTTGTTGACAAAATTATTAACTAGATTTAGTGATCATAGCTTAGACTTTATCTTCATTTAGCATAGTATGTTTGTCCTGGACTGTTAATGTTTCCTTATGGTTTTCACAGAGCATGAAGGTGTACGTAGCTCTCATGGTGCCTTTTGCTCTCCTGGCTGGAACTGAACCACCTAATGGTAAGATAAACCGTAATACAAATATCAGAAACCTTTGCCTCGATTATATTCATAAAAACAGCAATTAATCATATGCAATACGCAAAATGTAAAATGCAATAGGCCAATGTGTAATAAGCCATGGATTTTTCTTTTTTCTTTAGTAAAGGCGACACAATTAACTAACTAGTAAGACGCCTCAGGGTGACAAGCGCCATGTCTGGGCCGTCTAGCCAGTGATGTATAACGGACCAGTTACCCATATATGTAGACTCCATGTACAGTACTGTATATGGAGATGTGCTGTGAGACCCAAACATGCTTACTCAGTTATTCGTTATGTGAAAATCCTATGACGTCTGTCACATCTGACATCATACATACAATCCCTTTTATGCCCATACATGGAGATCCCTGTCTGAACCAGCCACACAGATATGCGCTGTCTTCCTCCATATATGGGCATTCCCATATGAAGTCCTGTTAGATATGGGCTTAATATTGATCGTCAGCAAGGGGGAAGACGACAGCCAGCCCCATGGCCTCCCCTAAGTAACAAGAAATCTTGTGAAATACAATATTGTCAACCAATCATCAAGGACGATGATACACGAAAGAAAGAAAGAGAGAAAGAGAGAAAGAAAGAAAGAAAGAAAGAAAGAGCATCTGACATCACTGTGATGTCACATGTGATGTCACAGGAACTACAGTGTCATGCATTAGCCGTCCGGACGGATACGGACAAGCTGTGACTGTAAACTGCGACCTACGGTCACAATGAGCATTGGAAACAACTGAGCAGAAGGTAGAGGAATTGTGTGTGTAATCTTTCTCTGTATTATGTTGCTTTTAATGCTTTTAGGCAAGATTCATGGTGGCAGGCCAAATGGCATGACATAATTAGGTCTGTTCAAAGTTTACAATTTCAAATGATTGCTATAGCGCCCCCTTTTATCAATTGGAGGGGAAATCTCGCTTTTGTGAACGCCCATCATTTCGACCGGAGGGTTAGCGACTCACTCCACGGAACATTCTATATTATAAGGTCAAGTATTATACATTTTCATAGTTATAATAGGCCTACATTTACAGTAGTTTAGGCATTTTGGTTTGATAAGGTTATTTGACTATTTTTACTTTAATTATAATTAAAGTCACTTCTTAGTCAATTTGTGATTATAATACATAGCCTATGTCATGATTGCTAGATCAGATTGTGTTTATAATATAACGCCGGCGTGCCTCCGTCATCTCCACCGAAAACAAGCGCTCCCCCCTTGTTCCATTGTAGAAACCGGGATGCTGTTTTGATTCAAGCCACCTCCACACCTCTACAAGTGACTGGAACCTCCACCAGCGTCAGGAATTGACCTCACGGTTTAGGCATAGTTTTACTGAGGTTAGGGTTTGCGTTAGGTTTAGGCATAGTTTTACTGAGGTTAGGGTTTGGGTTAGGTTTAGGCATAGTTTTACTGAGGTTAGGTTTAGGTTTTGGCATAGTTTTAATGAGGTTAGGGCTAGGTTTAGGTTTAGGCATAGTATTTATGTGCCATTATGGACAGAATAGTAAATCTTCGTGCCCCAATATCCACGTTGTCAAAGATAATACCAAAAAACTGCGTTTCCCAACGAGGGGAGATAAATACCCCGGGGAGCACTTCCGCTGAAGTGTGGAGGTCACGTGACATCCGGCTCGTGTAGAGGTGTGAGGTCTGCAGATAGACACTTCTCTTTCAACCACTGAAACCCCAGCATCCGTATTGTGGGGAAAGCTTTCGTGGAAAATGGCGTTGTGAGCTTGTCGATTGGCAATTTTCAGGAAAATCGGAAACCAGAAAATACACAGGAGCGTGTCTAACCCTCACCCTAACCTTAACCTCTGTGGAGTGAGTCGCTAACCCTCCGTCATCAGGGATAACATTTTCATCTCTTATGGTTTACAGTGACAGATGGATTCCCCATGACTAGAGAGGCTTATCGTAGCCTATGTGTAAGCAGGTTCCATGTCTGTTGGCCAAACAAGGCATGATACAAGGCTTGATACGATACTTTTGCAAAGTTTGCATTCCAAACGATTTCTCTTTGGCCTATTGAAGTAAGATTTGTTCAAGCTCTGTTTTACTCTTCTCCATCTTCCTGTCCTGTCCACCTACCATCGTACCAGAGCTGGGCTGCTACACTTTCGACGGCAGACACTATCGGGGAACACTATCCACCACAACCCTCGGGAGAACCTGCCAGGCCTGGTCGTCCCAGACACCTCACAAACACCTCCTCATAAGCGCAAATTACCCAGACAGGTAAGAAGAACCAGCCAAACACCACCTGTCAGAGGACAGATGGTCACTAACAACAATTTTAATATTGTATACATTCCAGACAACATACCTCCCCCTCTACGGTGCTCTAAACTGAAAGTGACTGGAGCCTGTTTCATTTCTCCAAAAGTGCTTCAATATGATCATGATGATTAATAATGATTACAGTGATTATGGCAAGCTTACATTCTCAGAAAAGTCGATTTTCGATTTGGATTTTTTGGTAAAAAGAATACATTGTTTCAAAAATGTTGTTTTGTAATAAAGTGACAAAGTAAACGTCAGAGAGAAATTGGGTGTCGGACCCGGGCTTATTATATTGCAGAACCATGTTGTGCACCTACTGCACATACAGTATGAAACAGAGCTGCTACCTTTAAATGCATTTTGAGAAAAAATAATGCTATTTGTTCCAAAAGCTTTATACTGTGTGTGTGTGTGTGTGTGTATATATATATATATATATATATATATATATATATATATATATATATATATATATATATATATATATATTAAAATGTCACAATGCGACAAAGCTCTGTTTACACAATGCTGTACCCCCTCCAACTGTATATACGTATATGTTCCCCATTTTCAACTGTTTTTATTTTATTTGTGACACTTGCTTTGGCGATGTAAATGTATGTTTTCTCATGCCAATAAAGCTACTTTGAATTGAAGACAAATTCAGGCGAGCTAAAATGGTACCCACACCGGGCTTTGGATCTTTTGCGCCATGCAGGGCTCTAATGAGCGAGATCCGTAACAGAATTACCCTAATTAAAGTGAAAATCTATTTGACTTTTTTTTGTATGACGTCACAGCGATACATTGCGGGACGATATATTTCGAACAATCCTAGTATCTGTGTCTGTTCGTCTGTCTTCTACCTACTATATCTACATATTCTTGACAGTGGCATGGAGGAAAACTACTGCCGTAATCCAAACGGTATGGCGTCAATGCCATGGTGCTACACCACTGACAAAAAGAGACGCTGGGAGTACTGCCAAGTCCCGCAATGTGCTGTTGCTGAGGGTAACTCTGACCACTTCTGCTAGATGTTTTGAATGTTATTAAAGACATTGTTCCCCCCCCCCATATGATGCTTTGTAGCATGCTGAAATACTAAAATATCTAAAAACCTGTTTAAGCACGGTTTTACTCTCTCTATCCATCAACTTCTTCCTGTCCACCTACCAGATCCAGAGCTGGACTGCTACAGTTTCGACGGCAGGCGCTATCGAGGAACAATACACCAGACCATCAACGGGAGAGCCTGCCAGGCCTGGTCAGACATGAAGCCTCATGGACACAGCCGCGTAAAAGAGAATTACCCATACAGGTAAGAACAGCCAAACACCAATCCAGTGGTGGACAATAAAGAGTAAAAAAAGAAATACAGTAGCCTAATTGAAGTGAAAAATAAGAAATGCACTCTTACTTTTACTTAAAAGTACATTTAAAAGCAAGTACTTTTTTTTTTTTTTTTTTACTCTTGAGTAACATTTTGACTGAGCTACTTTTACTTAGTGGAGTAAATTTTGTCCAGGAGGATCTGTACGCTTACTCTACTCTGTCCATCTCTGCACCTACTACAGTATCCATCTATCTTTCTGCCTGCTAGTGTACTACTTACCTACTGTACCTACCTACCTATTGTTGTCAGTGGCCTGGAGGAAAACTACTGTCGTAATCCAGATGGTGAGCAGAGGCCGTGGTGCTACACCACGGATCCAAGTAGACGCTGGGAGTTCTGCAACGTCCCCAGATGTGATTTGCGTCCAGGTAGCTTTAACAAGTTCACAACAATCCCACTGAGGATGAATAACAAATGTCTCACTGTACTGTTAGCAGAGCAACTGACCATGAGTTTAACTAGAGGTCGATTATGGTTTGCTGTTCTGTTACTGAATATCAGTGGTATATCAGTGTGTGTGTGATTCCACTCTGTATAGACACTAGACCACATGCTGGTTGTACTGAAACATTTTCTTGACAACCAGTTTCCACTCCCAAGTACTGTACATACCAGATATTACTTTGTCATAACAATTTACACAAAGCCATAACATCCTACAGCATATTTGTCAAACTACTCAAAATGGCAGAAACGGCCAGTCCACACCAATGCAACTAGTCGCAACTCCTTGCATTATCCCCAATGGCAGTTGCAGGGAGTTGCATTGGTCTGACACGGCCTTAAAACGGTTTTGTGGCCATGAGTCTGGCCTTAGATGGAGCTTATGGGCCACAGATGGAGCTTGTGGGCCACAGATGGAGCTTAGATGGAGCTTATATGGTCCACAGATGGAGCTTAGATGGAGCGTATGGGCCACAGTGACAGATTTGCTCCTCATGAGAAGAGGCATACAGTACTGTATGGCATGTGTAAGCAAGTTCCATGTTTGTAGGTGTGACTTATTTCTGTTCAAAGTTAAAGATGCAGTGCCATGATTTATTCCCCCCCTTAAACATGATTATCAGGTATTATTACCAGTAAGACTCCCTAATCGGGAGATAAGCGTCCGTCAGTTCTCATGTATACACAAAGAGGCCTGTACAGAAAAAAGTAAAAATTAGGTTTTTATATGGCCACACCCACCAGTTCATTAAGTATGCCTGGTTGTCATGGTGGGTGGTGACCCAGCTGAAGTTAGCTACACCCACAGTGTTGGGTGAATGGTAAAAGGGGAGGGGATGATTATATGATGTCATTAAATCTGTGTTTTTGGATTGGCACTTTTGACCCACAAGGTGTCAGCCTCCAGGAAGAAATCCAAAATACAAAGGGAATACATAATTGCTCATAACAACCACGCCAGGGGGTCTAATGAAGTAACTTCAACCTCCTAAACACATGAAAACCAGAAAAAGAACAACACTATGGCACCACCTCTTTAACATTTTCAAACTATTTCTAGTACTATTGGGAGTAAGATGTGTAAGTACTGCTTATGTACTAGTTCCTTTTAGTCGGGGGCGTTAGGGAGATAACATGGCCATTTCGCGCTATATTAGTCCAAAAGCGCCAAATTTTGCACAGATGTAGCCCAGGGCATGCTCCAATGATTTAGCTAGAGCGCCCGCCCGAGTCGGCGAGCTTCGGAGTCGCCAGAGCGGCCAAATCAAGTTGGGCTCCCATCGACTTTCTATACAGGAGGAAAATACCCAGAAAAACATTTTTTTCTGAGTATTTAAGTAGGATGTGAGGAGTCTAACTAGGTGTTTGACTGATTAGCACGAAATATCCCTAACGCCCCTGACTATGTCCTGTCCACCTACCGTCGTACCAGAGCTGGCCTGCTACACTTTAGACGGCAGGAACTATCGGGGGGAGGTCGCCAGCACATCCTCTGGAAGACACTGCCAGGACTGGGCGGCCCAGAGGCCTCACGAGCACAGCCGTACAGAGATAGATTATCCAGACAAGTAAGGACCATGCAAACATCTATGTGCAGTAACAGTATCTATCATGTATTTAGCTGTCTGTTTGTCTGTCTGTTGGTCTATCTCAACCTGTGGGTCGATCGGGACCTCCAAGGGTGTCCACAAATGATGTTGAGGGGTCCTCAGATGATTAGCTTTGAAAACATTATTTTCTTGGGGTGCCCGCTGGCCTAGTGATCAAGGCGCATATCATATACTAGGCTATGATGCCTGCTGGCGTTGCCGGTTCGATTCCCGATCCGGACGACCTTTGCCACATGTCATTCCCCATTTCTCTCCCCATTTCCTGTTAGTCTACTATCCTATCAAATAAAGGCATAAAAAGCCCCCCCCCCCCAAAAAAAAAAAAAAAAAAACATTGTTTTCTCACTCAACTGTAAACACGTTTACAGTTTAAGTGTATAGGGTATCTGCACATTTCTAAAGTGAAAATTTTAGGACTTTTAAGACCTTTTTTGTAATACCTCTACAATGAAATAATAAACATTGGCCAAATCGTCAACTATTAGAAGCAGAAATTGTGGAAATAGCCGATCTACATGCTCACAACACCTCGCAAAGCGAGGCGTTGTGAGCATGTAGATCTGCTATTTTCACGATAGGACCTGTTAAACAAAATGTAATGCCTCAACTCTTCCTCCAAGTAGTGCTCGTCAAGGTGGGGGTCCCCATGTTCAAATATGAGTATTTTGGGGGTCGTGGCCTGAAAAAGTTGAGAACCACTGGTCTACGGTCTATACTTCATGCTTTCTTACCAGAGGCCTGGACCAGCCATACTGCCGTAATCCAGACGGTGCGGCCAAGCCATGGTGCTACACCACTGACCAACAGAGAAGATGGGAGTACTGCGAGATCCCCAGATGTTATGTTCCAGGTAGCTTTGACCACTTACCTGCTTGACAATTATTGTCTACAAAGTAATGAATTAACATTATTTTGGGACATTTTACTTTTGGGGGTATTTTTGATCATGGATGTTTTATCTTTGCTGTTGGTGTCTTGTATGTGTAGCAAAGACAGTGTCATTTTTATTTCTGCCTCTTGGCCAGTTCCCACTTGAAAAAGAGATTATGTCGCAATGTGTTTTTACTGGTTAAATAGAGGTTAAATAACGTTTTCTGCTGAGGATGAATAGTTGGGAGGGAGTTCGCCCAAAATCAAGACTGTGCACTTGGTGACAAGTTTTAGATTTTTAGCATGTTAGATATGGGCATAAGGTTTTCAAAAAGAAATCAAGTTGGGCTCGCCCCCTAGTGGTCTGTATGCAATGAATCCAATATTGGATCGGTCAGGTTGAAACCACATTGGACACAGCCGTATGGTTTCTCTCCTGTGTGTATTTTCTGGTCTACTTTGAGATAATAAATTGAGCTGAAGCTTTTTCCACATTGGTGACAACAGCACTGTCTTGGTTTAACTGAGGACAGCACAGGACAGGGAGAGAAAACACCCACCTGATAAGAGCCAGATTCACATATTGATCAGCATTTAAGTAACTCACACAATAGAAAGGAATCCATCCCTTACATTGTTGTATGATAAACGTAACTGGTTAATGTTAAATTACGTTCTGATCTGTTTGTGTTCATTATAACAGCCACAGGAAAGATACATTGTTTCAGATTGTTCCAGAGTATCCATTTGCATTGGAATGCACCCATAATAAAGACACAGCAGAGGCCTGTTCTGCTCTGTCCTGTTATTTTACTATTTATTAATGAATGTCACTAATACAATACAGGAGAAGGCAGATTTCTCTACTAGGTTTTATACTGTGTGATGTGGTGGACATTTCTGTAGATTACGAGTTGAGTGGGCAATATCCATGTCTAGGCCACATATATTGTTATGGTAATATGCTTAACTACTTAGAAACTGGCACCCATTGGTCATTATCAATTGAATAGGCTGATCCCAAATTAATGCTCTATTTCCCCTAGAGCAGCTACATGTCTCAAATAGATAAAATAAATGATAATTGTCTGTTCTGTGAAAGATAAGAGTATGTTATAACTGTCTGTCCAATGGCAGCTGTGAGTTAAGTCACGTTTTGTGTTCCTTTAACTTAACTCTTTGAATTAGCTTGGCTCTCTTTTTAACTCATGAATGCAAAAGCAGTCTTCTAAAGTAACCATAACAATGAATTTGCCTTTTAAATAATGTTAAACCACAAAGTAATAAAACACTTGGCTTCAACTCAAAATAGTAACCTTGACTTAATGTCTAGTGAACAAATGGACTCTTTAGCTACAAGAAAAGGCACACAATAACTCCACACAACTGAGTTTTATATAGAAATAAATATTTATAGAGCATGTAAACAGCATTTAGGTTCAAAGCCTGGGCTGTGAAAATACCCCTCTTCCTTCAGGAATAATATCACAACACTGTAAGTGCAAAATAAAATATATATAATCTTCCCACAGTTAATATTAAAATAATAAACACCCATTAGACGTCTCCCTTTGAGTCACTTAATGACAGACAATTATAATAATTTGTGGGCCTACACACTCACACACAAAAGCCAGCAAAATGAACTACTACCTAAGTTAACCTTAACTTGTGTCAGACTTGAATTCAAATGCAAGAGCAGCTTTATATAAATGTAGTAGTAGTAGTAGTAGTAGTAGTAGTAGTAGTAGTAGTAGTAGTAGTAGTAGTAGTAGTAGTAGTGTTATGAGAGGGAAGGTGATTTGTTCAGACTAGCAGGGACTTAGGTGGGACAGTTAACAAAGCATTATCCAGTTTCTGTCTATTGTTGATCCCTCCCCCCACCACCACTCTGATTGGTCCATCAGACTCATTGTGAGTATTTAACATAGTTCTGCTTAGCTCCATGACACAGTCATGACACAGTTCCAGGTGTGCAAGTTCCTGAGGCTGAACTCTCTTCTTGACTAAAGGTGAAGTATAAATAGATAGATAGATAGATAGATAGATAGAAGGTTGATGCACCAATTGATGCAGGTTAGAGTTGTCCTATCTAAAAAAGAAGGTAATATTTTAATTTTCCATCAAAAAATACATACAATAGAGATCCAATTTGTTTGTTTTTTTGATTGATAGGGTACTATTGGCAATTATAAAATACCAATTGATGCAGGTTAGAGTTGTCCTATCTAAAAAAGAAGGTAATATTTGAATTTTCCATCAAAAAATACATACAATAGAGATCCAATTTGTTTTTTTAGATGGATAGGGTACAATTGACAATTATAAAATACCAATTGATGCAGGTTAGAGTTGTCCTATGCAAAAAAGAAGGTCATATTTGAATTCTCCATCAAAAAATACCTACAATAGACATCCAATTTGTTTTTTAGATGGATAGGGTACAATTGGCAATTATAAAATACCAATTGATGCAGGTTAGAGTTGTCCTATGCAAAAAAGAAGGTAATATTTGAATTCTCCATCAAAAAATACATACAATAGACACCCTTTTTTTTTTTTTTTCACGGAGAGCAGACAGCAGACGTCTGAAGGGGAACACACACTAGACACATCGGCCGCACGGAGGCGCCGCGTCAAAACATACGGCCCCGTTATTTTCAATGAACTTGACTCCGCTCCGAGTTCCAGCCAGACGCGGTATCCTCCAAGCCACGTCTTTGGGATCAAAGACGCGATTGTAGTGTCCAAGCCCCGTCTTTGGGCTCAAAGACGCGGTCCAAGCCCCCAAAGACGCGATTGTAGTGTCCAAGCCCCGTCTTTGGGCGTCCAAGCCCTGTCTTTTGGCTCAAAGACGTGATTGAAACGAGATTCGCGTCTGGAGCCGCAAGAAAACGTGTTTCACAGTGCTTAGAAATTAAGAGTGACTGAGGCGGGGATCGAACCGGCAACCTCCGGTCAACGGGGCAGCCGCTCTAGCGACTGAGCTAAACGTTCTGCTCTGTGCCATGAATCCAGGCAGATATAACCTGCCTTTTTTTTTTAAATGCTAAAAAAAAAAAGAAACGAAAAGATATATTTTCGCACTAAAAACGTTATGACACACTATAATGCCGACAATATGGTAGAATATAGCATGTTCCATTGACAATAAATAATAGTAAAATGTATCTAATAGATACAAGGACAGCACACAGCAGACTTTGCGGGTTACATGTCTCCTTTACGGCCACAGCCAGACGCGATTCCAAGCCTCGTCTTTGGGATCAAAGACGCGATTGTAGTGTCCAAGCCGCGTCTTTGAGGTTAAAAGACGTGATTGAAACCGAGAATCGCGTCTTGAGCCGCGGTTTCGCGTCTAGAAGACGCAAAGACGTGATTGAAGTGATTGAAACCGAGAATCGCGTCTTGAGCCGCGGGAGCTCCGTCCTGGACGCAAAGCTGCGTCTTGACCGCTATTTAAGCACGGACGCGGCATCAGACGGGTCATAAGACGCGTCTTCAGACGTGGACGCAGAGAGTCAGCGGCTGTCTAGTAATAGTTGTTCCTCAATGTCTTTGCTGGGTTTTCTGGTGTATTTGTAGGGGTGTCCGAAGCTGACAAGAAAACCATTGTGGACAAACACAACGAGCTGAGAAGAGGTGCACACACACACACACACACACACACACACACACACACACACACACACACACACACACACACACACACACACACACACACACACTCTCTCTCTCTCTCTCTTTCTCTCTCTCTCTCTCTCTCTCTCTCTCTCTCTCCATAATACTAATACTAATAATACTACTACTACTACTACTGCTACTGCTACTACTAATAATAATAATATACTTACTATAGGTGTGCAGCCTAGCGCCAGAAACATGCTGAAGATGGTAAGTTACCAGTGGATGTTTAAAAAAGCAAAAAACACATACAGCTGCATACTGTTGCCAAAAGGCTATGGAAACACTCATCCTCTCATGTCCTTTCATTCTCTCAGGAGTGGAGCGAGGAAGCTGCTGCCAACGCTCAGAAATGGGCTGACAAATGCACCTTGGAACACAGCCCGAAAGGGGCACGAAAAATCAGCAGTAAGAGCCGCTTAACATTAATAATAATATTTATGTTATAGTATTAACATAACATTAATTTATAATCCATCACGCAAGTACAGTATGTGTGGTAATTATGGTTGCCAACCGTCCCTTGAACTACGGAATCGTCCCTCATTTGGAAGACACATCCCTTATTGAACTGATAAGGGACAAAATACTGTGTTCATTATTATGGGGGAATCAATCAATCTCATGTCCTCTCTCTCTCTCTCTCTCTCTCTCTCTCTCTCTAGCCAGTGGTTGTGGGGAGAACCTGTTCATGTCCAGTGCAGAGAAGACATGGGACGATGCTATCCAGGCCTGGTATGATGAGGTGAAGGACTGGAAGTACGGGGAGGGATCTGTCAACGGAGGAGTGGTGGGACACTTCACACAGGTACACTGGAACATACTGTATGTACTCTGGACTTAGATGTTGCAATGTCACAATATAAAACAAGCCATAATGGCGAGTGGCAACTGTCAGTCTTAAATCCTTAAAGGACTGCAGAGCACCCTAAATTAGGCTATATGCATAGAACAATGTTCAATTTTTGCTGCAAATCTAAATCGTTAAAATCACTAAAACGATAGAAATAAGTAAATGAAAACATTTTAACACTCATCTTTTATTTTCTCTAATGACTATCTAAAATATGAACCCTTGTGGTAAAAAAAAACAAAGTTGTCCTTTAAATTGTGACAAAACTTTTGGGGACCTCTCTGGGGGTCTCGACCCGCAGGTTGACTGCCGGCTTGCTTTGATGCGTGGCTCGCTCGCTTCGCTGCATGCAGAGACAGTGTGTGTGTGTGTGCGTGTGTGTGCGTGTGCGTGTGCGTGTGCGTGTGCGTGTGTGTGTGTGTGTGTGCGTGCGTGCGTGCGTGCGTGTGTGTGGCCAGCAATCATTGACGAGCGCCGCAAACACACACAGCTGACTGACCAGTTGTTGATTAGTGTGACAGACAGACAGCTACTGTAGGCTTTACAAATACACTGTTTTTGATTGATTGATTGATTATTTTATTAGACAAAAATGGAGAACAGTACAAGTATAGTCAATACAATTGAAATGTAGTACAGTACAAGTACAGTTAAACACCCTGCCTAAAAGGAACATCCCAAATAAGACCTTTTACGTATTTTTTTTTGTTTTACGTTGGAAGCCCTCAGTAACGATACTGTTACAAGTAAAATGTCTGTTTTCAAACTTTTACTTGAGTAAAAGTGTCTAAGTATTTGCTTTAATTAATTTGAGGTTAAATGTGAACTAGCCCTTGTCCTTGACGTGTCCCCTAGCAAAGAAACATGCAGTAGTCCTGGTCTCTATACTGCCTCCCCCTGGGAACCGGTTGGAATAACGTGTTCCTTCCATGCGCTACCTCCACCTGGGTAACTCCCCCTGGTGATAAGAAGCGGCTTGTCACTCCCCATACATTGAAGGAAGCACAAGCTCAATTCGGGGCTCTCCCCAGGTTGGCAGAGGGAGAGCAGCGCCCAGGATTACAGCTTAGGCAGTTTGGCACCGGGTGAAAAATGGGTTACAAAAGTGATAAGTAGTGTTGTGTGTGTTGCACAGGTGGTGTGGTACCGCTCCAACAAGGTGGGATGTGCCGTGGCACACTGCCCCAACGCCGCTTACCAATACTTCTACGTTTGTCAGTACTGTCCACCGTAAGTACTACTGTACTCTACTCACACACCAAACATTAGCAAGGTTTTCAAGTGGGCCCTGATCCGGAACAGGTTTGAAACCACTAGTATAGATGGACTTGGGAACACAAAAAATATCATCATATCATGTTTAATATTTGATGTTGTGTCCCTCATTGCAGTGGTAGTGTCCCTCATTGCAGTGTCCCTCATTGCAGTGGTAATATGATGTTGTGTCCCACATTGCAGTGGTAATGTGGGTGGCAAGGAAGAGCCCTACAAGGAAGGACCAGCATGTGGTGACTGTCCCAATGCCTGTGATGACAAGCTGTGCAGTAAGTGACCAACATTTTGTTTTAGGTTTTCTTAAAAGGTTAATAAACACAAAATGCATCAGGAGATGTCCATCTGGACGGAGTGCCCATTTATGAGGTGTTCCAATTTTTGAGTGTTCACGTCTAATTTCAAAATTTTTATCTGTTTTTTCTCCAGCTTGATTGGATAAAATTGGTATTCCGACCTGAAAACGTATTTTCTGTTTAATAAAGAGCCGGAGCGACATGGATACCCCTGTTACTGAACTAAACACTAAACTATAGCAATCCCTTACCTAGTTTATTTTGGATCCCCATCAGCTGTTACACCTGGCAACAGCTATTCTTCCTGACGTCCACAGAAAATAATATACATACAAAAAAAGAAAATAAGATATATTTACAAATATCAGAGAAAAAAATATATAATCAGATAAAATACTCTACAGCATAAAAACACAGTTAGTGCATTCAGACAATGTTACATGGTATACAGTGAATATACAGAATTACAATTAATCCGGATGTATGAGAAAATGCTTTAGTCTGTTCTTAAAATGCCTTTTACTGTTAATTGTTGTAATACATACTGGTAGAGAGTTCCAAAAAGTCATTGCCCTGTACATGACTGTATTCTTCATTGCATTAGTTCTTGGCTTAAGTGCTGTAAATCGACCCTTCGCTACATGTCTGCTATTATATTGGTGTCTATTGCTGGTATAATGAATGTTTTTATATAAGCATTTAAGTTTTTTATTTAAACAAATATTCATTCCTAAAAAATACTGCCAGACTAGATTCTGATGAATAGATAGTATATTGGATCGAATATTGCACTTAAGAGCAAGACGAGCTGCCTTATTCTATAACAAGAGAGTTACATATTTTCCTTTACCCTAACACCAACCCCATTCTTTACCCTAACACCAACCCCATTCTTTACCCTTGCCCTAATTCTCCCAAACCTTAGCCTCAGTTTAGGGTTGGGATAATGATGAGGGTGAGATAACAGAGACTAAACCTTAACAATATTCAGGAGAAGGTGAGACGTGTAATACGTTAATGATATTTCACCGTTAAATCTACCACCATCAACTCACCATCCACTCTTTCTGTCATTCCCTGTCTGTCTACAGCCAACCCCTGTCCCTACAACGATGGTCCAAGCAACTGTCCTTCTCTGAAGGAGAAGTGGGGGTGCAGTCACCCCACTATCGCAGGCTGGTGCCCCGCCTCCTGCAAGTGCACCACTGAGATCATCTAACTCCTGGCCACGCCCACTCCACACGAATCATGATTTACTGGATTGAATCCACATTCAATTATATTCCTTATTCTGCCTCTCTGGGTCGCGGTCTCTCTCTCTCTCTCTCTCTCTCTCTCTCTCTCTCTCTCTCTCTCTCTCTCTCTCTCTCTCTCTCTCTCTCTCTCTCTCTGGATATGCATACACTGGTTCTCAAAATGGGGTCCTTAAGGGGGTTTCAGGTGATCCCCAGATAAATTAGTTGATAAAGCATCAAAATCGGTTTTGACCACAAATATCTTATACTTCAGCTATGAAATAGCAGAACTACAAGCTAAAAGCACATCAACAATGCGTCTTGTTTTGAGCTTCTTTGTCAGCTATTTTCAAAAACACATGAAAACAACAAATACATTATATTTACATATATATTAATTTGGGGATCCTTGACATGAAAATGTTTGGGAACTGTTGTTCCTTAAGTGGATTCCAGGCACTCTCTGGGTTAGGGTTGACCCATTACAAGGTTGTAAATCCGGCCCTTGCGGGTCCATTTGGTTCCATTTGCAGACACGTGCACACATACAGTAAACATCACGCACAGAAAATAGGCATTCTCCTATATCCGATATTTTCACCAAAAGTGCCCTTTTAGAAGACCATGCATGATGCCTCTCTAAAATTCTCTGCACATCCCTGTCCAACTGTACACTGTGGAAGTTCAGGGGAGACCTTAAATTTAAATGTTTGAGAACCATTGCTATTATGTACTGTATATCCAATATGTACTGTATGTATATCCAATATGTACTGTATGTATATCCAATATCACTCTGTGCATTTATACAATAAAGCATTTATAGAATGAGCATTACAATTCTGACTTTCTCTCTTTCATACCACCCCAGCCCTATACGGTTAATATTACAACTTTCTCTCCAATAAGCCTCACAATATCCCAGGGGTCTTCAACAGGGGGTCCGGGACCCCTAGGGGGTCCCCAGAGTTACTACAGGGGGTCCTCCAAATATTTGAGAAATTATAAAAGTTGTTCTCCTTTTTTATTTATATTAACCACTTGAACCCTAGTGTCCATGTTCTCAGAACTTTAGCCAAAAATAGCAGATCTACAAGCTCACAACGCCTCACAATGCGAGGCATTATGAGCTTGTAGATCGGCTTGTTTGGCAAAGAGCTTTGGTGTTGAGGGGAAAAGGAGCAGACTAAGTACAGAGTGAAAGGTCAAGTTTATTAAGTATTGACGGTTCAAGTGGTTAAATATCTGAAAACACAAATTGACATGAATCCAAAATACACTGATGATTGTGCTGTCAAAAAATGAAAATATATGGAATCCATGAACAGGTTGTAGGGGGTCCCTGCTTAATCTCTCTCTCAACTAAGGGGTCCTTGGCCTGAAAACGTTGACAACCCCTGCAATATTCATTGATTTCAGGAACTACAGTAGATTGTCACCTGACTCAACTGTCTAGACGGGTTTGAAGAATCAAACAAACTTCACCTCAGTTCCTCTGGACATTGCTAAATAAATACGTTGACATGTTGAATCTCTGTACACAATGATGTGACCATAAAGTACACACCTGGGTGTTTGTCTATGACAACACTGTGACGCACGCGCACACACACACACACACACACACACACACACACACACACACACACACACACACACACACACACACACACACACACACAGGCTAATTATTTGAGGATATATCTATGACCAATGGATGAGACTAACCAACATTCAACATCAGCAGTTCTTTTATCTGAAAGGACACACTTCAAACCACTGACGGTAGGTTTATCAACTCTCACAAGTTTCTACTACTTTCAGCGGATCTCCTGTTTCCAAAATACATCCTCATACTTCTATTCACCTAATTTTGCTGTTAAATTATTTGTATCCATCATAAATATACACTCCTCCATGGGCTGCTCCTTACATTATGATGCTCCCACATATTCTCACGCACGCACCATGCAGTTACAGTTACTTTCCCCAAAACCCACACTCTGCACATATTTTGCAGCACATATATTCGAACGGGTAAGGTCTAGTTCAATTTGACTTCACAGTTAAGCATCTTAACAGAGTACATTTGATACTCTGAGCTTTTCTTTCATCATATGATTTTAGATTGACTCTTTTGATAATGTTTTGCTATATTTCTGTTGTCATTATAATATTCATATTTATTTTCTGTTTTATATCTCACTGTTGTATTAGATGGAATAATGACTGTTGTTGTTGTTGTTACAATTGTCATCAGCATCAAATATTCATAAAAGTGCACAGACATACAGTACTCTCTCTCTCTCTCTCTCTCTCCGTCTCTATCCGTCGTCCGTCCGTCGGTCCGTCCGTCCGTCCGTCCGTCCGTCCGTCCATCTATGTGTCCGCCCAGACTTTAACTCGTCTGTCCGTCCATCCGTCCGTCCGTCCGTCCGTCCGTCCATCTATGTGTCCGCCCAGACTTTAACACATTTAGCCGCGCTGCAAGCTTGTAGATCTGCTATTTTTGAAAAAGTAGTGAAAATGTGAGCAAATCTTTGAATATATGTATTTTTAAAGCGAACGTTTGTAACTAAAATTTTGCTTCTGGGTGGTCCCTGGAACTAAATATTTCGTTCTGTGGCCAAATACACATCATTGTGGGGATCTTTCCCCTTAAAAAAGATTGAGAACCACTGACATAGTAGTCTCTCAAGAACAGACTAACTGAGCTCCAGTTAAGTGAAAAGGACCTTTTCTTTGACGATGGCTGGCCAGATTGCTGACATAGAAACAAAGGTTTTTCAAAAAACCTTAGAAGGATTCAAAAGACACTTATAGAATCGGGTCAAAAATCAAATGTTCACGATTTTTCAAAAATAGCAGATCTACAAGTTCGCAACGCGGCACTCCACGCTGTGAGCTTGTATATCTGCTATTTTTCAACAGTTAAAGCAGTCAATAATCCTAGGCCTATTAAACAAGATGATTTCTTATGGTTTCCACAGAGGATGAAGGTGTACATTGCTCTCACGGTGCTCTTTGTTCTCCTGGCTGGAACTGGAGCAACACCAGCAGCTGAGGGTAAGAAAATACACAGTACAACAATCAGGAGCAAACCTTTACCTCCATTTACTATTAATGAACAATTATACATTCATAAAAATGGATATAGCTGCAAGCAGCAATGTGAAGGGCGAGCAATGCAATACATAACATTATGTGAAATGGAATGCTAAATGCATTATGTGCAATAAGCCATAGGGGGAAAAAAACAAGAATTTTAGATAAATATGGCCATGCAATGAATTTATGACATTGTAAATAACTTGTAAATTGTAATTTGTAAATAATAAGTGCAGAGGGATATTTTTTTTACAAAAAAAAGTTTGAAAAAATTGGTTTGTGAGAGGCATAGCCATAAAAACATGTCATGAGTTATGATTGATTGATTTATTGATTTATTATTTTTTGAATGATTGATTGATTGATTGATTGATTGATTGATTGATTGATGATTGACTATTATAATGGACGACTACCGGCTCCGCCCCCTCCAAAAGCTGCCTCCGCCACTATCACAGCGCGCCGCTATTGGCTTCATTCACTTCAATGGGAAATACGGCGGATTGTACACACATTTTACACATTAAATATTAATTCCGTTTTGGACCCAGAGCTTCGAAATCTCTTCCAATCCATCAACAAGGCCTGGATCTGCATTGGAAAAAATATTTAGACCTTTACACTTTTAAAACAATACGACATAGGAATATATAAGGTCGCAGCAGAGGAATAAGGAACATGCCCATGGTTGCTGGACCACAGAAAGCCGTTTCAAACCAATTTAAATATGAATGGACTGTATTGGCCTAAACGACAATAACCCATGACTACAAACACCTTATTTGTTATGTTAAATAGCAACTGATATGTAATGTACGTCTGTGAATGTCTGAATGAACAGGGGTAGCGACGCGAAGTGTTGTATTTCAACTCTGCTTTCGACTGCAGGCTGTGGGTAGGGGCGTCACAAGGGGGGGAAAAGTGGGACTGACTTACCAGGGCCCACGGTGGAAGGGCCTTAATTATTTTAGACTTTATCGATTGAAAAATAGCAGATATACAAGCTCATAGCGCTGCACTGAGTGCCACGCTGCGAGCTTGTAGATTTGCTATTTTTGAAATCCCACGATGAAGAACATTCATGTGGGCCCACAGCGAATCCTTGTACCCAGGGCCCAGAATTTGATGCGACACCCTCTCCCTCTGCGGCTCGGCTGCTAAACTTGTCAGGAATCGCGAACATTTCACGCCAGAGATATCAAATGTTATAGATAAGATTTATAAGCAATCGGCATGATAAGAAACATGTAGCCTACATTTGAAGCAGTTTATTCTGGTTGGTTGTTTGTGTAATGGAGAGTAATAGCCTCTAAACTAATCAGTGAAAAGTGAAAACGGCTCTGTATAGGTCCAGCAGACAGGCGATTTCCTCATTCTGCTGTTGCGTCCTTATATATTCCTTTGTCGTATTGTTTTAAAAGTTTAAAGGTCTATATATTTTTCCAGTGCATATCCAGGCCTTTGTTGACGGATTGGACGAGATTTCGAAGCTCTGGGTCCAAAACGGAATTAATATTTAATGTGTAAAATCCGCTGTATATCCATTCAAGTGAATGGTGCGGCTGTGATTCTCGTCGGAGGTCTCGGCGGAGAGGTGGGGGCGGAGCTCCCGGTAGTCATGGATTATGCATAGGTACTCATCACTGGTACAAGGTCAACTAAAAGGATAAACACCTGAAGAAAGGTTTCGGCTTCAATTGGGGTCCTTTTTTTACTCATAAAACATTGAATGACAGACCGATAGAACACACTATGATAGATATTTAACTCATAACATTGCATGACAAATAGATAGAACACAGTACTATGATAGATTTTTAACTCATATAACATTGAATGACAAACAGATAGAACACAGTATAGATATTTAACTCATATAACATTGAATGACAGACCAATAAAACACAGTACTGTGATAGATATTTAACTCATATAACATTGAATGACAGACAGATAGAACACAGTACTATGATAGATATTTAACTCATATAACATTGGTACTATGATAGATATTTAACTCATATAACATTGAATGACAGACAGATAGAACACAGTACTATGATAGATATTTAACTCATATAACATTGAATGACAGACAGATAGAACACGGTACTATGATAGATATTTAACTCATATAACATTGAATGACAGACCAATACAACACAGTACTATGATAGATATTTAACTCATACAACATTGAATGACAGACAGATAGAACACAGTACTATGATAGATATTTAACTCATATAACATTGAATGACAGACAGATAGAACACAGTACTATGATAGATATTTAACTCATATAACGTTGAATGACAGACCAATACAACAAAGTACTATGATAGATATTTAACTCATACAACATTGAATGACAGACAGATAGAACACAGTACTATGATAGATATTTAACTCATATAACATTGAATGACAGACCAATAAAACACAGTACTATGTTTTATTTTACCAGTTTGGAGTGCAGCCGCCTGTAAGTGGCTTTCAGAGCGGTTTTGAAGGAGGCCAGGGATTTACACTCCTTGATGTCTGTTAAGGCCCGTGCACACTGGGCAGATCCCGTAGCCGAATTTTACTCGGGCTGAATTTTATGACCCCCCCGGGAAAATCGTTCTGTCGGCCCCGGACTCGGTCTTGGGTTTGAACGGCACCCCGACACGATTGGATTATGTTAATGGACTTTTTATGACCTCGGGAGGGCTCCCGACAATATCTATTAAGCTTGATATTCTCGGGCCATCGGCTAGAAATCCTTTACAATTATTGCCGTCTGAATGAATCCCCGGGATTACTCCAGATTATAACCTATCCAAGCCAGTTTCTCCTCCTCTGCCTTTTAGGAGTGGACACTGGGGTCAGATTATTATTGTTATTATCATTTTTACTTACTTTTTACTTTACTTTTCCCCCTAAAATGTTTTAGCCTAATCACTTGTTCAAAAACGTTATAGGCCTAGCGTTCTTTTTTCTTTCTATCACCACACAAAAAGCCTTTCCCCACAACACGTGGGGATATATAATATCTTTATTATATTTATATAAGATAGGCTAATAGTAATATTAGGCTATATTTGGCTTGGAGTTGGATGTCAAATCATCTTTTACGGCGTCACAACGGCAAGGTTTGGTTTGACAGTTGATGTTCGCCTTATTCCATATGGTTCATATCGTTGGCCCCATTCACATAGGGGGTGGATTATTATTATTGTTATTTTTACTACTATACCTGTTTTTGTGAGCCTTGTATTCAGTCCCGCGGCGCCAATCGGCTGAAGTTAAATCATAACTTTTTTTTATAGCGAGGTGAAACTCGAGGTTGGAACGTCATTTATAAAGTTGGACAGTGACAGTTTATTAAATAATATAACAGACTAATAGGTCTATCTGACTGCAGTGATTCGCTGCCGGCATCACACTGACTCATCCTTCAACAAGTTTCAGCATGAAAAATAGCCGATCTGCAAGCTCAAACGGAGGAGAGGGAGAGAGCTATAGGAGGAGAAATCACAATAAAATATATCCCGGGTTAATTTGCGTGTTTCTTCCCCTTTTAATTAATTGTATTATGTAATCACGATGTAGCGCACTACAAGTTCAAACTCAAAAAACAAACTCAGAAAGGATCACTGCATGCTTTGACAGCCAAATATACTCTAGTCCAGGGGTTCTCAAACCTTTTTAATACCACGGCTCCATAATGAGGAAAATTATTTGGCGTGGAACAGTCACAGAGAACAGACCGGCTGTTTGAGAATACATCAACTCAATGCACGCACCATGTATGGAAGTATGGATGGATGGGATGAACATCCCCATCATTGTATTCATATACTGTAGCCTTGCATTGTGGATTTAAGTTAATGGACAGTTTTAGGAAACGCACAGCAATGTAAGGCTGCTCACGTTGGCTCACTTGGCTGGCAGGTGAGTCTACCGTTCGCGCATGAATGATTATGAAACCAAATGGAGCCATACGGCGGTTTCATTCAGCGGCTTCTCCCTTTATCATCCCATTACTTGGGCTCTTATCACTTCTTATCAGCCCATTGCAACGCTCTCAAGAAGATTCAGGGTCCATTTGGTTACCATCTCCATCATTAAGCTGGGGACCACCTGGAACACCCTCAAGGACCACTATTTGAAGCACCAGCTATGATCAGATCGTGTTTTCCCTCTTCGTTTTCTATTTTTTTGTATCAAAATGAATGATCTGTGTGTGTGTGTGTGTGTGTGTGTGTGTGTGGAAAGGGAGAGGACGCGTCCTTCGCTTCACGCTGTCGGTTACAACAATATATTCATTATTTATTTATATTGGTCGGCAAAGCCCATGGGACCTTCCGCGATCCCACGTTGGGTCTCAAACTATATTATAGTTTGAGAACCACTGCCCCTATCAGATGCAATATCTGACTTAATACCTAGTCATGCAGACAAAGTTTTTGAAAATTTGTTTTACTCCAGTCAGCTGTTGCAGCGACCACCAGCTGGAACTGATGCGCTAATTATTGATCTGACCTAGTTTCGCGCAATGATGTAATGATTAATTTGAGCAAGATAAAACATTTTAAAAGGCTTTTATAGGCCTAGGTCTACTCTTGATACTTTTTTCACGTTGTAGCGCACTAGGCCTACATCGTTCAAGTTCAAACTCTCTCATGCTCACAAGATGCTCACACAACATGTCGCTCTGATGTCATGCAGAATGTACTGGGCAATTTCCTATATTGATCAGATACACATACACACCTGAAAGCATTCACGCTGATGAACAGTTAATTTGAGCAGTGATGGTAAAAGTACTCCCATTCTTTACTTAAGTAAAAGTATCAATACTGCATTATTAGCTACAAATATGTCACAGACAGAGAGAGAGAGGGAGAGAGAGAGAGAGACTCTTTATTATATAGCGAATATATTTGTTTAATTTCGCCGTTTTAATATTTAGAAGGGCAAATACACGTTATACACAGTATATGTAGGCTGGGAACGTGTCCGTTGGCTTCACGCTGGTCGCAACAACTTCACTTTTAGCGTTTCTTGGTTATAGGCCTATTCATTATTATTTTTTTATTCTTTTGGTCGGCAATGTGCGAGCCCATGGCACCTTCCGCGACCCCAAGTTGGGTCTGGACACATAGTTTGAGAACCGCTGCCACTTTGTCTTTCCTTGGAGGCTGGAGCCTTGTTTCTTTATTCAATCAACTGCCAGAAAAAATAAAATAAAACTTTTTCCCCACTCAACTCTGGCCCGAGATCGCTAGGGGTGGTCATCCAGGATATCTGGCTCAATTGAAAAGGTATCAGATATTTCACTGGCACAGCGGGATATACCGGGCCCGAATTCAAGACAGAGGATCGCTGTCGTTTGAAATGATCACCGATCAACCCCCGGCCCCGAGTTCTGATCTTGTACAATGTCGCATTTCGTCTGTGGGGCCTTTTAGAAGATCCACCGGGAGGCGGAAGAGACCTTCTGTTTCCTAGAGCAGGGGTCTTCAACAGGGGGTCCGGGACCCTCAGAGTTACTACAGGGGGTCCTCCAAATCTTTGAGTGATAGAAACTTTTTTCTCCTTTTTTATATTAACCACTTGAACCATAGCGTCCATATAATATTCTGAGCTGCGAGGTGTTGTGAGCTAGTTTGGTGTAGAGGGGGAAAAGAGCAGACTAAGTACTGAGAGAAAGGTCAAGTTTATTAAGTATGGACGGTTCAAGTGAATATCTGAAAAATACAAATGGACATGAATCCAAAATACACTGATGATTTTGCGGTCAAACAATGAAACTATATGGAATCTATGAAGAGGTTGTGGGGGTCCTTGCTTCATCTCTCACACATTATAGTGTATTATTATTTTATGCTTTAACTATTGAAAAATAGCAGTACAGCACGGCACCGAGTGCCGTGCTGCGAGTTTGTAGATCTGCTATTTTTGAAAAATCATGAACATTTGAATTTTGACCTGATTCTATAAGTGTCTTTAGAATCCTTCTTAAAGTTTTTGGAAAAACCTGTTTCTATGTCAGCAATCTGGCCGGCCATCGTCAAAGAAAGGTCCTTTTCACTTCAACTGGAGCTCAGTTAGTCTGTTCTTGAGAGACTACTATGTCAGTGGTGCTCAAACGTTTTCATGTGAAGGACCCACAAAATGACATGTATTTGGCCACGGACCCCCATCTCAAAATATTTAGTTCCAGGGACCCCCCAGAAGCAACATTTGAGATACAAATGTTCGCTTTAAAAATACATACCGTTATGTTCAAAGACTTGCACACATTTTCACAACTTTTTCAAATATAGCAGATATACAAGCTCACAGCGCGGCACCGAGTGCCGTGCTGTGAGCTTGTATCTGCTATATTTTAATAGTTAAAGCATCCAATAATTTTAGGCCTAAATGGGTTAACTAAGGGGCCCTTGGCCTGAAAACGTTGAAGAGCCCTGTCCTAGAGGTTTTCTCTACCAAAACACCTTGTGTTTACTCTCTCCTCTCTGTGTTGTCCATCTATACCATCGTGCCAGAGCTGACCTGCTACACTAGCGACGGCAGCGACTATCGGGGGAACGTTTCCACGGCGGCCTCTGGGAGAACCTGCCAGAGCTGGTCGGACATCGATTACCCGGACGAGTACCCGGACGAGTAAGAAGACCCAGCTTAATGCATCTATGTATCTATCCATCAAAATGATCTAGCTATCTAGCCGTCTGGCTGTCTGTCTGCCCGTCTGTTGGTCTGTCTACTATACCAGTGATGTATATGGGACTAGTTACTCATATATGGAGACCCCTGCCCTGCATGATAGTCAACAATGTTATGTCAAAACATGCCCATATATGGGCATTACTAAATATGGGCATTCCCATATATGTCCTTAATATTGATAACATGAATTATTTTATTCTTAAAAAAAAAATCTTTATTCAAACATCATGACATGCAATTAACAGGACAATATGAAACAGACAATACAGTACAGTACAACACAAACAACAAGTTATCAATACATCAATATAAAACAAATCAGCCAGGGGGAATTACTAAACGAAAATATTAAAAAGTTAACACAAAACAATAGTTTTTTTCAGCCTTCTTATGTTTTGAGTCACAAATTGTTTGAATATACTGCTTGGCTTCAATCTCAAATAACATGAATAATGGCTTAGAGTGACTACATTTAAGCTTGTGAAATTTGGCCAGAACTATTATTAAATTAATTATAAATACCTCATGTCTTTTCTTGTTACAATTACTATCAAAGCCAAACAGCCAAACAAATCTGGACCAATAGGATACTACATAAGGTGTACTAATGATATCTCTCTGGAACAAATAATGTCCTCAATATTGATAATATAGGAATCTCCATATATGCGCATAAAACGTATGTTAATTAGTAAAGCCAAGCAGGGCCTTGGCGAGTTAGGGCCTGGGTTTAATGCCTGGGCATCTCCATATATGGGCATAAGGGGGTAACCTAACAGGGCATCATCTGGGAATACCCATTTGACAGTAATGTCAAATAGTGTGTTCACTGCTAAATGAGTTGTGTTGTGTCAAAAAAAGAAACTGTCAAAAATATTACATAAGAGCCTCACCACCATTATTACATAAGAGCCTCACCACCATTATTTGTATGACAATTAACCATCAAGCAAAATGTCATGATAGGGACAGAACTAGTTAGACGTGTTTGAAGGATAAAACAAACTGGTGTTGACCACAGTTGCTCTGGGCATTGTTTGATTATGCTGCAAATTAAGATGTTGGCATATTTATTTGGCACAATATGATGTGATGTGTAAATACACACATGCCCTGGGTGTTTATCTATGAAAACACACTGAGACACACAAACCACTGACGGTATTTATTAACACGTTTATTTCTGCTTTTAATCTGCTTCCATCTGCTGAAATTTGGGGGACGTTGATGACGAATAGCCTGATAGAGTACATTTTATGTTCTTTCATATAAGGTGTTGCTGCTTCTGATGTCAATATTATTCATTTCATATTTCCTTTCTCATTGTTGTACAGTAGTTAGTTGTAATATAGGTTGTAATATAGGTTGTAGTTGTTAGTTGTTAGTATTCTTATTCTTGTGGTTTTCACAGAGGATGAAGGTGAACATTGCTCTCACTGTGCCAGGGACATGCTGGTCCCCTGATTCGGCCCGGGAAAACGAGTTGGAGAGGCACTCATTGCGTGCTATAGAGATCTCTCTCTCTCTCTCTCTCTCTCTCTCTCTCTCTCTCTCTCTCTCTCTCTCTCTCTCTCTCTCTCTCTCTCTATATATATATATATATATGTCACGGTTTTAAAGAGAACCAGGGCATTCGAGACGCGGAGCACTCGTGGTGCGGCACGGGGCGGAGCAAGCGGTCGCCAATACAACGTACTCCAGGCGGTGCGCCGCTCTATTGTCCACGACACTGCGAGCGGCTACCGAAGCCCCCCTGTATCCACGAAGCCCAAACGAGTTACGAGGCCCCCCTGGGTCCACGAAGCCCCAAGCGGCGCGAAGGCCAGCGGACCTTGGTCCTGCTCTTCGCCCCCGAGCGCCGCAGGCGCGAGTGGCCGCGAAGAGCGGGCCAGGGCCGCGCGGCCGGCGGAGCGCCGCGCGAGTTACGAAGCCGTGGTGAATGCAATCGTTATATTTATGCCCAGGCCGTAAGGCCTGGGCAAGCGCACGTTAAACGCCCTGTCCAAGTGACTACAATGGAGCTAATGGCTAGGCTAGGCTAGGCTAGGCTAGTAAATAAAGAGTAAACACTTCCGGTCTGCGGCGAGTTCAAAGCGTGACGTAACTCTCTTATCCAGTGGCTGACGTCGCCATCTGGTGGTGATTAGTGTGTGGTGAACTACAAAACGAGCGCTCTTACCGAGGTCTCCCTGAGTTACCCATTTACCCTGTAACATATATATATATACTCCATTTCAGATCATGACAAGGACGGAGCAAGCGGACACGGACGGGGACTGAGCGGGAGCTGATGTGTGAGCGGGAGCTGATGTGTGAGCGGAGGCTGATGTGTGAGGACGGGCTGTGAGCGTGAGTGGGAGCGGACGCACGGACGGACGCTCGGACGGACGGACGGACGGGTGGATGGACGGGCGGACGGGCGGACGGGCGGACGGGCGGGCGGACGGACGGACGCTCGGACGGACGGTGTCGTGTAGTGGATACCGCACTGGACTTGATTAAGAGTCCTTAACCTTAATTGGTGCTTCCTTCACCAAACAGGAAGTGCCCTTCGCCAAACAGGAAGTGCCTCTATATCTCAAGAACCGTTTGTCGTACAGGCGCGTGGGTGGCCTCATATTACTTGATTAGGAGTCCTTGACCTTAATTGGTGCAACAGGAAGTGCCCTTCGCCAAACAGAAAGTGCCTCTATATCTCATGAACCGTTTGTCGTACAGACGCGTGGGTGGCGTATATCACATGATTAAGAGTCCTTAACCTTAATTGGTGCTTCCTTCGCCAAACAGGAAGTACCCTCGCCAAACAGGAAGTGCCTCTATATCTCATGAACCGTTTGTTGTACAGACGCGGGGGTTGTGTCATAAGACTTGATTAAGAGTCCTTGACCTTAATTGGTGCAACAGGAAGTGCCTCTATATCTCATGCACCTTTTGTCGTACAGATGCGTGGGTGGCGTCATATCACATGATTAAGAATCCTTAACCTTAATTGGTGCTTCCTTCGCCAAACAGGAAGTACCCTCGCCAAACAGGAAGTGCCTCTATATCTCATGAACCGTTTGTTGTACAGACGCGGGGGTTGTGTCATAAGACTTGATTAAGAGTCCTTAACCTTAATTGGTGCTTCCTTCGCCAAACAGGAAGTGCCCTTTGCCAAACAGGAAGTACCTCTATATCTCATGAACCGTTTGTCGTACACGTGTGGGTGGTGTCATATGACTTGATTAAGAGTCCTTCAGCAGTGATGACCGGGCCCTCGCAGCTCTACCCACGTCACGTCGGGCGGGCGGACGGACGGACGCTCGGACGGACGCACGGACGGACGGTGACGTGTAGTGGATACCGCACTGGACTTGATTAAGAGTCCTTAACCTTAATTGGTGCTTCCTTCACCAAACAGGAAGTGCCCTTCGCCAAACAGGAAGTGCCTCTATATCTCAAGAACCGTTTGTCGTACAGACGCGTGGGTGGCCTCATATTACTTGATTAGGAGTCCTTGACCTTAATTGGTGCAACAGGAAGTGCCCTTCGCCAAACAGGAACAGACATTTTTATTTATATTTTTTTCCCTAATGGCCGGCCTGGACCAACCGGGAATGAACCGGCCGTTCGGGAGTTGTCCCGCTTTTCCCAATGGCCAGCACGTCCTTGCACTGTGCTCTTTGCTCTCCTGTCGGGACATTGGCAGTGTTGGGAAAGTTCACTTTTTATAATGAACTAGTTAAAAGTTCAGTTCACCATTTCTAAAATGAACTAGTTCAGTTCATCATTCATAATTCAGATTTTTGAACTAAAAGTTCAGTTCATGTTTTTTTTTTTTTAATGCGTTGCTGCGAGCTATTATTTGGCAAAATGATTTCATCCAATTTAACATTGAGGTGCCCACAATGTTTAAATATGTGCCCACTGCACACTCTTCCTGTACCCCTTTGCAATGTAAAATGCCACTGAATTAGTTTACCTTTCCCACAGTCATTGTCTAATGCTGATAAGCTTTTATTGTGAAGGCAAACGTCTCTAAATATCCCACATCCTGCAAGTTTCCATATGCAGAAAATAGCAGATATACAAGCTCACAACGTGTTGCGGAAGCGGCACGTTGTGAGCTTGTATGTGTGCGACGAATTGTACATGTGTACGGCGAATTTTAAGTCAGCCTTTACTTGAAGTGTGTTACTGTTGGACGAGGAGGAGAAGAAGACACATACAGCACTGCCCGGCGCTAAATAAACATTTACTGTAAAGCGAAGATGCGTTCGAGCGGCGCGATTACATATAAAGTGAATACAAGGGCGCGGCCCGAATGAGCCAACGAGCGCCGTTCATGAATGCCAAAATGAGTGTTCAACAGCAACTTCATCAAGCGGAAATAAAGAACGGTTCGTTCACGTTCGACCGCCATATCTTTTTCAACTCAGCCTCACTGTGGCAATGTTTTATTCATATGTCCTGAATTGTAGCTGAAATGTAGTATATAATCTTATCATGACTGGATTCTGAACATTGCTGCCTCACAATAACCTACAGTACCTGGCCTGGCAGAGACATGTGCTCCGAGGAGCACTTTTAGGTTAGGTTATGATATAGGATACGTGGTTTTCATATACCAAAACACCTTATCTTAGATAGTAACAGTAACACAAAAGAAATATATAAATAAAAAGGTTTTAGGAACGCACACAGACATTTCTTGCAGTGGAATTCTGTCAAGCTTCTATACATAATAAGGCAGGGGTCTTCAACAGGGGGTCCCCAGAGTTACTACAGGGGGTCCTCCAAATCTTTGAGTGATAGAAACTTGTTTTCTCCTTTTTTATTTGAACCCTGGCGTCCATATTCTGAGAACTTTAGCCAAAAATAGCAGATCTACAAGCTTGTAGATCAGCTATTTTCGGCAGTATTGACGGTGCAAGTGGTTAAATATCTGAAAACACACATCAACATGAATCCAAAATACACTGATGACCGTGCTGTCAAACAATAAAACTATATGGAATCTATGAACAGGTTGTGGGGGTCCCTGCTTAATTTCTCTCTCAACTAAGGGGTCCTTGACCTGAAAACGTTGAAGACCCCTGTAATAAGGGGATGGTGTTGACTGTGTAAATGTATACTTGTTCAGCACTTTGGTTCAATCTGGTTGATGTAAATGTGCTATATAAATAAAGTTTGATTTGATTTGATTTGACTGCAGAGGCGTAGTTTCAGAAAGACATAGCAGTTGCATAAAATAAGTTCCCACAGCCCCATTTCTAAAATAGTGAAAATAGTGGATCTACAGGGACTCAAACGCGCCACTTGGTGACACGTTGAGAACGTGTAGATCAACTATTTTCACCATTGTTTGGGGTCGAAAAGAGAACATTTTGATAGTGTATTTATGACATTCCCAAAATAGGGATCCCTCGTTGAACGTGGTTCATGAATGAATGGTTGCATATAAGAAAAGGCTTGTCTAAATTATAACAGGTGTCATGTGTACAGGGGCGTCAATTGGGTATGGCAGGGGTATGCAGCTGCCATACCCTGGGTCCAGGGGGGAGAATAAAAGTTACATTTAAATATAAATCCATGAATGTCTCTTTGTCTATCCGTGCTGGTTATTATGTTGTTAAAGTGATAGTTCGCCTATTTTATAAACGCAGCTGTGTGGAGTACTCACCAGTAATGGACTTGTTCCAAGGGCATGAATTGGTTAGCTGAATCCCCTGGACAGAACTGTGGTCATTTTGTGCTGAATTAAAAGTAGTTCCATTGAGTTGCTAGAACCCAATTTTTGTAATAAACTAATCCACAAAACCGCCGTCATTATTATTGTTGACTTATTTCTACTTCTACGAGTAATGCTCGTTCAACTTTGACCCCTCTGTAACATGGTACTATTTCTTCTCTGAGTAGATCACTGCGCCGCATTCAACTCAACGGGCGCATCCCGCGGCAGCCGCAGCACACGCCCCCAAAACAGTCTGAACTGATAGCTGCCTGGTCGCTCCTGAAAGCTGAAATCTCGACTTCGGTCCTAACTATTAGCTGGGGACCCCCTTATATTCCCTCAAAGACCCTGCCCTGGGGGTCCCCGGATCCCACTTTGAGAACCAATGGTACAGACGATATATTTTATTAGTCCAGTGTTGTTTTACCCTCGGAAATTGGTAGCTCTGGTCCATAGCGTAGCGCTATGTCACCGATGAGCCCTTGCGCTGTAGGAAAGCCTGCGCACACTCTCCTCTGTAGTAAAAATACAAAGTACAGTTTCGCTTCTCACCAAAACAAAGACATCTCCATAGAGTAAAAAGCCTACTTTCAGAAGTGGGGGCAATCTGTCTAAATGTCACGTATAAAATGCACTTTTTGCCATAAAAGAAAAGATATTTCACCCGAAAGCAAAATCTGGTCAATGGACTTTTCTATTGACAAGATCTGTAGAGGGTGGTGTGGAGTAGTTAAAACTTCCAGTGAAATATTTTCTTTTCTGGACCAAATGTGTATTTTAGACGTGAGATGGGGGGCTACGAGTGTTGCCACTAAGGACAGTAGGCTTTCGACATCTTAGAACCGCCTTTTTTTGGGTGAGTAGTGAAAGTGTATATTTTATTTTTACTACAGATAAGAGGCTGAGCAGCCTGTGCTGCCGCGGCTCAGAGCGCAAGTGCTCACCAGTGACATAGCGTAGTGTTAGATACGGGACCAGAGGGGAAAACTCGCTGGCTGTCTTTATCCTTGGGGAAACGGTGAAGAAGTTTTTTTCTGTTACCCAGAAATGCGTGGATATATCTCCCTTGTGTTAGCAATGGCAGATAAAGGTTAGCTAAGTTACTATTCAAGGCTAGCTAGTAGGAGCGATCAGCAGCGACCACACAACAAATAAACAGCGTGTGCTGCAGCAGCTCACAGAAGCACAGAGCATACGCCGTGAGTGATGCGGCGCCATAGAGTTATACTGCGGCGCAGTGATCTACTCAGAGAAGAAATAGTACCATGTTACAGAGGGGTCAAAGTTGAACGAGCATTACTCGTAGAAGTAGAAATAGGTCAACAATAATAATGACGGCGGTTTTGTGGATTAGTTTATTACAAAAAATAGGTTCTAGCAACTCAATGGAACTACTTTTAATTCAGCACAAAAATGACCACAGTTCTGTCCAGGGTATATTCAGCTAACCAATTCATGCCCTTAGAACAAGTCCATTACTGGTGAGTACTCCACACAGCTGCGTTTATAAAATAGGCGAACTATCACTTTAAATTACAGTAAAATAACTACAAATGCAAAATTTAACAAAATGGTCACTTTAACAAGGTATTATATTCTCCACACTTGTATTCTCCCCATCTTGACAGAATGGTATATTCCCAGGTTCCGTAGGTCAGCTGCACAGGTGCAATGCATTATTGTTAATTGTGGCACGTTTACTAACATGCCAAGTTTAGCTGCACTTGAACAACCGTTCCAGGCTGCCATATCCAGCCCAAGAAACTGTAGAAAAACAGGTAACAAACTGAAAAATACATGCTGCGAGGCGTTGTGAGCATGTATCTGCTATTTTCACAATAGAACCGTGTTATACAAAATGTAATGCCTCTTTTCCATGAGGACTCCCATCTTTGCCATACCCTAGCTTTTGCTGAACTGACGCCACTGCATGTGTAAATGGACAGGCATTGATTGCGATGAAATCAGATTCATCTGCTAAAACAATACAGAGTTGGACACTTTATGCATGAAATAACTGAATTTAAGGTTAAATGTGAACACATAGGGGTGGCAATTGGCATCGCCTGATGCCCCAAATGACGCCCTGGTTGACTGGCTAGTGAGGCATCTTTACCCACTATATGTATGTCTATGGACACTGGGCAGGATAACCCAGCCTGGGCAGGATAACCCAGCCTGGGCAGGATAACCCAGCCTGGGCAGGATAACCCATTCCCGGGCAGGATAACCCATTCCCGGGCAGGATAACCCAGTCCTGGGCAGGATAACCCATTCCCGGGCAGGATAACCCATTCCCGGGCAGGATAACCCAGCCTGGTAGAGCTCTGACCTCCCCTCTGTGTTCCTGACCATAACACCAGCAGCAAGGGAAGAAGTACTCAGATTGTGGACTTGAGTAAAAGGTAGCCAATACCTAGTATAGAGCATTGCAGTGGAAGTGGATTGCCTGGGGTCACTTTCACTTTCACCATTCATTTTCGCCATAGACTTTTACAAAAACATTTATAACAATTATGTTAAGCCTCGAACCAAGCCATCCAGGATGGAGGTGAATCATGACCATATAACCTTTTTTTCTATGAAAAGAACATTTTGAAAATCGCTAAATAAAGGGTAGTTATTAAATGTAGTATATCAAATAATGTAATATTAAAATATGTTTTCACATAGGATCAAAGGTTGTATGATCATGATTCACCTCCATCCTGGATGGCTTGGTTCGAGGCTTAACATAATTGTTATAAATATTTTTGTAAAAGTCTATGGCGAAAATGAATGGTGAAAGTGAAAGTGACCCCAGGCATCCACTTCCGCTGCGATGCTCTATAGAGTGTTTGTTAAAAGGAAATGCCCAAAGCATTAGCATGGAAATATAGTAAAAGTAGCTAAAGTAAATGTACTCATTCATTATGCAGAATGTCCCATTTCAGAATGAACTATTTATTTCGCTATGATTATTGATCATGAATCAGGTTTGAGTTTCCTTTATTATTATTATTTTCAGCACAAAAGGAAAAAAAAAAGGAGGCAGGCAACGAGATGAATGCTATGCCTTTTATTTGAGGGTCACAAATATGCCTCGATTGACCAAATAATGAAGAAACATTGTCTTGTATTAATGATGACATGATGATTTCCCTCTGGAGCTGTGGAAGGAGAGCAGGGACACATGAATACAGAAGCAGAACTAAATGCAAATTATTATTATTATTATTCAAGAGTGTATGCCGTTTTCTGCTGCTTTAATGAGTCAAAATATTGTATTCTCAAATGTATTCTACAGGATTTTTTTTTAAATGGACCGTTTAGGTCTAATGATAAGGCTTGGGGAATTTCTGTCTGTCCTCACCTCACCACCCTGCGTAGTGCGCGTACGCCTCATAGTACTCCTTATCCTTATCATCCTCTCCCTCGTGCCCTTGGGTCTCTGCCAGATCCTCTCCAGCCTCAGGGAGGTCTGCTGCCTTTACAGCAGCTACAGCAGCAAGAAGAAGAAGAAGCAGAGTTTTGTTTACAGTGTAGATTAATAAAGGCTGTATCGTTGCTGTATATTATTAGAATGCCCTTGGACTGACATTTTTAGCATATTTATTGGACTACCCTTGGAACCTCTTTGAATATTCTTTGGAACATGTCGTCAATACAAAAAGGCATTGATACAGTTATAAGGCACAATTTGTCATTTGTACTTTTGAACAGTTGAGTACTCCCGTACTCTAACTCAAGTGCACATTTTAAAACAATGTTTACATTAAGTTGGGTAATGTTTGACCGTAGTATCTATACTTTGACCCAAAGTACTTTGTCCACCACTGGTGTTGGTGATTTGCCTTTGTGCATGGGTAAAATCTGTATCCTCAACAATTACATCTTTATCCTCAACACAAGTCAATGCAAGGTGCAAAACAGGTGATGCACACAATCTTTTGGTCGATAACTCCATGAATAATTGAACTCATGGAGATTTATGTGTTTGGTTTTTGTCACATTCCTGATCCAATATTCCAATATTTGGTTATTTGAATGGGAGACACAAAACTATTGGCCATTTGAATAGAAGAGGCAATGTAAATATATATATATATATATAAATATATATATATAAATATATATATATATATATATAAATATGCTATGTATGTATATGACAGAGGAAGTGTTAAGTCACAGTGGAATGGCTTGATATTACATCACATTAAATGACATCTTATGCAAATAGTTACCTGGCTCATCCGCAGCTTTCGCATTTTGCAAGAAAGAAAAAAATGCAATTTTGCATTTTGCATTATGCTGCAACGGCCAACACAGCGAGGAGGAGGATCGCGATCTTCATTTTCTGTGAGAATGTTAAACAAAAGCTGTCAGTAGTTGTATGACTCTGCATGGCGTTGGATCTGCGACAGCGTGACAGAAGAACATTTGAAAGCAATTCTCATAATACAGTGGCTTAGCTTTTCTGGATCAGGGCCCACTTGAAAATCGCAAAAACACACCTATCTTGCCAAATCTTTTGTACCGGCCGCCCTTAAGCTGTACAACGAGACACATAACGGACGATTGAAAAGGACTTCCTTCCTAACCTAGACTGACGGAACTGTTGCTGTATTGACTTTGACCCCTAAGGACCTTCCAGGGAGAGTGCTCATGTGCGTCTTGCGGTGACACGCTCCCTAGTTTTTCTTCTTCTCTGAGCTGCTTTTTTTTTGTTTGTTTTTTCGCACTGATTCTTGACTTTGCACTATTAGGTTGTGTTGGTAGTTTCTGAGTATTCTGCTTTGTTTAACAATGTCAGTGAGATACTTGTTGCACTAACTAGCATTGACTGTTACGGTCTCTTTTTGTAAGACACTTTATGTATATCTGGGTCAGTGACGTGACGCCCCAAAAAATGTGTTTTTAAAAAAACTTTAAATTGCAGGCATAAAAGTTATTTACTTTTGTTCTACTCACTCTCAACCTTATGGAAATACATTTTGTTTTTAGATATTTTATTGGAATCAGACTTTATTCAGCAGTTTGTTGTACTTGTGCCTAAAATCGTCATATGGTGTGACATGAAAATAATTGTTCATAAAATGAAAATGGAGTACATCTTTCTTAAGTTACTCACTTTATCAAAGTCCTTTATCATAACTAACCAGTGATCCACTATAGTTTTTTGAAAATTAATTATATCTGTATATTTTTTTCATAATCGACACTCTGTGTGAGGCCCATGTTCATGATCTTACAACATATTTTAAATGTATTCTGTCAAAACTTTCTCTAAAATTACACAAATATGTTTGACTCTTCCTGATAATATTCTCTATGTAATCCATAAACATTTTTTTGGTTTAATCATTAATAAAGGTATGATTTTTCACTATTTGGAATGTCACACCAAATGATTTAGTGTCACACCGTATGATCATATCTTCATGTGTCAAAGCAAACTGTGTTTTAACCTACCTATTAGTGAGTACTGAACTTTACTGATTGATTAAACAATTACCCAGGATAACATGGCCTTAATATTTCTGAACAGGATATTATTGTAGGGCTTTAACATGGGATAAGAAAGAATTGTAGTAGTAGATGGATGATGAGGATGTGCACAGGAATGCTACGCGCACCTAAGTCTTCTGCCGGCCCACGGCAGAAGGATCCTAAAGAGACAATAAGGCGCATAGCCACACTTGGAGCCAAGGCAACATTTTATTAACACCAATTAGTGGAAACAGAACTCAGCATTCAGGTAAATTGCTTTTTTCCGAAGTCTCCTGAACTTGAACACAGCATTTTGTGTTGAACAAATGTAATTAGGAATCATGACATTACACCACATCTCCACTAGCTAAAGAGTGCTGGGTTGCGCAACTCCGAAAATAGCTGATCTACAAGCTCTCGCAGCACAACGTGTTGAGAGCTTGTAGATCAGCTATTTTCGCTAGTTTTGTCTCGGGTCCTACCTTAACACTGTTCACTGTCCAGTCCAGTGAGTGAAAGTACAAAAGTATTAGATCAGATTAGATTATACATTTAGACTGTATTGTACATCAGCCAGTCGTATTTGGTGAGGGTAGCAAACCGGCTGCCTTGTTGCGGTTCTGCTATGCCACAGACAACCTCCTGCTCTTCGTAGAAAATGCAGTCTCGCCCCTTTGGCTCCTCTCTCCTTGCTGGGTCATTGTTTAGTTTCTCCCTGTACTTTCTCGTTCTCTCAGCACTTGTCATTTTCCAGCTGACAAAAGAAAATGGAATGTATAGTTTAAGACAAAGAGAAAATATTGTTTAGATTGAAACAATATGTTAAGGTTTCTGTGAAGGGGTTTCTGCTCTGTCTGATGAATTTGAAGTATCACTGAATGAAGCTAAATTACATTTTATGTAAAAATGTTTAAAACAAATGTTTAAATGTACAAAAGAAACATGGAACTTTGTTTTTATTGTTATATCTGTAGTTAAATACAGTATAAATCATATGGTGTGACAATCAAGTCATATGGCGTGACAAGCAGACATGTCACACCATTATGATTAAGTGTCACACCATATTACGTTTTCTGCATTTAGGTTTACCTTGAGGCTACTATGTACACATTAGCATGCTAACAGCATGCTAGCTATAACAAAGCAACCTAGATCTACATGGAAATATGACCAAAACTTCAAATAACTTAAGCTTTTTTTAATGAAAAGGTGTCACACCAACAGACATCCAAAGTGGTGAGTTTGTCAAAGTTTCAACAAGATGGCATTTCATGAAAATGTTAAAATCATAACTCACCTCAGACACCTGTCTTGCAGTTGTGCTGGGAGTGCTGAATAGCCTTACAGAAGAAGGACCTCTCTAGCCAATAGGTGTCCAAATAATTGCCTGTTTAATTTGTCCAAACTAGTGTCACACCAAATGATTTTGGTTTGGGGGACAAAATGTTTTTGATCAGAAATGACTGAAAACATTATGCTTTGACTTTGAAAAGATATAGGCTCACAAATAGACATTTTTTTTAGCCTAAATTCATTTTCAAATGATTTTTAGCAATTCTTTTTCTTAGTTTTATTCAAGTTCCCACTTTGAGAAACAAGGTCAGGACAGTCACACCATATGAGTTTTGCCATGTTTGGTTGAAAATTCTGAAGAAATGAGGAATGAAATGTTTTAATCTAGAGTAAGTTCACATAAAGCTTAATGTCCTGCACAATATTCAGAAGGTTTTTGACAAATATATTTTTTATTTATACATGTTTGACACCGAGGACAGCGAAAACGTTACGTCACGTCACCCACCCACATACTTATATATTATTCGCCCCCTCTATTGATGCACCTTCTCTTCATTGGTACTGTACTGCTCTTGTTTTTTCCTCTTATCTATCTTTTTTCTTACTTCTCTGTAACTTTGTAAATAACTGTATAGGCCTACTGCTGTGCTACAACTGGACAACTGAATTTCCCCCTTGGGATAATAAAGGTATCTACCGGTATCTACTTAAGACGGTAGCTTATAGGCTGCCATGTTAAGCACTCATATGGATGGGCCAAAGCATACTGTATGTTATCCATCCGTAAATTCACAAAAGAAAATAGTCCTACTATGATGTTTTTGTACATATTTCTTATCTTTGACTGATTCACAGCCAAATCGCCAAAAATCGCCATTTTGGGGAGGGCTGAGGCAGCCAGATCGCCAAACGTCGCCTTTCTGAACATTTTCTGATTTTTTGGGTATTTTTTTGACATTTTTAGAGCTATAAATGACCATTCTAGGTTCATTTAAGCTTCAGCAATGATATTGCGATGGTCTATCTCACGATCAAAACGTCGGATTTTGATCCGGTTTGAAGTGTCTGTGCGTCTATTGGGCATCTAAGGCACATAGTCGATAATTTTTTAAGACCATCAGGCGCGCGTATGGCGTGCACGGGTCCCGCGCCGTTCCATGCTAACGCTAATGCTAAGTGGATGGACTGGTTGCTAATTTGAGGCCTTCTAGCAATCGCCAGAGACCTTAATCGTTGGCGACATCTAGTGTACACTATATAGACTACAGCCTACCAAAATGTCATGCATATGAGGGAGATCTACTGTGACTCTGAAAAATTAATAATATTCCTGGCAGTATAGGCGCAAAAGCATATTGTAAATGGCTGTGAGTGAGTTTTAACATCTGAATGTTTTGCCAATTAAATGGGGTGGTGCACCAGCCCACAATGAGAATCGCTGTCATAAGTCATTGCACAAGTATCTTGTCAGCAGGGGCGGCTCCAGGGGGGGGTGCTAGATGGGGGGGGGCTAGATGAAAAATATTTAAGGAATAAATAGATAAAATATATATGAATATGTGAAAGACAATTGACTGACTTCTATGTAAACCATGCTATAAAATCATACTTATTATGCTGGAAAGCATCTTCAGCCTCACAAAAACCCTATCCGATCACCTACAGTCCTCAGATTTGGAGCTGGAAACTACCAATGATCTGGTCTGTTCAGTTATCCATAACCTGGAGCGAGGGAATCACGTTTGTCATATTAGTACTATTACTACTACTAGTACTATTATTGTTTGTTGCCTAAATTAATTAACCCCCGCTCTAAAAAAAAAAGCCAGCTCCCCCATAGCCCCCTCAGTCAAGAATTTCTGGAATACTGACTGCTTGTCAGTATTGAGCTCACCTTCAGTAGTTTGGGGTAAGTCCTCAGAGCTGAGAAGAACCTTGTCAGTGATGTGAACTGTGACGTCTATCTGCCCTCGCTGTACTAATATACTGTACTAACTGCCTCGGGTGTTTATTGAGGGAGGGGGTTGCAAATAGCTGTGTGTGTGTCAGGAGATGAAAACAGGTGCGCTTCCTCTGATTGCTGCCACTGATTTGAGCAGTGGGTGCTTAGCTCTGGGTACAACTAAATTCAAAGATCCACATGAGTGGAAAAAGCAGCACACCAAAGTGAAAGTACAAGACAAGCTCAGATAATAAGTTCCATTTATTCAAATGGAACTTATTATCTGAGCTTGTCTTGTACTTTCACTTTGGTGTGCTGCTTTTTCCACTCATGTGGATCTTTGAATTTAGCTGTGTGTGTGTGTGTGTGTGTGTGTGTGTGTGTGTGTGTGTGTGTGTGTGTGTGTGTGTGTGTGTGTGTGTGTGTGTGCGTCTAGCTATACTTATGGGGACTAACGCATGTTCACGTCACCTGCAGGGGACCTCTGACAGTGTGGGGACAAAATAGTAGGTCCCCACAATGGTTAGGTTTAGGTTTAGGGTTAGGTTTAGGGATAGAGGTTAGGGTAAGGCCACAGGACTTGCATAAAAATGAATGGAAGTCTATGTAATGTCCCCACAAGTGATGTAAATATATTGTGTGTGTGTGTGTGTGTGTGTGTGTGTGTGTGTGTGTGTGTGTGTGTGTGTGTGCGCGCGCGCGCGCACACACACACACACACACACACACACACACACACACACACACACACACACACACACACACACACACACACACACAGTCTTTTCATAGATAAACATCATATTGTGCCAAACAAAGTATTAGAATATGCCAACGTCAATATTTTGCAGCATAATCAAACAATGCCCAGAGGAACTGTGGTCAACGTCAGTTTGTTTTATCCTTCAAACACAACTAAAGTAGTTCTGTCCCGATCATGACATTTTACTGTACAATGTGATGATTCATTTTCATACAAAATTGCTTTGCTTTTAGGCCATTATGTAATCATTCTGACAGGCCTGTCTAAACAGCTGAGTCAGGTGACATGTAGCTGCTTCATTGAAATGAATGGGATATTGGGAGGCTTATTTGGAGGGAAAAGTACAGTAAAACCGTACCGCTACGCACGCACGTATGGCAGGGGTATGCAGCTGCCATACCCTGGGTCCAGGGGGGAAAATAAAAGTTACTTTTAAATATAAATCCATGAATGTCTCTTTGTCTATCTGCGCTGGTTATTATGTTGTTAAATTACAGTAAAATAACTACAAATGCAAAATTTAACAAAATGGTCACTTTAACAAGGTATTATAATTATATTCTCCACACTTGTATTCTCCCCAGCTTGACAGAATGGTATATTCCCAGGTTCCACAGGTCAGCTGCACAGGTGCAATGCATTACTGTTAATTGTGGCACGTTTACTAAAATGCCAAGTTTAGCTGCACTTGAACAACAGACATTGTGAAAATAGCTGATCTACATGCTCACAACGCCTCGCAGCGTGAGGCGTTGTGAGCATGTAGATCTGCTATTTTCACAATAGAACCGTGTTATACAAAATGTAATGCCTCTTTTCCATGAGGACTCCCATCTTTGCCATACCCTAGCTTTTGCTGAACTGACGCCACTGCTTAGAAAGACTTCTCAACCTTTTTTTGAACGCTGAGCCTCTTCGACTTCAAAGGATTAAATGAAGACCCTTTCAGTCTGTCCGTTTTATGCTGGAGATACTCATGTTAACCACTGGTTAATTCAAACGCAGTCACTTTATCCTCAGCTATTTAACAACCCAACCCAAGCCCAAGGGTGTGTAATGTCACATCATGACAAAGACTAGAAAATAATTGCTATAATCATTTCATTATTATTAATTAAAATATTTGTGTTCCCAAGACTTTGTTTGCTCGTGCAAAATAATATGACACATGATGCCCTGAACCATGGTGTTTTATTCATTCAACAGACAGGACAATTTTCAAATTTACATTTTAAGCATTTAGCAGACGCTCTTAATCCAGAGCTATTTACAATAAGCAAGGTAAATACATCAGTACATCAACATCAATAGGCCTACATCAAATGGATAGAAATAGTAGGCTAATCTAATATAAATAGTTAGACCAATAAATAGTTATTCAGTAAAAACCTCATAAAATATAACATTTTAAAAATGTTATATTTTTTATGTTATCTAAATTACATGTATGGTCATTGGGTGTATGCAAGTGCTACGGTAAGTGCTATGGGCTAAGGTGGAGTCTGAATAGGTGAGTCTTAAGACCACGGCAGAAGCTAAGGAGTGAGACTGTAGTTCTAAGTGCAACTAGGCGTTTATTCCACAATTTGGGGGCCAGGAGGGCGAAGAGTCTAGGGTGAGTGGATCGTTGACCTGTTTTTTTTTAGCGAAGTCAGTATCCCTGGTGTTAACTGATCTGAGTTGGGGTTGTAGGGTTCAATCAAGCTTTGAAGTCCAGCATCAGTGTTTTGTATTCTGTACGGGCAGCAGCGAGAGCCAGTGGAGGGGAGGTAGAGACATGTGAGAATTTAGACTGGTTGAAGACCAGTCGTGCCGCGTCATTTTGGATAAATTGGAGAGGCTATTAAGTGCACGCCGGAAAGAGTGAGAGAGAGTGAGGAGAGTTACTTTACACGGGAGCGTTTCGCTGTTACGTGTCATCTTTTCGACACCCAAACCCAACTGTTGTAGATGTAGGTGTGTAATAAAGAGGCAAGACTCAGACTGCGTCTCGGTGCGTTGTATTCACAGCATTCAGGCAATACACAAGTGAGCTGCTTCACGAGAGGCAGTACATACATAAACATATGCTCAGTGCGTCCACAGGGTGGGGCTGTATACTAAGACACCCTGTAACATCTCCCTTCCTTTAGTAAAGTGCCAAACATAAACAATACAGTAACTCAACTGTTGATCAACAAACTGTGCATGTAACTAGCCATATAATATCAAATACTGCACATAAGTATAATGTATTAGAGACACATTAATAATAGCTGGAAAAGAACCCATCAGCAATAAATCCACAAAGAAACAAGTACTCAACTTTTCTGTTACAATCTTGAACGTGCAAACACTTTTCAGTTACAATATCTCCATTTCTCTTTCTTTTTTTTTTTTCTTTGTCCTTCACAAATAACACAGTCCAAGCGTGTTAACACAATCCAAGCGTGTTTGAGTGTGACTGTGTGTGTGTGTGTGTGTGTGCGTGCATGCGTGCGCGCGTGCATGAGTGAGCGTGCGTGTGTGTGTGCGTGTGCGTGTGTGTGTGTGTGCGTGTGTCAGTCTCAGTTCGCACGTGACCTAGAGGTCAAGTCTGTCAGGAGGCCTGATCAGCCTCCCGCTCCGGGAGAAGGCCCGGCCCTGTAACTCACGGTTTGGTGCGTCGCCAGTCTGCGGGGAAGATGGCGACGGTCTCGGGGTTGATGGCGACGGTCTCGGGGTTGATGGCGACGGTCTCGGGGTTGATGGCCTTGGAGACACCTCAGGGCTGCTGACGACCTCTCCGGCGCCTCCAACACTCACGGGTTGCTCTGGGGCCACGTCTGGGTGAACCGACGGCTGGGGAGGGGCCACCTCCGCTGGTCGGAGGTCGATCCTGTTGCGTCGATACATGGTCCCATCCACGTCGACCAGATAAGACCGGAGTCCCAGCTGCTGCACACACACGCCTCTCCTCCATCTGCCCGTCCTGTCCCCTGGAAGCGGCTTCATCCGTATGGGCTGGCCGACGTTCAGCTCCGGCAGATCCTTGGCAGATCGGTCATAAACCAGCTTTGCTGCCCGATGCTTCGCTCTCAGCTTGTCAGGAACCCCCGTAACAACTTCAGGTATCAGCAGCCGGTCGGCCACAGGGAGAAGGGATCTCAGCCTCCGTGACATGAGCCGCTGTGCTGGGCTGCAATGCATGCCCTCAGTGGGCGTGTTTCGCCAATGTAACATGGCCTTCCAGGGGTCCTCTTTGGCACGGTCAGCCCTCCTGCACAGGCTCTTCACGATCTTCACTGCAGACTCTGCTTTGCCATTAGCCTTTGGGTGCCTGGGTGAGGACATGACATGCTCGAAACCCCACTCCCTCGCGAACAACTGGAACTCTCTGCTAGCAAACTGGACCCCACAGTCCGAAATGGCCCGGTCTGGCACGCCATGGCGCGCAAACTGCGCCTTGCATCGCCGGATAGTGGTGTCTGCAGACAGGTCAGGGAGCAAGTCTATCTCCCAGAAGTCAGAGTAGTGGTCCACCACAAGCAAGAAATTCTGCGCTGCATAGCTGTAGAGATCCATGCTCACCAGCTGCCAGGGACGTGTGGGGAGCGGGTGCGACATCATGGTCTCTTTCTGTTGTTCGTGTGCATACTCATTACACACAGAGCACTGCTGTACATAGTCTTTGACCTCGGCTTGCATGCCAGGCCAGTAAAGTGTGTCACGAGCTTGTCTGTAACACGCGTCGCCCCCCACGTGGTTGTAGTGGATCCGCTTCAGCATTTCCCGTCGCATAGCTTTCGGGATGATGACGCGCTGGCTCCTGAAAAGCACGCCATCCTGTGCACTTATTTCATCTCTGATGGCCCAGTAGTCCCTGATAGCGACGGGAGTCTCCTCCTTGTGTTCTGGCCAGCCCCCCAGCACCACTGACCTCAGCATTTGGAGACACACGTCCTCCTCCGTGTGTGTCCGAATCTGTGCTAGGCGTTGGCTGCTGACGTTCAGATAGTCCGCTTGCTGAATGGCCGCTGCATCACACTGTTCCTGCTGCATGCTGCAGACCATCTCTCGTCGGTACAGCGTGTCGGTTCTCCGTGGCGGTGTAGTGGCTCTGCTGAGCGTGTCACTTATGTACATTTCAGGGCCTGGCTTGTATACCACCACAAGGCAGTAGCTTTGAAGTGTGAGGAGCATGCTCTGAAGGCGCTTTGGCGCACTGAGGAGGGGCTTCGTGAAAATGGACACCAGTGGGCGATGGTCGGTCTCCGCAGTAACTTCACCCCTCCCATATAGGTAATAGTGGTAGCGCTGGCATGCAAACACTATGCTCAGACACTCCTTTTCAATCTGCGCATAGTTTCGCTCTGTCTGGGTCAGTGCACGGGAGGCGAATGCAACAGGCTGACCCTCTTGAAGCAAGCAGCAGCCCAGACCGGCCTGACTGGCGTCGCTCTGAATGGTGACCGGTTTGCTGACATCATAATATCTGAGAACTGGCACCGCTGTGACCAGGGCCTTGATTTCCTTCATGGCGGCGTCGTGTTTGGGCAACCAGTGCCACGGCACATCTTTGTCCAGCAGTCTCCTCAGGGGTTCACACACCTCTGACAAGCGTGGCATGAACCTGGACAGGTAGTTCACAAACCCGACATACCGCTGGACCCCCTTTGCGTCAGTGGGGTTCGGCATGTCCAGAACCGCCCTGACCTTGTCAGGGTCAGCCTTGAGGCCCTCCGCAGACAGAACGTGGCCGTGGAATCGGACCTCCTTCACTCGAAACTGCAGCTTTTTCAGGCCCAGCCTCAGCTTCACTTCTCTGCACCTATCCATCAGAGCAATGAGGTTCGTGTCGTGGTCACGATTGGCCTCCTCGTCTGTGTCCCCGCAACCAACAATGAGGATGTCGTCGGCTATGGGCTCGATCCCTGTCAGGCCCACTAGCAGCTCATGCTGCTTCCTCTGGTACAATTCTGGAGCAACTGACACACCGAAAGGGAGCTTCAGCCAACGTTTTCTACCCCACGGCGTCCAGAATGTTGTCATCAGGCTGCTCTCTTCATCCAAGCGGCACTGCAGGAATGCGTCGCGTGCATCCACCAGTGTGAATATACGTGCCTTTGGCAGCTTATAAAGCACATCATCCAGTGTGGGCATCAGGTAATGGGACCGTTTTAGAGCTCGGTTGAGGGGCTTTGGGTCAATACAAAGTCTCAGTTTGTCTGGCTTTTTCACTATGACCAGGTTGCTGATCCAGTCTGTGGGCTGAGTGACTGTGGTTAAGTGCCCATCCCTTTCGTATTGATCAAGCTGCGCTTTAACGGCCGCCTTGAGAGCCACTGGAACATTCCTGGGAGCGCACTGCACAGGTGCCACAGTGCTGTCCAGCTCAAAGTGAACATCACCGGGCAGAGACTCAACAGGGTCAGTGAACACGTCGTGGTAGGTGCCGACGAGACGCTCTTTAGTCAGGTCCCCCTTCCAGCAATGCTCCACCTTGTTTAGCTCCTCCGGAATGGTGAAGCGTATCAGACCAAGTCTCTCACATGTCTCCCCTGAAAGCAAGGGCCTCTGATCAGTGTGCACAATCTCAAAGTCCAGCTTGTGTGTCTTGCCCCTAATGACACATTGCGTACTGTATATGCCCAGCGAGTTCATCCACTCACTGTTGTAGAGTTTCAATTTAGTGGGGCTCTTCTGAAGGGGCACTCTAGGGGCCAGTCTCATCTTGTCCTTGATGCTCATCACATTGCAGGTGGCTCCAGAGTCAAGCTGGCACCTCTGGACCCCTTTTTGCAGTGGCAGGTTGACAAACCACTTTTTCCCTTGCGTGTTCACAGCCCCCACGCTCTCAGCTGTGTACACATCTCTCTCCTCCCGGTCACTGTCCTCCCGTTCCCCTGACAACGGGTCATCCATAGCATTCAACTGGCGTGCCTGCTGGCCTCTCTTCATGCATACCTTTGCAAAATGATTGGCAGTCCCACATGAGCGGCATGATTTACCAAAGGCAGGGCACTGGTCTCGCCCCCGTTTGTGCCGCGTGCCACAGTATTTGCATTCACCTGCATCTCTCATGCTTTGTGTCTGTGCAGGTGTGTTGGTGAGGCCGGATGGCCTGCTGGAGACAGACCTCCGCCAGTTTCGCTGTCCTTGTGTGGCATTAACGCTCTCCCCTGGTCCGGAGCTGCACAGTGACATTGCTTTCATCTTGCTGTCCATGGCCTCTGCTGCACGGCAAATGTTGATAGCCTCGTCCAATTTAATATCCTTTTCCCTCAATAAACGACGTCTAGCGCTCTCGTCATTGATCCCGAGAACGAGTCTGTCCCTTATGAGTTCATCTTTCATATTCCCATAGTTGCACGAGGCAGCCTTTTCTCTCAGTCTAGTCACAAAAGCATCAACAGGCTCCCCGTCCTCTTGTTGAAGTTTGCCAAAGACATATCTCTCGAAGATAACATACCTCGCGGGTGTGAAGTATTGCTCCAGTGCCGTTAATATAGCAGCAATGTCCTTTTGCTCGTCAGCTGTGAGTCCCAGGTTGTGTGTGTACACATGGCGGCAGTCACTACCCATTAGCCTCCTGAGCGCCGCTGCTTGTATTGGCTTCTCTTGCTCGCTCAGCCCGGTCGCAAGCAGATAATCCTCGAAGTCTGCTCGAAAGCTCATCCAGTTGTTGTGAATATCCCCCGTCATCTTCATAGGCTCCGGCGGCGGGATGTTGGATGCCATTGTTCCGGGCGCGACACTACTGCTAACAGGCTAACAACACTGAAACTACTAAACTTCACAAAACAAATAAACGCACGCCGTTACCTCGGCAGACCGTACATAGTTCACTTCAGGGTCCTGCATGGACTTCTGACACCATGTTGTAGATGTAGGTGTGTAATAAAGAGGCAAGACTCAGACTGTGTCTCGGTGCGTTGTATTCACAGCATTCAGGCAATACACAAGTGAGCTGCTTCACGAGAGGCAGTACATACATAAACATATGCTCAGTGCGTCCACAGGGTGGGGCTGTATACTAAGACACCCTGTAACACCAACCCTTACCCTAACCTCCGAGTCGCTAACCCTCCCGACGCTCCGTTGTCGAAATGATGACACGTAGTAGTAGCGAGATTTCACCACTTTACACACACCACGGACAATAAGACACACTGGACTTTTTACTTACAGGTTAGGTTTAGGTTTAGGCATAGTATTTTCACCAGGTTAACATTCACCAGATTGGGACTATAATGGGATGTAGGAACAATGACATTTCGGACCAATGCTATGGCACCGCGTGGACAGACTCCATTCCTTGCAACACCCTAGATCAGGGGTCTTCAACGTTTTCTGGCCAAGGACCCCTTAGTTGAGAGAGAGATGAAGCAGGGACCCCCACAACCTGTTCATAGATTCCATATAGTTTCATTGTTTGACAGCACAATCATCAGTATATTTTGGAAAAATGTCAATTTGTGTTTTCAGATATTTAACCACTTGAACCGTCAATACTTAATAAACTTGACCTTTCACTGTACTTAGTCTGCTCTTTTCCCCCTCCAAAGCTCTTTGCCAAAAATAGCCGATCTACAAGCTCACAACGCCTCGCGCTACGAGGCTTTGTGAGCTTGTAGATCGGCTATTTTTGGCTAAAGTTGTGCGAACATGGAAGCTATGGTTCAAATGGTTAATATAAAAAAGGGGGGGAAAAAACAAGTTTCTATTACACAAAGATTTGGAGGACCCCCTGTAGTAACTCTGAGGACCCCCTAGGGGTCCCGGACCCCCTGTTGAAGACCCCTGCCCTAGATATTGGCCTCTGATCCCTATTCAACAGATGATAGCCATTTGAAAGTTTGAGGGGGAACAATGTTATTTGTGATTTTTTGTGCTGTGATTTCTTTACTCTGATCTAGGATTGTGTTGCGCAACACATTGTGAGCTTGCAGATCTGCCATTTTTGGTGAGCGACACTGCCGTACAATACATCAAAGTATCCACCTCTTTCCGCGGGAATTTACTGGAGAATTCTTTGCACCACACTTCCGGTTAACAGCAGACATACAAGCTCACGTCGCGTCGCAGATGCAGCCGTTGTGAGCTTGTAGATCACACTCGGCTGCGGCGCCGGAAGCTCCGTCCAACTTCTGCGCAATGCACGATGGGATGTTGGAAAGTTGTGGATAGATCAGGCTAGAGTGTAGACGCCGACACACGTTTAGAAATCAGATTGGAATTAGATATGAACCACATTCCTTGGTTTGATTCTGATTCAGTTTCTACGTTTTTTTTTTTTTAATGCTGTTCAGACAATCAAACCAATCAGTGTGGACATGAAAAGCATACAAAAACAGGCAAACAAATCAAATAAAAATCAGTCAGTATTGCAATCATAAATGATGCTTTATTTTCTAAAAGCACAGAGGAGTAGCCTAATATTTACGTTTACAGTACATCCAGACCCACTGGCTTGTACGCCAACTCTTTTGGAGTGGCCGTGGGCAGGCCTTTAGACGATCTCACCATTCTTGCACTTGCAGGTGGCGTGGCAGTGTTGCTGGATGGTGACGTGATCGCACCCATGTTGTGCCGCCAGAGAAGGACAGTTGGACCAACCCCAATCATCTTTATAGGGGCATGGGTTGGCTGAGAAAGAGAGAGGGGTCATTGAGTTGATGGGGATAGATGAAATGTGCCAAAAAATAGCGGCTATTTTTTGGGAAAGAGATTTGGTAGAGAGCAAGTCATTTAGACGTCTGTTTTACCGATTAGAGGGTTTAAGTGGTACCGGATACGCAGCTCGGCAAATAAAAGGTGATTTGATCCCAATGCATGACGGAGGACGATATCACGATACATTTTAACTCATTTAGGCCTAGAATTATGGAATGCTTTAACTATTGAAAAATAGCAGATATACAAGCTCACAGTGCGGCACCGAGAGCCGCGCTGCGAGTTTGTAGATCTGCTGTGTTTTGAAAAAGTTGTGAAAATGTGTGCAAATCTTTGAATATATGTAAAGCAAACGTTTGTAACTCAAATTTTGCTTCTGGGTGGTCCCTGGAACTAGATATGTTGAGATGGGGGTTCGTGGCCAAATAAATATCAGCTTGGGGGTCAGTGGTTTGAGAACCACTGACAAAGTTAGTCTCTCAAGAACAGACTAACTAGCTCCATTTAAGTGAAAAGGACCTTTTCTTTGACGATGGCTAGCCAGATTGCTGACATAGAAACATAGGTTTTTCAAAAAACCTTAGAAGGATTCAAAAGACACTTATAGAATCGGGTCAGAATTCTAATTTTCACAATTTTTCAAAAATAGCAGATCTACAAGCTCGCAGCGCGGCACTCGGTGCCGCGCTGTGAGCTTGTATATCTGCTATTTTTCAATAGTTAAAGCATAAAATAATAATACACAATAATGTGTACTATGTTCTATGTAAAAGTATACTCTCTTGTTATGCAGACTAATTGTTTAACCACTGTATAATTATGGGCACTTACTGCACAGCTTGTCATCACAGGCATCGGGACATGCACTGCAAGAGACTCCAGGCGTGAAGGGTTTTTTGAAACCACCCACATTACCACTGCAATGTAGAACACAACAGATATTAAAACATTATCGTGTATGAGTATGAGGCAGCAAACCCTTTCATCATTTTTCATGGAGTATTCCTCTGTGTACCACAAGAGGGGGGCCTCCCTAGGTTGCATAGAGCAGGGGTTCCCAAACTGTTTTGTCTCAGGGCACCCCATAAATATTTTTTTTAATCCGAGGCACCCCTACATTATAATTTTCACTCCCAGCACCTTATATTTATAGCATATCATCGTTATCGGGTGGAAACCTTGTATGTCCAAAACCGTTCGTTTTGTATTTATCATCTATAAAACGTACTAAAATAGTGAAAACAGCAGATCTACAAGCATGTGCGCTTGTAGATCGGCTGTTTTCACTAGTTTTGTGCGACAGTCTTGTATGATGAAACAGGGCTTTGCTTTACCAAAAGACGTACACATTTGAAACTTGGAGATACAAGGTTTCTGCCCGACAGTGACGATATTTTAGTGATTATGTTGCGAGGAGAACGTTGAGATAATAGCCATTTTGGTTAGAACTGACTGAAAATAACTTTGTACTTCAAGTTTAAAATGATACTAAATATTTTTGTGTCCAAATAAATTCCAAAATTATCAAATTATTTCGCGGCACCCCTGGACTGCCGTCACGGCACCCCAGGGTGCCCCGTCACCCACTTTGAAAACCCCTGGCATAGAGACAGAGTACACATGTAACCGAATGGACTCGTAATGGTCCCACTCTCAGGAGTTCCAGACAACATAAGGGTCCATTTGGACCCCTGGAGGGCCCTGGTCGTTGCGTTTGTTCACAATGTCCTCCTTGTGAGCTTGGGTAATCTCTACATGAACACAAGCGCACCAGAAAGACTCCAAGGCAAAATCGTGTTAAACAACCATTACTATGGATAGAGCATAGCAGTGGGCGTGGTTTTCTGGTGCAAAAAAAAAAATCACATTAATTTTCCCCATAGACTTCTAGCCTAGATCCCATCCGGGACAACAGTGAATCATGACCATGAAACCTTTGATCCTGTGAAAAAAAAAAAAAAAAAAAAAAAAAAAAATATATATATATATATATATATATATATATATATGTGTGTAAATATATATATGAAAAAAAAAAACATCACAAGGATGCAACTGGGACGTATCATCAGTGATGTAGCCTGGGGTCGACGGGTGTTTCGGGTCTCGCAACATCATACACCCTCGCCCAGGTGACCCAGCCGGGGTTGATCAAGTCCCGACTTACGTCCCAGTAGCTATCCACGATCAGTCCTATGAGGGAAAGACAGGGTCACTCAATGTGCTGCACCGGAACTACTCTGCCGGGATTGGGGGTACTAATGGCGCGTGGAAGAACTAGGCTCTATGGGTTGACTCCTGGCCGGGCTCCTCCTACGTCTCACCAGGTCCTCTCCTGCTCTCACCAGGTTCAGAACCTGTGCGTTGCACCAGACCCCAATCCAAACATTCCATTCAGCTGCTGCAGTTGAATGGCCCTCCTAAAGGCCTCACCGTGGATTTGTTGGGCTTCTTCCTCACGGAAGACACAGGCTGGGGCGCTAACCCAACCTGCTCCCGGGTGCCGTCTAAATTCCGGCCGTTACCGAGTCTCCGGTGGTCACCAAACTATTCCTGGTTGTCACATAGTCTATTCCTATGAGCCACTATAAATAGAACTAATAATGAAAAAAAAAAAAAAAAACATCACAAGGATGCAACTGGGACGTATCATCAGTGATGTAGCCTGGGGTCGACGGGTGTTTCGGGTCTCGCAACATCATACACCCTCGCCCAGGTGACCCAGCCGGGTAAGTCCCGACTTACGTCCCAGTAGCTATCCACGATCAGTCCTATTAGGGAAAGACAGGGTCACTCAATGTGCTGCACTGGAACTACTCTGCCGGGATTGGGGGTACTATTCTGGCGCATATATATGTTACAGTATGTTTGGGTAACTCAGTACGTTCATTGTAAGAGCGCTTGTTTTGTCGTTCACCACACACCAATCACCACCAGATGGCGACAACAGCCATTCACTAGTGAAGGCGCTGACGTCACTCGTTTGCGACTCTTTCTTTATTTACTAGCCTAGCTCGGCAGTGTTTATCCATTAGCTATTAGCCATTAGCTCCATTGTAGTCACTTGGACAGGGCGTTTATCGTGGGCTTGCCCAGGCCTTACGGCCTGGGCATAAATATAACGATTGCATTCACCACGGCTTCGTAACTCGCGCGGCCGTGGTGAATGCGGCCACTCGCGCCTGCGGCGCTCGGGGGCGAAGAGCAGGACCAAGGTCCGCTGGCCTTCGCGCCGCTTGCAATGTCGTGGACAATCGGGCGGCTCCGCCTGGAGGACGTTGTTGTGGTGACCGCTTGTGCCGCACGCCGCTTGTGCCCCACCCCGTGCCGCACGGCGAGTGCTCCGTTTC